>NC_081408.1:127786342-128386342 GCF_030272615.1 Cryptomeria japonica
TTAAAATAGAATTCACATAGTTAATATAACTCTTTTAATATGTTTTAAGAGTTTTATTTTGGGAGTTAACAATTCGTATAGATGTCATAACATCCCCTAAAATCATTTATATTTAATTTGTTAAGGTGAATTTTAAAATTTATTTTTAAAAATAATTTAATAATATATAAATTAATAAAAATTAATTTAAATATTTAAAATTGATTGAATAAATATATAATTAAATAAAAATTCATTTAAATATTCTAAATTAATTGAATTACCTAGATAGGCTGTGAGTGTGTGCAAAGTGAAGGATGAAATGAAATTCTGAAGGTGGGAGGAGCAATGTCTCTACACATGGCGCTAGTAACCTGGTTTTCACCATGGTACTTGCCCAAGGCACCACCGAAGTGGTTTTCACCATTGGACGAATTTATTTCTCTTTACTTTTTCAATTTTTTTTTGTTTTTTTAATTTTTATAATTTTTTTGTATTTTTGAATTAGGATACTCTGAAGAGCTATGTGTAAAACCTGCGAAGGTGCATGTTGTTGATAGGATCCTCGAAAGTTTCACCCTCTATGGTTGAGAGCTGATATGCACCGGATCCATAGGCTATTGTAATGATGTAAGGACCAAGCCAATTTGGTTTGAACTTGCCCTTCTCTCTATCTTTCATATTTTTAGTATTTTCCTTGAGAACTAAGTGACCTACCTCAAATGTATGAGGCTTTACCTTATGATTGTAGTTGTGTCGTTCCTTGATTGAATGATGTATAGCTTGAGTGACTATCTTCTTTGATAAAGGAGCTGAGATATAATTACTAATGTGTGAACTACATAGGCCCGTATGCCTGTCACCTGAAGAAGTTTGAGCATCCCTGATAGAAAAGTCCTTCGAGGAAGCTCCATTAAAGGTCCATGATGTATCGCAGAAGGGAATGGATGTGCAAAACAAGTGGATGAGTTATGAAGGTTTGTGATTGCGAAAAGAAGTGAAAGTAGGATAGCTTGATGGAGACTTAGGATCAACAAGTATGCTTTTTGACTTGAAATTTTAGAACTTTTGCCCCCAATTATTTTGATATTAGGGGAGATCACCTCTTGCTCTTTTTTCTTCATAGGATTTTTATCCTTGACCTTGATTTTTGTAGAGTCCAATAGCTTTTGATTTTGATTTGGACTAAAGGACTTTTCTTTATTTTTGAATTTTAGATTTTTCTTTTGAAAGATTGATTTTTGATCCCCAATGAGTAATGGATTTTGTGATTCTTGTTGATTGAAGTATGGGAGAGGACTAGAAATGGAATGAACAGATGAAATAGTAAGGCTATATGAGTTCTCAAGAGGGCTGGCAATATGTTCAATAGATTATTCATTGGAGCCACTCTTAGGACTATTGATATCAAGAGTTGCTTGCACCACTAGAGGAGATTTGCATTTAGACTTAGTAGCCACAACACTAGGTGATTCAAACCCAATTCCTTGGCATGGTAACATGTTTGTAGGTTGTTCTTGTCGACTATATGTCTTAGGAGATAGTGGGGTTTGATCAACATGAAATATATACTCACCACATCCCATATCTTTAATCTTGAACTTTTCTTTGATCTCTATTTGTTTTGATGTAGAAGCTTTCAAGGATTCTGGATCAACATATGCTGATGAAGGAATAGCCTCTCGAATGACTGGGATTGTTATTTCTGATCTAGGTCACATATTGTTGCAATATATGAATGGATTTGGATCATCTTTGATGGTCACTTCAATTCCATTATGTGGGAACTTGATATATCGATGATATGTAGAAGGAAGGACTCTCATTTCATGAATCCATGGATGTCCTATCAATATGTTGTATGTGAGATCGAGGTCTAGGACTTGACAAACCACATCGTTTGTAATCGGCCCAACTCTAAGAGGCATGGTGATTGTGCCCTTGGATGAGCATTCTTCATCTTCATATGCCTTGATGGTGATTGTATGTGTAGAATTTATAGCCTTTTTAGAATATCCCAATTGTTTAATAGTGTTCAATGTACAAATGTTCAGACTTTCTCCTCCATCTATCAGGACTCATTTTATCTGATGTTTGTGTAGGAAGGCTTCAATATGTAAAGGTGCATTATGTAGTTGGTTCATGGAGGCATCATCAACTTCTATGAATGTAAGAGAATCTGGAATGGAAAGGTATCCCACCATGGCTTGAAACTGGTCCTTGTTCAAATCAGTGGGGATAGTAGTGTCTCTCAAACTTTTTTCAAGAATGGCTTTATGTGCAGGGGATGTGCGTAAAATTTAAGGATAGAGATAAGTGTGGGTGTCTTCCCTAACTGTTCTACAAGGTCATACTTAGGTTTGGTTGCTGAGGAAATGGTGGTTTTAGCCGGAGCACCTTGCAAAGTAAATTTACCCTGATGAGTTGTAAGATTACATTATGAGGTAGGTTCAGAAGAAGATCCAATGCCTTTTAGGACAACCTTGGGTCTTTAGGTAGAATTTTTAGGTGTTTTGTCCCTGATGATAATGGTAGAGACATGATTGTCCATTGAAATGTGATTAACAGTTGAATCATAGTTATAGGATGCTCTGGTATAGTTGGTCTTCTCATCTGTGGCTTTGGCTTTTCCCTTGTCATATTTTGGGAATGTTTTTGTAAATATTTCATATTCTTGATTGGATGAGTGCCCCTCGATCTCAATGTCACCTCTATCAATAAGATCTTGTATGATGTTCTTTAGTCGATGGCAATTTCTTGTTTTATGTCCCTTGCTCTTGTGATATTCATAGTATTCATCGTCATTCCACCAATTTGGTTTGACCTTTGGTTCATATGGAGGCATATCTTGGATTTCTATTATTTTGTTTGCCATTAGCTTCTTGAAAGATGACTCAAGTGGTTCTCCCAATGGGTTGTACTTCCTTCTTGATTTGGAAGTTGTTTGAGTATTCACTTCATGGTTTGTAGAGATTGATCTTGAAAAAATGATTTTGGGTTGTATTGTATTGGCATCAACCACACCATCATTGACAGTGTTCTTGTTTTTATTCCAAAATCTTGGCTTGTCTTTTCCTTTAAATTCCTCTTTGTTTTCTTTGAATATTTTAACGATGGCTTGCTCAATTAGGACCTTCTCTTTTTCTAAGACTTTCTCAATGACATCCTTGAAGGTAGACAAACAATCTTTTCTCAAGTCATAACCAATGTCTTTGTTAACATTCTGGGTGAACATCTCTACCATTTGTTTTTGTGGAATTTCACAAGAGCATTTGCTAGTTGGATTCCTCCATCTTTGTAAAAATGATGAAAAAGACTCTCCATCCTTTTGCTTGGTGTTGCACAAAGTAGTGATTGATATGTCTATCTCTATGTTGTATAAGAAATGTTGGATAAATGCCTCTACTAAGTCACCCCATGACTTAATTCTAGGTAGAAGTTGGGAGAACCATTCCATACCTTGATCACCTAATATTTGTGGGAATAATCTCATCAAATATGTCTCTTATGTTTCTACCTCAATGCAAGTTGTGAAAAACTGTCTAATATGTTCCTTAGGATCTCCTTTACCTCTGTAGTCATCGAACTTAGGTGTCACGAAATGTGTAGGAAATGGAGGCATTGGAATAATTTTGTCAAATGGATAGGGACATATGTCTCTCATTGTGTAAGTTGGTTTCGGTGTATTTACGTCCTCCATTTTCTTTTGTAAGTCCTTAATTTCCTACTCCAAATTGTTCTTAGGTGAAGACCGACTTATTGGACCATACCCCATGCCTGAACCACCGGGTGGAGGAGGAGCATGTTGCATATATACATGGTATTGATCATACACATGGTCATATGGAGGAGGTCTATAGTGATGTTGTGTATAAGGACCACTTGGTATAGAGTCATGATGAGGAATGAAATATCTATTTTGTCTATGTATACCATACTCTACAGGCATGTCATGAGTTTGTTCTAATGTGTTGCCCCCAAATTTGATGCAGGGTTTCCTTGTGTCCAAATTTTAAACATGCCTTTGGATATCAAATTGCTTTGGTGGTTGGTGCTTAGCATTACTATGTGATTGAGTATATTTTTCTGCATAAGACTTCCATAATGGTCTGCAAAGGTGAGTATCATATGCTTGACCATGTGTATGTGGGACCTTAGGCTTTTGAAACAAAGATGATGGTGACTCAAGCACAGGATGTAGTCCTCTATTGCCTCAACTATTAGGCCTCCTTTGATCCATGTTGAGTTGAGGTTGTTGCAAAGGTCGATTTTCCATTATTTGAGACATGCCAAAATCACCAGGGATCTTGGCTCCACTCTGTGCCATCACTTGTAAGAAATATTATCTATCTCTCCTCATATTTCCTCAACCAATCGATTAAAATAGGGATCCATAATGGAATCTTCCACTTCTACTAAATGTATGGAAAAGTTGTCCATATTATCATTATGTGTATCATTATTGTTTGTAGTGTCTATGTTCTCAACATTTGGAATGTTTCTATAGGCATCCATGTTAGGTAGTGTGGTATGATTAGAATTGAAAAAGACATCATTTTCATACTCATAGGAACTCATGTTTGCAGACTCTTGAGCCTCTTTAGTTTCTCTCCTATATTTTTGGGAACGGGTTTCAACCATGAACTAGGTATTAACAAAGATGTGGGAGACTAGAAGAAAATGGAAAGAGTATGGAAGACCAAGAGTTGGATGGAATGTAAATGAATATGAAATTTACTTGCAATTTCCAAAGTGTAAGACCAAGTATGTATGTAGTAGAGTAGGTGTGGCTTCCAAAGAGATGATAGTTTCTGTTGATGAGGTAAGTTGACCTTGACTCTAAGTAAGACCAAATGAGACCCAAAGGTGATAGACCTTGATGAGGGACCACTTAGAAAAATGTTGTTGTATGTAGTGTGCTGACAGAGCAAGATGAGGACAAGCAAGTGACCTTTTGGCTCAAGTTAGACAAATGTGAATGTAATGCAAGGTGTAAAGAAATGATGAACTTTGTGAGACCCAGAGGTAGGTTGAATTCTAGATGAAAATCTAGAGAAATAACTTAGGAAGCTCAAGAATTCTGAAACTGATTGCTCTTGTTTTTTGGACTGTAAATTTTTCCAATTTGTGAAGTTGTTTGTTGTGACCAAATTAGAATTTTTTGACTATTTTTCATGACAAGATGACACAATGTCATTGAGGACTCAATGTTTGCAAGTGTTTCGACTCAAAATGACTCAAAAGAAAGTGTGTTGTTTGATGTAAAAATGTTTTGCATACAGTTGAAGACACAAAAGACATAATGTTATGATGTTTGGACTTGAATGTTTGAATGTTCAAAAGAAGACAAGCACAATTCTTATGGCTGGCCAAGACAATAGTTGTTGATCCCACATGGGGTTTCCCCCAGGGCTATTCTATTCAGAGTGGATACTTAGATGCTTGACCCCACTAGCTCCACCCTCAGCATTCACTTCTCTGGGGCAGCCAAGCATCAGTCCCCATGAAAACTCCTCGTGGTGAACTTTTTATCTCTACTAAGAACAGTATGTGTGTGGGCCGCTCTAGAGGTCCGACCTACTATCCCAACAACTAGAAGGATTTTGGATTTCTAAAACAAAAAGGTGCTAGTAAGGGCATTTTCTCATGTGGCCATACATGCAGCACTTTCGGATCTATAAACACAGAAGGCTCCCAGCCGGTAGGGGTTATGCCCTACATTTGATCAAATAAATTTGATCAAACGGGTTTATGGGGAGACATAGTGTTGGTATGAACTCATCAGCATATGTTACCCATGGCTTTCACCATGGATACAGTTATTTATAGTGGTTCGGAAGAGGTGGGTTTTCCTTGCTACCACTTGGGTCGTTCTCTCTTCACTAGTAGTCCTAATGATCACATGAGGAGATAGGCCCTCTAGAGATTAAACAAAAATAGCCTATTGCTCAAGACACAAAAGACATTGGTTCAATTTTAGTGCAACAATTGAAGTGTTTGCTAGTCTATGAAAACAAGGCACACAAATGAAGATAAAAAACCCTTGCCAAAATTCTGTAATAAAGATTTGTTAGTAGTTCTGGAATAATACCCCTTCTCCAAGCACACAAGTTATGTAAATTTTAGATCCAAAAGATTTTATGAAATAGGCACCTTCAACAAGACATTTTTTGACAAATTCAAAGATCTGATTTTCCACGAGTTCTTTTGCATCATAAAAAAATAGTGAACCTATAAAATTTCAAGACATTTTCAGAAATGTAAGAAAATCCAAAAAATTTGCTAATTTGCTCCAAAAATTAATTTTTTATGAAAAATCATAACAAATTCATATAAAATGCACAATTGGTCCAAAAAATTTTAAATTTATACTGGACACTCCTGATAGCCTTCCAAAGCTGCTTAAAAAAATTTCGAGCAGTGTGTGCGATATGATCAAAATAATGCAAAACCCTAACTTTTAAAGATCCGATTTGTTATGAATTATTTTGCTTCCTAATTAAAGTCACAAAGAATAGATCCTATGTATAATTCTGATAGATTTTGAAAAATGTAAGAAAATCCAAAAAATGCACTCATTGTCTCTCAAAATTATTTTTTTATGAAAATGCATAAAAAATTCATAGAAAATTAAAATATGCTCTAAAAAATCTGATTTTTTTACTGAGAACCTCTAATAATGTTCTTGACCTAGAAAAAGAATTCGATGCCAAAATGCAAATCCGTTTACGAGATTTCATCAAAATAATGAAAAACCCTAATTTTTAAAGATTCAATTTTTTAGGAAATATTTTGCATCAAAATTAAAATCACAAACAAAAAATCCTGTGTATAATTCTAAGAGATTTCTAAAAATGTAAGAAAATCCGAAAAATTCTCTCATTTGCTCTCAAACTTAATTTTTTTATGAAAATTCATAAAATATTCATGGAAAATGCAAATGTGCTTCAAAAATTATTAATTTTGGAATGAGATCTCTTGATATTGTTTTCCACCTTCCCAAAAAAGTTGGTGTAAAAAGTCCAAGCCATTTGTGAAATAAAATTAGATCTCTTCAAGATCTTAATTTTGTGTCCATAACCCTAGCTGCACAAGGTTATTCTCCAAATTGTTTTACAAAACCACAATATAGGGTTAGAAAAATCTGAAAAAAACATAGATCTAACAAAAATCCATGTCCCACCAAGCGTGCCAAAATGTTTATGGTGAAAAGTGGATAAGAACAATATTGAAAGACTAAATAAATTCAACCACAAAACCCTAGCCTAACAACAACAAAGATCCACCATAACATATGACGATTACCTAAGACAATGTAAATCAACAAAATCACAAAGATTATACCATCAAATGTCCAATAGGGTTTGGATCTCCATTCTTCCTATCTCCATTGATCTTGCTTGATATATTTTCCCTCAAATTTTATGTGTGCACAAGAGCTTAATAAAGAACAAAAATGTGGTTGATAGCTTGATCACATATGAAAGTTTGAATGCTAGAATGTTTGAGAGTGCTAGTAGTTGAATAGTTGATTAGGATTGATAACGAAGGAAGAATCTCCTTATATATAAGACACTATAAGAAATGGAGAGATAAGATTGAGAGGTGTAAAAGATAAATGGTCAGCTAGGGTTAGAGGGTAGGTAGAAGAAATAAGAAAATAATAAGAGGGTAGGTAGCGTAGGAATTAAGAGATGAATGACATGTGTCATAGGTGGAAAAGGCTAATGAATTAATTAAATTGATAAAGATTTATTTAATTAATAGAGGAAGTGAGATCAATTAAATAAATAAAAGTATTTATTTAATTTAGGAAAAGGGACTATTTTAAATAAATAAATATATTTATTTAAATGAGAAATAAGGCTAGAAGAGGATAAATGAATTAATTAAATAAATAAAGATTTATTTAATTAATAGAAGAATCAAGCTTAAATAATTAAATAAATAAAGATATTTATTTAATTAGGTAGGACAATTTTAGGTGTCTACAGTTACTACTTCAGATTATACTATAGCTTAAAACATCACTCTACAATAATGCCTAACTATAACTTCAAGTTGAGTATTCACATCTTATCATATTATTTGTAATTATCTATTCAAAAAAATATTTGTGTTAGGATCTATGTCCAATGACAAAGCCCCTAGCTTTGATAAATTACTATAGGTGAAAACCATTAGAAGGTATATTTATAGTCTCTCTATGAGATATTTTTAAGAACTATAATTAGTAAAAGAATATATATTTTTATTTTTATTTTAAGATAGTTGTGTATTGCTAGTGTTTGTAACCTTAGTTGCAATCTTGGATTTATTTTTGCATTTTAGTTTCTTAGATTTAGGGATTTATTGGAATTAGAGCTTAGTCCTTGCCCTTTCTAAGAAATTTAGTTTATTTACAATATATTTTGTTAAATTTGTTGATGTTAATAATATCTATAAGTTTGAATAAATACCTTCTTTATTAAGGTTAAAAGATTTAGTGGTATTCATTATGTCAAGAATCAATTGGCATCTATTTTTACCAAGTATTAAGAAATATCCATTCTACCAAAGTTGTGTAGGACATGATCCCAACCTTATTCCTTAATTTACTCATTTGAATAACTAATTTTCTTCAATAATCTAAAACAAATCACCTTGATCAAATTCACTTCACCAAAAAATTATTTGACTTATATATTATAAAAAAATTTGTTTTTCTAAATTTTATTAATATTTGATGAAGAATAAAGACTCCATAGAAGAATATCAATTTTATAATATATTTAAGAATAGCTATAGTATTTTAAAAAGTATATAAAAATATTTAGAAAACCATATTAATATGTTTCAAATTTGTTAAATAATATTAAAAAAATTTATTATTATTATTATTCATTATAAATAATATTGTAATAATAAAATTGGTAAATGCACAGTAATTTCTATTTAGTTTTTGGACCATTTGATGAAATAATTTAATGCAAATGTATATAGATAAATGACACATCATTTTTTAATATCGGATTCACTTCTCAATCCTTCATTCATCCCCATCTACATATTTTTGACATATTAAACTATATATTATTTTTCTTCACGTATGTTCCAACATATTTTAATTTTTTTTTTGTCTATTATTACCTTCGTTCTAATACATCAGTTTTCTATCTACATATTGATGCTTCCTTATCTTAAATTAATCATGCAACATATAAGATTTGATTTTGTACAGCTCAAAAATTAATTTTAAATTCAAAAATTATAAATTTCAATTACTATCAACTCATTACAATTACTATCCTAATTAAATTGTTATTTATTAATTTAGAAATAATGGAAATTAATATTTATTACTATATATGATTTAAAAATAAATTATTAATCATTTGAAACAATAGAAGTCCTTCGTATAGCAACATAATTTGGTTGATGAGTGAGAAAAATAATATTTAACCAGTGAACTTGAGGTCCTAAAAAGAAAGGAAGAAAATATTTGTTTACTTATTTCCTATAGAGAAAACAAAAAAGAAAAAAAAGTGTGTCTGTGGGAGAAATTTATGAATCTCCTAAGGAAAGTAGGATGTCGTAGAACAAGATCAAACATATATTAATGGAAAATATAGAAAAAAAACTTGAAAGTCTCACTTGAATTATTAATTAATTATTGATCAATGATATTATTAACAAGAGATGCAAAGCATCAAGTTCCTATGATTATTATGGTTAGTTTAGAGTAGATAAAAGTAGAGATGAAGAGAGAGAGAGAGAGAGAGAGAGAGAGAGAGAGAGAGAGAGAGAGAGAGAGAGAGAGAGAGAGAGAGAGAGAGAGAGAGAGAGAGAGAGAGAGAGAGAGAGAGAGAGAGAGAGAGAGAGAGAGAGAGAGAGAGAGATAAGTATATATATATATAGTGTGTGTGTGTGTGTGTGTGTGTGTGTGTGTGAGAGAGAGAGAGAGAGAGAGAGAGATGAGAGAGAGAGAGAGAGAGAGAGAGAGAGAGAGAGAGGGAGGATCACTTCCACAACTATAGATATGGTGAGGACACAAATTGCTTAAATTGAAGATGAAGCCTTATCCCACAAAAAAAAGTGTAAATAAGATTAAAAAAGAATTGGGTTATGTGCTCATTCAAAACTCTTTGCTATATAAAAGTAACTCCAATCAAAATTAATTTAAAACATAATAAGGCACAAATATACAATCTTCACCTTTACAACTATCTAGTTAATAATAATTAGGATAGATATTTTAAATACATTCGATTTGAAAAGTATCACAATAAGTTATTTTATTTAAGAATTGTTTAACTTTATTTTAAAACTATTGAAAAAATATCTTATTTGTTTACATTGTTTATTTTCAAATTTTATTTAAAATTTTATATTATTTACTTAATAATTCTTTTATTTTTGTTCTAAATAATTTTATTGATTTACAAATTAATTTTATAATTAAAAAAACATCTATTTATCTTTTAACTTTTATTTATACAATTTAATATAATACTATAAATCTTAGTATTATTATAAAACACTATCTAATATAATATATAATCTATAAAGCAATTGTGAATTAATGATCCTATATTTCCATGACCTAACTTTGAATTTTACAAATAGGAGGAAATTCCAATTAATATTCAATTTTAAAATAATAAAGGTAAATCTAAACGAGATATTGATGTAAAAGAAGTGAAGAGCAATATTATTTATTTTTAAGCAGAATATTCTTCTAGATTTTTTTAGGCCCCATGTTCACATTGTTATATATTTGGAAAATGAAAGCATGGTTTACTCTAAACAAATGTTCTCCGGTGGTATTGTAATTTCATTCAACAATCGCATGGACTTTATAATGAATTTGCATGAATTTATAGACAAAGAAATTATTCTTTATAAAAAAGTGAGTACATGCTCTATTCCCGAATCGATGTATGATTGTATTTTTGTTATAAATTCTAAATCTACATATAATTACTAGTGAAAATAACATCCGTCTTCCCATTGAATTGGGTGCAAGTTGCAGTACTAAATTCGCTGAACATTAACTTTATTTTATTAATTTATTTAAGAGTTGTGCAAAGAGTGGGCCTTCTTATTAGTATTGAAATTTTTATTTAAAGAATTTGAATTCGTGAGTACAATGTTATTAATACCAATATATCATTAGACCAATAAAAATAAAGAAAAATGATATTTTTTTAATAATTATTTTAAATAAAAATTAAATTTACAGTATAGTTTTCTTGTCTAAATATTTTAATTCTTTTTGTATACAGATTGATTAAAATAACTAAAAAAATGAACTACATGGATACATAAATGTCTTGCCATGAGGAGGAACTAATAATGATCAGAGATAAAAATATTTCAACAATATTTTTATTAATGTGGGAAGGATGTGTACAAATAATTGTAAATTGAATGACAACAAATTGGAAGCAATCGACAACAAATGGAAAATCAAGGACACCTCTACAACACCTATTGACACATATTCCTAAGATCATAATTTAGTAATGACAAAATTGAAACATGGTGTTGATTTATATGCCTTCTTGTGATGGCAGCATCCCTTCTCTTGACTATCGCCAATGCAGCTCCAATGTGATACACACTATGCTGTATCCATGCTTGGATGAGCTTAGCATGGTAATTCTTATTCACAATATGGGCATCGATGTTGTGCTTGCCAGAGACATTGACAATATAAATAACGAAACATGAAGTATGCTTGTACCCGGTTGAAAGGTCATGCATCTCATTGGTGGGAACATTTGTAGGCTGATAGACAAAGAAGAGGTAAAGAGAAGATCAAGACATGGGATCGAATGATTGCTAAGTTAAGATCAAAATTTATGCTAGTTGATTATCAAGTGAATCTGTTCCTGAAGTTGCAGAATTTGAAGCAGAAGGAATCTAGTGTGAAGGAGTAAACCAAAGCATTTTACAAATTGAATGTCAAATCCAGACATGTTGATGATGAGGTTGAACAAGTTGCCAGATACCTAAATGGATTGCGGATGTTGATACAAGACGAACTCAGTTTGATCAAGTTGTAAAGTGTTGAAGAAGCTTACTAGTATGCCCTAAAAGTAGAGGAAAATATGAACAAAAGACATGAGCAAAGATAGAGAGGTAGAGGTGGAAGGTTTATCGGAGGAAGATTTCAAGGAGGAAGAGGATATACTGAAGGAAGATGAACCTATACAAATCAGAACAAGGACAAGGAAGTAAGAAAAGATGGTAGTTCATATCGGAAAGATGATAGAAATTTCTACTGGAGGAGGGAACCTGATGGTTACCGGAATGAGAATTTTGCAAAAGATGAGAGAAGACAAGATAAGAGAGTATTTAGAGGCATTTGCTTTAATTGTAGAGGAGTAAGACATTGTGCATTCAAATGTAAGAAGATGAAAAATAACAGAAGAGCAGCAGTGGTGGAAGAAAACCCTACCGGAATAGCTAACAAAGAGAAAGATGGAGAACTGTTGATGATGAGGACAATTTTGTGTCATATCAGAGAAGATGAAGAGCCATTGCAGAGGATAAATTTGTTCAAGACTAGATTTAAGGTATTCGGTAAGTGCTATAAAGTTGTTATTGATAGTAGTAGTTCAAATAACCTTATTTCAGAGGAGATGGTGAATAAGTTAAACTTGGAAAGATTGAAACACCCTAAGCCTTATCAGATAGCATGGATTCAGGATGAACATAAGCTGTTAGTAAGTGAGCAATATTTAGTAAAATTGAAAATTGGGAATTATCATGATGAAGTCTTGTGTGATATTATGCCGATGGATATTTGTCATCTTTTGTTTGGTGGACCTTGGCAGTTTTGATATACAAGCAATACATGATGGGAGGAAGAACATATACACTATTGTGGGAAATGAGATGAAGCAAACCTTGTTTCCCTTGGAAGATCCTTTGAAGAGTGAAGTTTGTACGAATGCTAGAATCTGTTTGGTGGATAGAAGTAAATTCTTGGATGGAATGAGAGATGAGAATGTGTGTTTTCCCTTAGTTCCTAAGAAGACTAAGAATTCGGAGCATGAAGAAGAACAACTGGAAGAGATAAAGGAGTTGCTAACAAAATATGAAAACATCATTTCAGATAATGTGCCTAATGGATTACCACTGGTAAGAAGTATCCGTCATTCTATGGACCTGATTCTTGGAGCTAGTTTCCCTAACAAAGATACCAACTAGATGACACCGATAGAGAATGAAGAGTTGAATAGGCAAGTGTAGGAGTTGGTGAAGAAAGATTTGATCAGAGAAAGTTTGAGCCCCTATGTATTACCAACAACGTTAGCACCTAAGAAGAATGGAGAATGGAGGATGTGTACCGATTCCAGAGCAATAAACAAGATCACAGTAAAATACCAGTTTTCTTTGCCTAGGATGGATGACATAATGGACTATTTGAGTGGAGCCAAATAATTTACAAAGATAGATTTGAAGAGTGGATATCATCAAATTAGGATCAGAGAAGGAGATGAGTGGAAGACAACATTTAAGACAAATGAAGGACTGTATGAATGGTTGGTGATGCCTTTTGGGTTAACTAATTAACCAAGTACTTTCATGAGGTTAATGAATGATGTATTGAACAAATTCTTGGGTAAATTTGTTATTGTTATTTGGATGACATTTTGATTTTCCATAAGACAAAAGAAAAGAATTTGTTGCATTTGAGACAAGTTCTATAGACATTGAGAGAAGAGAAGTTGTTGATTAACCTGAAGAAGTGCACTTTCATGAAGGAAGAGTTAATCTATTTGGGATTTGTGATATCTATTGATGGACTAAAGATGGACCCTAAGAAGGTGAAAGCAATTGTTGAATGGCCTACACCGGAAAGCATTGGAGAGGTAAAATCGTTTCATGAACTGGCTAGTTTCTACCGAAAGTTTATCAAAAATTGCAGTTCTATTTGTAGCCCTCTGACTATGACAATGAGAGTGGATAAGAAGGAATTCAAGTGGACCACCAGAGAAAACAAAAGTTTTGAACTGCTGAAATAGAAAGTGACTGAGCAACCTATGTTGGTTTTACTGAATTTCAACAAGGTATTTCAAGTTGATTGTGATGCAAGTGGAACAACAATTGGAACAGTCTTGATTCAAGAAGGGAGAGTAGTAGCTTATTTTAGTGACAAGTTGAATTATGATCGAAGGAGATATTCAAGATATGATTAGGAATTCTATGCCATAGTTCAAGCCTTGAAGAAGTGAAGACATTACTTGTTGCCTAAGGAGTTTGTGTTGTATACAAATCATCAAGCCTTGCAGTATTTGAACAGTCAGATTAAGTTGAATCAAAGACATATGAGATGGGTAGAATTTTTGTACAGTTACATCTTTGTGTTGAAGCATAGAAGTGGGAAGTCAAACAAATTTGCTGATGCATTGAGTAGAAGGAGAAATTTGCTAACAGAGATGAGAGTGACAATATTAGGATTTGAGGAGTTGAAGACCTTGTATGATGATGACCTAGATTTTGTAGAACCTTGGAAAGCATGTAGAGAACCAATTATGACAAATAGAAGTAAGTGGTTGGATTATTTCATTCAAGATGGGATGTTACTCAAAGGAGTTCAGTTGTGTATACCTAGGAGTTCTATGAGGGGAAATTTGATAAAGGAGAAACATAGTGGAGGATTAGTCGAATACTTTGGTGTTGACAAAATAGTAGCATTGGTGAGTGAGAATTACTTTTGGCCCTAGATTCATAAGGATGTTAGAAAATTTGTGCAAGATTATAGAATTTGTCAAGTTGCGAAAGGGAGTAGTCAAAATGTTGGATTGTATAAACCTTTGACAGTACTGGTAAGACCTTGAGAGGATATAAGCATGGATTTCATACTTGGATTTCCTAAAACACAGAGAGTGAATGATTCTATATTTGTGGTGGTGGATAGATTCTCAAAGATGGCTCATTTCATATCTTGTAGGAAGACATCAGATGCACTACATGTAGCAGACCTATTTTTCAAGGAAGTGGTGAGATTGCATGGATTACCTAGAAGCATAGTGTCAGATATATATACAAATTTTGTTGGTTATTTTTGGAGCACTTTGGAAGAAGATGAAGATAGATTTGGAATTTAGTTGTACTTTTCACCCACAGATTGATGGATAGACAGAGGTATTAAACCAGAGCTTGGGAAATTTAATAAGATGTTTAGTTGGAGACAAAACCAAAAGTTGGGATTTGATTTCAGCACAAGCAGAGTTTGCCTACAATAATTCAGTGAACAGGAGTATTGGAAGGACACCTTTTGAGATAGTTACTAAAGCACACCCTAGAGGTATATCAGAATTGAGAGATATAAATAGTGAAGACTGGAGAAGTTCAAAAGCAAAAGACTTTGTAGATCACATGGCAGCCTTGCATATTCAGGTTAAGTAGCATTTAGAGGACATGAATAGCAAGTATAAGGAGAATTAGATGAGTAGAGGATACATAAGGAATTTGAAGTTGGTGATGAAGTAATGATGTATATTGGAAAATAAATATTCTCGATTGGAACTAATAACAAGTTGCAGATGAGAAAGTTTGGACCTTGTAAGATCTTGAGGAAATTTAGTTCTGAAAATGCATATGAAGTAGAGTTACCAGATGATTTGATTATTTTACCTATATTCAATGAAGACAGTATAGCAGATTTGGAGAAACAGTTGCCCTAGAATGAACCAAATCAAATTGAAGACATTTTGGATAGTAGGATTGGGCATAGTACCTAGAGCAGTCAGTATAAGGAGTATCTTGTGAAGTGGAAAGGCAGACCAGTTGAAGATTCATCTTGGATTTCTTAGGCAAAGGTAGACCACCTTGGTTTTCCTTTGACCCCAACAAAGTGAGAGACTCACTTTTTTCAACAACCCTAAATGTCTGATGCAAGAGCATCCTCGGTTCTTGGCAATCTTACATCAACCAAAAAATTATTTCTTTCTATTTTCTTTTCTGTTTGCAATTTTAACATTTCTTTATGTAATTCCCAGATTTCGCTCACTGGAACCTGTGGAGTCAAATTTTTATTCATGACTTGATCATCTTCCTTATTCCCAAACCATAGAGCATTTGGATCATTTTCCAGCAAGTTATTGCTATTATTTTCTATGATAGGATTTTGTTACTAGTTGCTTGTTCTGTTACTGGTTGCCTGGACTTATTTTGCATTGGTGACCTACCGGATCCATTTCGTAACTTGTGGAGCCATGAGTGTTGATTCCGATGTTCCTTGGCATCTGGACAACCTTCTCTTTGACTCTTACTTTATCCTTTGGATTTTTTGGAGGAATTTCTTTAGCGGAGGCCAATCTTGTTGGTTTTACACATTAGGTCTTGTTCTTCGGGTTGTGATCCTTTTTTGGGCCAACTGGATTCCCTTCGATCATATAAATCATTGTAATTGGGCATTAGAATGCATTCATGAGTTTAAATGGAATGTAGTAGCTAAATATTAAGTTTGAGGTCCTGGTTGTGACCCATTCTGTATTTTTTAGCATGTTTTAGCAGGTCGGTTGTTACCGGTTGGTTGTAATCAGCCTTTGTGTTTTCGTTGTGTTTACTCTTGCTGACTAGTCTAGACTGATCTCTTTGAGGTCCCTCTTAACTGGTGACTGCACCATCTTCCCACCAATTTTTCCTCTTTGTGTGCTCACTTATGTCATAATCAATGAGCAAAATTTATGGCTCATTTTGTCATAAATTAGGTAGCTATTTTGTCTCTCAATCATGTAATTATTTAGAGCAATTATTTCTCTCAATTTGTCATAAATCAAAGGGCTATTTCTTCTCTCATTTTTTCATAATTAGTTTGCACAATTTTCTCCCAATTTGATATCTTGAAAGAGAAATTTGTCATGAAACTCTTGCCAATCAATTTGTCACAAATCATGCCAATTCCTTATTTTGTCATCCTTTTTGAATCCTCATAAATTTTCTATAAATTGAGCACTCTTTTCTCAATCAGGAAAAACAACAATTCGAGTACCATCATGCTATCACTTTCACTTTGCAACTTTGCTTTTAATCACGCTTTGGACTTGTAGTTGAAACCCATATAATTTAGAGGCGAAAGAATAACAATGGAGTTCAAAGAAGGAGAATCTCCATATGGTTGAAGTTTTCATTTTGAAATCTTGTCTCTCTTCCTCTATTGAATGTGAGAAGATCGATGTCTTAGCTTGTTATGTTTTGTAGTTGCATAACTTAGGCATTGATGCTTTATCTATTTTCCTACCTCACAATCACATTGCCTCTTTGTAATTATTTCTGAATAAAAAATTATATCCTCTCTAAATTATTCCATCAACATTTTATCAAACAATTGCCACAAGAAAGAAAATCTATGCAAATTTCTTCGCATATATGCTGAGAATGCCTATTGCATAAGTAAAATCATTTACTCTAACAATTGCTGCATCTATTATAAAAAGAAGAAGTGTTGAAATTACCTTGCAAAAGACAATAAATTGCATAAAAGAAACACTCTAAGGAAAATGCACTTAGAATTGCACAGTAGTAAAGCTTAAAATTGGGAAGAAATTGCCATTTGTTGAAAGTTTCGGTTCATTTTGTTGGTAGATCTAAAATGGTGGATTTTTCGATGGGCTCTTATGATAATGTGCAAGGAAAGTTTTAATTTTACGTGGTGTTTGAGAAATGTGTTGGGGATTTCAAAGAGATTTTGTTCCACAACGAGGTGTCTATCATAGTGCATTGCGTGGAGGTGGTCAAAAGGCTTGGCTCTCTCACATGGAAAAATTTAAATCACATATATTAAGCTTACATTTTTAGGTTTAAAAGTTTTTAACAATCAAAGTTTACTGATGTTTCCTACACTTAATATGTTGTTTAAGGTGTGTGGTCACTTTGAGAATACAATTTTAGACTTAAAAGTGTTAAACATTTAGAGTTGATTAAAATTCTTTAGGCTTAATATGTTTCTTAATGTGTGTGGTTTAACGTTGGCCCTATCACATTGCCTCTTTGCAGTGATATATATCCTTTCTAAATTATGTTCATGTTTCTTGAATGTTTTAACCCTTTATCAAAAGAACCATTTTATTTAAATAATGTCTTTTTCTCTCTTTGAATGTCCTATGTGTATAAGAGATGGTTTAACACAAACAAAATTGTGTTTTTATAGTATGTTTCATTGTGCTTTTAAAATATGTTTCTTCATGTTTGTATGGTATGTTTCTCCTCATTTTTACTTTGTAGTTGATGGGAATAGTTTCATTTATTATTTTAAAGTAAAATTATAATATTAAATTTTTGCATGGGGTGGGAAGGAAGGAAAGAAGGGTTCTATTAGGTTTTTTTTAATATACTATATTATTTCTATAAATATGAGTTTTTTTTTTATTACATAAATTTAAAATATTGAATTAAATTATGTTAAAGTAAGTCTTAAATAGAATTCATATTTAGTCAACTCTTTTTTCTTATATTTCAGTCTAAATTAAATAAATAATCATTTCTAGTTAGAAATCTCTTTATGTCTTATTTTAGGAGGAAATTCCTAATTTACCCTTATCATGCTAGAATTCATTAATGCAAATAGATGCTTCTATAGGCTTTTTCATGTATCTTAAACTAAATAGGTTTTCCTTGAGTTTATAGGTTTGATATAAGGTCTCTATGGATGTGGATCTCTTGAAGGATTCAAAGAAAATAGTACATATCTAATTGCCCAATTGAAATAAACTCATTGTTTCATTATATTAAATTTTCATATACTTGTAATTTTAATCTTCTTAGCATAAGATCTAAGAATTACCTTTGGCATCCCCCCATTTTAATCCTAGCATTCAACCCACTTGTACGTCTCTACCTCTTGATAAAAAAGGGTAGGCTTGGTATATACTAATGTGTCACAAAACAAAAAATCATACTAATGATGGAACACCAATTGAGCCATCCTTAGCCATTGGTGGATAGTTCTTAAAAGATTAGAGTAATTAAAAAACCTCTACTAATAACAAAATAATTTATCTCCCCTCATAGGGAGATGTTTGGGGATCAAAATTATCTCAAGAACCATTAATGTTGTTAATTCTAGCATCTAAAAAAGTAAATATCACCTGACATTTATCCTAGCCCGTCACTACATAATGGAGATCTTATAGCCCTTCACATCATGTGGAAGAACTAGAATTAATGCCATAGAAATTGTGCCTTAGCCAATATTTCATTTAGATAGGTAGCTTTATTTCAATGGAAGCATTTCTATAGGATAGTTGCATAGCTTTGGATGAGATTGACAACAAGGAGATGACAATTGACACTCATTCATGGATTATGTTTCCTAAAAAAATTAAGGTCTAATGAACTTTCCATGGAATTATTTTGTTTGTGGCACACAACATTTTCTATGCCTAGACATTCTTCATTTATAAGAGGTTAAATCTATGTTTTCTTCATTATTTTTGTAACATGTTGTGTTATTCTTCCCCATAGTATTTTCTCATGCATCAATCATGAAGTATGTCATGGTGGCATTGTCACCTTTCTCTCTTTTACATGGTATCAAAACTTAGTTGATTAGAGGTGTGAATAATTATTCACTTTTAGTTATTAATTTTATTGCCTTGAATGATGCTATGGTAGAGATAGATTATAAATTCAATGCAAACCACCACAAGGGTTCATTGTAAGTAATTTAAATAAGAACAAAATGAGATGATGTGGGTTATCAACAATTCATTATATAGATAAACAAAAGCATGGTACTTTATGCACAATAAGTTAGACATTTATCATCCCAATATTAATCACTACCATGATCATATGATGTGTACCAATAGATTAATATTAGTGTGATAATTAATAAGTTTCTTAAGTTTTATGATATAACCTTATTTTCAACTCAATTATTCATTTTATTTTAAGATACTTAGTACTCTTTTCCTACGGATCCTTTAATAAGTGTTGTAGTTTCTAACTATCTTTCAATATGATTTGTATATAGTGAGAAAAATTGAACTTAGACCAAAATGAATTATCTTTCTAAACATTTTTCTTCTCACTTATAAGCCCACCTCAATTCACAAGTATTTTTTGAATTTGGAGCGACCTACCGCATATGAGAGAAAATTAAAAGCTTGGTGGAATAACACTATCAATCACACCTTTCATATTATTTCCATAAAAATGGGTTATATCTAGCTCATTTCTTCCACTATATTTATGAGGCCACCACCTTGGAGCTCTACCTAGACAATACCACTATAGAAGCAATCTTGCATAACCAAAATAATTTGCATTTTATGCTTAGCTAGATTTTTGGTTTTAGGTGAATTTTTTATATTTAACAAAGCCAATTATTTTTATTAAATATTTTGGCAAGGGTAAAAATAAGAATATGGTTGTAATTTCAAGTATTTTGGTGGCATTTCGCATTGGTCAATTTAAAAAAAAATTAAGCTGGGCATTGCAATCTTGTGGATCTCACCTACACCTCAAATGGAGCTTAAATGTCATATAAAGTATAATTATTTGAGTTTACATTATATGAAAATAATATAATTAGATTTTGGGCTTATGAAAGGATCAATTCTAGGTTTCCAAGTTTAGAGGTCAAGTGGTAGTGAAAGTGGTCTTACACACATGACTAAAATTAGCATATTGTAAGAGGAAGTGTAAGAAACCTAAATGGAGCTTCCAAATTAAATTAAAATGCAAAATTGTATGTGAGAGAGTTTTTTCATACCTCTTTTGGGTTTCGTATTTGGTTGAAATTAAATTAAATTGCATTTGCTGGAACAAAAAGGATAGGTGTTGAATTTCATTTGTAAAATAGTTTACAATTTTGGAGGTGAATTTTGGAGAGCTTGAAGGACAATTTGGAAGCCATTGTTTCTATTGAAAATATGTTATTTTTGTTGGTCTATGGTCAAACCCATATCAGATTGGAGAGTGGTATTGTGAATCCAGTAGGCTCACCTAGTTGTTTGGTAAAGTTGAGCACAATTTTAATTTTGATTTCTATGAGTTTGCTTGAATAGTTATGGGGTTTTGAATCCATTATATTTTTTTGTTATAGATCAGATTTCTTGAGTGTTTAGGGGTGTGTTTTATATTTCTATTGAGATGTAAATTCATATTTAAATAATTTATTAAGAAGCCAACAATGGTGGCTCATTGTTATGTAAACTTGGTGTTGATTTCAAAAGAAATTTTCCTAGTTTGTTCATTGATTTGGGTTTTAAAATAACATTAGTTTTATTTTTTCAAATAATATTTTAAAAATTATGAAATTTAATTTTAGGTTTTTTTTTAGAGGTAGGACAACCCCTTTCATCAGTTCTATTAGAGCCAAAATATTTTTAGAATGCTGGAAAATTCACTAGAAGGAGGTAGTTCACACTAGGATTGAGCTTTTGGGTATTATGAAAAGTGTATGCAAGAGGAGCCCTATGTGGTAGGGGTAGAGGTAGAGGAAGGAATGAAAATGTTACATGTGTGTAGCATCATAAAATTGTGACCCTTGCAATTTTTGACCACATTAGAGTCCTCACGCATGAGAATAAAATTCCCAAGCTTGATTAGAGACTAGAGACTTGCTCGGCACCTAAAAATGCATCTGTCTTGCCCTGTGCATTGCCCGAACTGCATCTTGTCCTTGAAAAAAGGGTAGGATAGGGGTGTGGCACCCTTGTCCTCCTACAATAGGGGTGTAGCATCCTTGTACCCTACCCTATTTTAGGGTAGAACCCTTTTCAATTGTGCTTTGGAGGTTGCACATTGAGTGGGAAAAGTCCCCCAATGTAGGCCTGTGATGGAAAATCAATCAATTAACCCTAATTGATGAGTATATAAGTCACATTTTCCCTCTCATTTGCATAAGTTCAACAAGTGGAAAAGTTGGATAAGCGATAAGGTGGGCATATGTTTGAGAATTCAAGCATTCCTTTCCAACATTAAGTATTCTCAAGTCTCCTTTCAATGCTAGGTATTGCATTCAAGTCAAGGATTCAACCATTGAAGAGAAGATTCATTCCAACATTCAACTTCATATAAGAAATTCTATCATCATTTGTATCCCAACCTCTCTTGAGGTGATTTACATTTCAGTCTTTCATTTACATTTACTTGCAAGTACTTTCTTTCATCATTTGGTTAATTCCAAAAATGGGGTTTGAATTGAAGGCAAACCCCCAATCCCAACCCCTTTTCCTCTCTTTTCTATATGTAGGTTGTAGGTACACAATTGTACTTTCAGATTTAAACTCAATTTGCAGAGGCAAAAAAACCCTTTTTGTTTAGTGGATTTTTTGAAGGACCGTGTACACTTTTGCCCTGGTCTGGTTAACTTTTACTCAAATTCACAGGGCAGCTTCATCACGACATATTATTTCCAGATCTAGGTGCACAAATTCATCCTATGCTTCTATCTCGAGTTATAATTAGATCTTTGTAGCCTTTTCACTTGGTTATAAGTACACAATTCAATCAATTCATATCTCATTCTAGAAGAGGGGATTAACTTACCATTCTTATATCACTCAGAATTCAATCTCCTTCTCTGGAGGTTGAATCTAGTGCATTTCCCCCTCTTCTAATATAATGAATGAAAAGTGTTTGAAGGAAACTCCAAAGTGAAACTTTCATCTCTCCTTCGAGGGAAGAAAAGCTTTCCTCTAGATCTCTCATTTGCTCATTTTTCTCAACATTACATTATGATGAAGATTTGACATCCTTGAGAAGGCATGTTGAAGCTTTAGAAGAGGAAATTAGAAGAGGTTTTTCTCAAAGGAGAGAACCTAAGAGTGAGAAGGATGAAGCTATAGAAAATGCTAATGGTGCAAATGAAGAAGATGAAACAACTGAAGTAGTTGTGAATCATCCTTTATTAAAGTCATTGTAAAAATGGGAAAAAGACCAAAAATTGATGTTCTTACATTCAGTGGCAATTTGAGCTCCAAATTCTTTATAAAGCCTAATTCTATTCATAACTACCCTATGAGAACCAACTTCCCATCAACTAACTCTTAGAAACTAAATATTTATCTATTAACCTATCTTAAACTAATTATTTTGTTTATTTAATATGCCAACATAACCCCCTTATTACATAAATTTAAACAATAGTATAACATTGCAAGGGTTTTGAACCCAACCCTTTTGGGGATTTTTATGAAGCGCCTTCACTAATCCTCTTCACTCACCTAGAAAATACCAATTGATTGCATCTATGGATCTCCTAGTTGTAGAATTGGAAAGCATCTACACAACATGAGAGAACATTAAAGTGTTCCCACCCTCCATGCATAATGACACACATTTCTTCTAAATTCCACATCTCCTCCAAGTGTGTCTAACACCTCCTCAAGTGCTTTGAAAACATTCCATCCTCTGTTGCACAAATCACCAACCAAATATTTGCACATGAGACACCTTTTCTCTCAAAGTCCACATAAATCCTTTGAGTGTGTCTAATATCTCCTCAAGTATTCAACAAATCACTAATCAAATATGAATACACCAAGTACACCCACAAGAAATCTTTCCCCCATAGTCTTTGAAGGGATATATAATGCCAAGTTCCCTCTTTTTTCAGGGACACAAATGTGAGAGGATGCTTCTCATGCAATGAATCATCCCTAAGTGAGAAGTTATCTTGGGATGATAAATGACCTCATTCCTCCATTACCTCAAAACCTCCAATAATAGTTTTACACTTTATTCATTTCACAAATCATGTGAGTCTTTGGAAGCCTTTTTAGGTGTAGCAAAGATAGCTCTGACTATTTGAATATCCATCATTTAATTTATAATTGTTTAAAAATTCATTGAAATGTTGAAAAGTACTCTCAAGTGTAGAATGAATTACTCCAAAAAAAACAAGCAATATCTTGCATATAAGCTAATATGACAATATTGACTTCAACCAATGATGGACCCATGGATATAGTAGTCAATCTTATTTTAATATATTTAACCTATTGAATAGAATTGAACAAGAATTCCCTAACTACATTAAGGTCATTGCACCAATTCTCTTTGCACTCCACTATGATTTTTTTTGGTTAATGATCCTTCCCATTTGTATCAATCAATGCTCTCTACTATGATTTGGTTTATATATCCTTATATGAAATGCAATTCACGCTAGAAATTTTATATTAAGGAATGAACCATGTATTAACCAAATTCTATACTAATCAAAAGTCATGCGTCCAAAAAATTTCCTCCTTGTGGAATACTCAAACTTTAAACATCATAATCAACAAAACAAGAATACTCTTAGTTTATTCTATCCTTCTCCACACAACTGCAATCACCCACATAACTGTAATGCACACAAACTCTTCTCAAGATTGTCAGGGTTCTCTTGCTACATAGGGCTCCACAAATATTATAAAATATAAAAAAAGAAAAAAGAACTATAATTGAACTCTCCATGTGGCACCATCAACATTTCCTATGAGTTGATCCCACTTCAATCTTTTCCTATCACAATAAACTGGCCATCTTTAAGGCCTCTATCCATCATGCATAGGGACATAATTATTGTAGGGCTTTGTATCTTCATGGCCAACATTCATGTAACCTTCCTTATAACAACCAGCCATATTTGTGGTGGTCTCTTATTCTCCAACACATGCTCCAATATTCACACCATTGTCCTCTTGTAGCACTATTCTTCTTTTCCAATATAATAGATGCTTACAATAGATTCTTGTTCTTAAATATCCACAAAAATATTGGCTAGTTTTATATTATCATAAATGAATAGACTATCTACTCTGCGAAAAAGTTAACACCTCCAAACCCCTCCATTCTCTGAAATCTACTCAAAACCAGGTAGTTCCAAGGGGAAAAAAACCCTAATGATGTAGGAAATTGAACCCCTGAAGGTGGTTCTTCTGAATATCAACTTGGACAAGAGGAAAATGGAAACCCCTAGAAATAGCTCGGCTAAATCCAAAAAGATAGGGAAAGATTCGGTGAGGAAGAGTATCACAATTGACTTGAACCCGCATAGCTCTAAAGATGAGGAGGAGAAGGTTTTGGAGAAAGAAAGAAAAGATGGAAGCTCCAGGGAGAGAAGATCAGCTAGGCTTCATATGAAAGAAAAGAAAAGCAAGACTAAAACTAAAGAGATGATGGAAAACCTTGAGGAAACCCTTAATTTTGAGGAAACTGAGGAGATGTCTACTAACAATTTAGAGGCTGATGATTTTGAATCTAAAGAAGAGGGCCAAGAGGAACAATTTAAGGAAGGAATTGAGGAAGAGAGTGAAATTGAGGAAGATTTTGAAAATTCTGACGAGAGCCTACAACCCTCCAACAATATGGAAGACAAAGGGATGGTCCCCTATTCTCATGAAATGCCATGGGTTAAACAAAACAAGAATAATGTGGAGGATGAGATAAATGAGTTCCAAGAACTCATTCTTAGCCTGGAAGGAAAAAATGAAGATTATAATAAAAAAATTGATAATCTGTGTGAGGCTTTTAGTTCTCTCTATGAAATCATTGATGAGGTGATGAACAAGGCGGTTATGTGAGTCATGTCTAGACAAGGAAAAATAAAAAGGAAAAATAGGAAGATGACTAAATAGGGGAAGAAAGAGGTAGATGCAGAAGGCGGTGAAGACATGCAGGAGGACACTTGGACCATCAAGGTTGATAGGATGAAGTACAATTGGAACCTGATTAAGAATGATTAGGCATCTATCTCGTTATTTTGTTAAGTGTGTTACTTGGCATAGGAGATTAGGTATTTTGATTATGTTTATAGGATGTTGGGCCTATGTGCCTCTTAATGTAGACTTTATTTTGATGGTGAATATTGTCGCTCTTGTTTAATTTTCATGATACTCAACATAATGGTATTATGATAGGTAGATGGTGGTTATTTATAATTAGTAGGTTTAGCTATAGGAACATGGTTATTTTTTACTACTTATGAAGGTTAATTTTTTCTCTCTTTTTCTAGTTTTTTGGGGCCATGGTTTTTCTTCTTCTCCATGATTTTGTTGTTTCATAGGTTTAGGGCCTTCTCCCTGCTAACACAATAAATAAAAAATTTAACACCTCTTCTGCAAACCACACAACTTTGTCAAGTTTACACCATCTTTGAAACGTTTCTCAAAGTTCTACATTTCCTTACACGCCAATCTCCTCACTACTCCGAGACCATATTTGAATGCAAGATTAGCATAAAAAAAATGTGATAGATTAATTTATTCATAATGATCTTACATTGAACTCTAAATGACTTTATAAAGCTTCATTTTAATCATAAATACCTGATGGAAACAAACTTCCCATCAACTAACTCTTAACAACTAAATGTTTATTTATTAAACCATCTTAAACTAAATAGTTGTTTATGTAATACACAAACACCTAAAACCTTGCAAATAGATTATAAATTATTTACAACAATAATAATTCCAATAATCTGATTATAATAATTAAACATTAGTAAATCTATGACAAAATTATCAATTCATTGATAAAGCATTAAACATTTTTGGAAGGCTCAACAATAAGAGAGCATGGGAGAGAATTACTTTGATGGGGTTTCTTAGATCCCCTAACCTTGATCCAAGAGTGGATATACCATCCCTATTGGCCACAGGTGGCCCATGCCATCCATATGAGATGGTCTAACAAGTGACTTGTCCACTTTTTGTTCCCTCTTATCTTGGCATCTTTGTCCTTGTCTGCATGATTGGTCTCCTTATATTGAAGCACCATTATAGGGGACAGAGGTTACAATAGGCTTCTCTAGAAGTCATCTTCTCTAGGCCCAATGGCAATATCCTATATACCCCTTTAGCCTCGTGGAACCTTCTAGTCCCCTAATAGAGGTGGTGTACCTTGAGGAGTGCCCCATCACTATACCACTCTTGCAAACTTGATTTCTTCTACCATGGTTGGTTCAAATAATCAGATAGAATATAAAGAGAGAATCCTATATTAAGTCACATATTAAATAGACATAGGAAATAGAATATTATTAATAATTAATAAGAAAATAATATCCATCATACTATGTACAAAGAATTCATAAGTTCTACTTTTTTTTATTCTTAAGGTTTGCTCCTTAAGTCTACTTTAACTCTTCAAAATTCTTTTATTTTTCTAATTCTCCTGAATGCTCTCAAGACAATATTCATTTATATTTTCTAAGGTGTCCTTTCTCACCAAGAGTTATGTCTCTTTAATAAGGTTGGATTCGTATAAAACACTTTATTTCCATTTATTAATTTCCTTTCCCAAAAAGGGTGCACTTATCTTAGGATGTTGGCCAACAAAATAATTAATTTTTATTTATTTATTTTCCTAAGACTTTCTTCTAGGTTAGCCATATTTATGCATGACCTAACTTAGGTTGGCCCCTTCTTATTCCATGGATGATGTTTTTATACTTGCTAACTATTAGTGACCTAGTTTGATGAAGGATATGGCTTCTTAAGAGGGGACATGATAGTTTGTCATTCCTAAAGTTGCTTGTCCTCAAGCAATGATAGTCTTCACAAAAATTTCTCAATGGGAGGATCCCTAACTAACCTTTCAATGTTTGTAATTTTAAGACAATTTTTTTTATCTTCTTTCAAATAGAAGGACTAATGCCATCTTATAGTTTGTAAAGATTGAATATGTTTACACATTGAATGTATTTTGCAAATGAGTATAAGAAGAATGATACACATCTATGACCTCAAATACAATGTTCTTTCCTAAATAAATTCACATGTTTCAGTTCAATCTATTTCTTTATATTTTAGATCAACCAAAAATATAACTTTTATTCTTATAGGAACATGTTTACAAAAATCATAGACACTCATGAAAAAATACATTAGTCATGAACCAAACATGAGACATACACATAAAAACATGGAGTATACACAAGGATATATAGAAACATGGAGCATACATGTGAATACAGTATTGTTAATTCCTTCTTATTGACTAGAATTCATCTATTGATTTACCCTACAAGCGGGTAGGATTGTTCTCTAATACCAAATGTAATATCCCCTAAATGTCAATGCCCTAAATTTTACCTAATTCTCAATTTCCAAGTAATTAAGTGGGTTTAAAGTGTACCTTTCCCTAATTGAAACCCTGCAAATAAATTAGAAATCATTTGTGACAATAATAATTTGAATAAGCTGATTATAATAATTAAACATTAGCAAATCCATGGAAAAATTATATATTCAATCATAAATCATTAAACATAGTTGGAAGGCTCAACCATAAGAGAACATGGAAGAGAGTGACTTTGATAGGGTGTCTCAAATACTCTACCCTAGGCCTAAGAGTGGATATACCATTCCTCTTTTCCTCATGTTTCCCATGGCATTCATATAAGGTGGTATGCCAATGATGTGTCCACTTTCTATTCTCACTCATCTTGTCATGCTTTACCTTCTTTATATAATCAAGTTTTCACTATATTGATGCACTATGATAGGGGAAAGAGGTTACAACAAGATTCCCTTGAAGCCATCTCCTCTGGTACCAGAGGTAGTAACCTTTATACCACCTTCACCTCACAAAGCCATCTTGTCTCCTCATACAGATGTCATACCTAGAGAAGTACTCCAAATCATTGTACCCCCATTGCAAACCTTATTTCTTCTACCATGGCTAGTTATCATAATTAGACATAATATATATAGATAATCCTATATTATGTCACATATTAAATATTCATAAGAAACAACATATCATTAATCATTAATGATGAGATAATATTCAATATGATATGTGCAAAGAATTCATTAGTTTTTGTTTTTTCTATTCCTAAAGTTTGATCCTTAAGTATACTCTAAATCTGCCTAATTATATTGTTTTTCTAAATTCCCTTAATGATCTCAAGACAATTTTTATTTATACCCTTTAAGGTGTCCTTTCCTCCAAGGAGTTACATCTCTTTACAAGTTAGCTAGGTATTAAATACTTTATTTTAATTTATTAATTTTCTTGGCCAAAAAGGGTGCGAACTTATCTTAGGTGGCTAGATAGAAAAATAATTAATTTTTATTTGTTTATTTGCCCAATACTTTCTTCCAAGTTAGCCATCTTTATCCATGACCTAATTTAGGTCAACCCCTTCTCATCCCATAGATGAATTTTATATTATTACTAAGTATTAATGACCTAGTTTGATAAAGGTTGTGGCCACTTAAGTAGGGAAATGGCAAAAAATAACAACATTTGTATTGAATATCTTGGCTACAAGATGATAAGAAGGTTTTGGTTAGCATATAAAGCTTGATAAAACTTAACATATAAAAGTATTATATGGAGATAGTGTGTGATGTATGTCTATGAATGTTTATCATATTTTCTTAGGTAGGTATTGGGAATTTTATAGGAGAGAATTACATGATGGCTATGCTAATACATACTCATTAACAGAGGATGGAATCAAACATAAGTTGAAGCCTTTATTTATTCCTTCTTCTTTCTTATTTCTCTCGTACCTTCATGATTTTTCATCAATTAGCTCAAGTTTTGGCGTTCTATTATGATTCATCATCAAGAGCTTACCTATTTCTTATCAAGTAACTCATTTATTTACATTTGTCTCTATAAAATTATTGCCTTGTTTTTAATTACAATTGGTCTATTTAATAGTTCCATTTTGATTTCTGGTTTGAATATTAATTTTCATCTTATTATTGCACCCCCAGTCTTCATACCTTTTAATTTTTTGTCTTTCTTTTACTTCCTTTTTTTTCATTCGCTTTAGTCTACTTCTCATTCTTTTATTTACTTATTTTTCCTACATTCTTCCTTTATTTTTCCATCTCTAGATATTCTATGTTTTTTTTTTTATTATATAAGCAAGGAGACGGCCCAAAACTGAGAACAACAAAGAGTTACAAAGTTGAATCTTCAGGCAAGGAGTAGCCACCCGGAGTCCAAACAAAAAATAGAGCCCATGCTTAAGAAATAATCAAAAAAATTTATAGTTTTGTAGCTATTTCTACACATCCTTATCATCTCATACTTATCATACCACTTATAAACATCATCAGTAATCCTACTACTTAAAGTCTTAATAAAAACACCAATAGAGAGAATATTGCTAAGAGTCTTATTAGTCCTATGATAATAAAGGTTAGCATTAAAGAGTACGCAGACCCAGCATAACATCCTTAAAATGATCATCAATAAAAAGGAAAAAAAAAAACCAAAGAGCAGCTAATCCTTCTTAAGTAGATTCAAGTCACGTTGGAGTCTGCCAAGATTGTATTCCCAAGTGTGCATCTTCTCCTCATCATCGTCTATAGCTTGCTCCATCTAGCCCTTCTTCATCAACTTCTTCTTGTTATTTTTAATCCTCCCCTGACCAAAAACCATGCCCAGAACAACATTCTTCATAACCCCATCCGTACTGTAGCAAAGGGAGATTAAGGCATCTCTAGAGTAGCAACTCTCTCCTTTAGCTCCTATAAATTCTCTTCCAGATTCTTGTTTTCATCTATCTTAAAAGGGGACTCCAAGGAACAGGGAACCATCTCCTCATCACACGAAAAATTAGAAACCTCAAGGCTTTATTTCAAAGTATCTGATTCTACCACAGTCTCATTGATCTCATCCCCATCTTCCTCTTCTTCCATTTCCTCTTTGAAATTATCTTTAGGTTCATCCTTCTCCTCCTAGAAATCATCATCCTTGGGATTGTCAATAGAATTATCATCCTCCTCCAGATCATAAATTTCCTCCTGATTTTTAACATTGACCTGGTTATCAACTTTTTCGTTTTCCTCCTTTCTTTCCTTAGCCCGAAGCCTATCCAACCTCCATTCCCTAGAGCTGCTTTCAATTTTGTCCTATTCCGAAGTTTTTTCCTCCTTATCATCTTGATAGTGTAGGTCTAGGTCTATGGTGATATTTTTACTAGCTGACTCTTTGCTAGTTTTTTTTGCTTTAACTGGGGAATTCTTGGGGGTTTCAAGCTTTCTCTTATTTGGGTTCACATTTAGCAAGGCAAGTTCCAAGGATTATTTATCCAAGATATCGAGGGTATGGTTTCCTCTATTCTTAGTAGAGGAGGTGGAGACAAGAGAACATTGAGACATAGAGTTAGAAAGAACAAGCTTGGAGGACTTACCAAGATTTTTCTGAGGATTTTCCTCATTCCCAAGCATAGGGGACAAACTAGTAAGACTGGAAGATTAATTCATAGAAAAATTATAAAGCAAATAGATAAGGCCCTGGTGGAGCAATGGGTTGGCACCATTTTGAATGTAGGACTCTATGTAAGAAAATATAAAGAAACGCAAATAGATTTTCTCCCCATGCCTAATATGATTAAGGATAGGAAAATGATAATAGTGTAAAGTAGTGTATCTACCTTCAAGAGTAAAATAATTCATAACATAATAACTAACAATAAGGAACAGTTTAGGTAGAGCCAAGAGACCATACCCATTTTGAATTGCCTCCGGTTTTTTCCCCTTTCTCAAAGAATTTTTCATAAACCCTTTGTAGTCTCCATTGCTACATTTTTCCACCTGTTCACCATCATTCTGCAAACTAGTGACCTTTGTGATTTAATCAAGTGCTATAGTGAAGAAAATCCTCCCTATAGTCATAACACCATTCACTCAAGAGTTGCAAAATTGCGCTATCAGGGCTTTATTGTAACCCTTCAAAGCCAAAAAGAGGGGGTAAAACCAGCATTTTGAAACAGTTCCCAAATCTCCTCATTGTCATGAAGCCCATCACATTTTTTAGGCTGAGTTCTCGTAAGAGGCCCTCCCATGTTGGAAGAAGGATAAACAGAGTGCAGATTATCTCCATGAAAGTGACCCAAGAAACAACTCAGATTCTTCACAATCACAAGCAAACATAAAGAAATATTTTTGGAAAGGTCATTTTTCAACTCTTTTACACTGTTCTCATCACATGTCTGATTTCCTTTCACATCATTAAATTTTAAGGCTCTACAAAAATCAAAATCACTTCCTTTACTTCTAATAAAAATGCAATCTAAAAAGATCCATTCGAAATCATGAGCCATAGTTCCCATACCTGCCTCTAGACCATTCAAATCCATGTCATCTTCATCATGCATAGTCGAGCTGGAAAAAGAACTTGTAAGCATAAAGCTCCAAATCACCCAAACCCTACCTGTCATACTCTAAGGGCCCACATAATTTTTGAAAATTTTAAAAAAGGCGGTCATGTAAACAAAAACTCAAAACCCAACCATTAAAACCTTTATTGATATCAGCCCTTGTTCCCTTGTTTACACTTAAGACTTTCACAAGCCAAAATCACTTTTATCTCCTTCGATTTTTCACTAAGGTTAATCTCCAATCCACATTACTCAGACCTTGATTCACAATAAGGTCAATAGCCATATTTCCCTCCATGTAGGTATGTTGAACAATAATATTCTCAAAGAGATTAAGAAAACATTTACACTTGTTTATAATCCCTTTGATCTCCTAGAGGGGAGAAACAAAGTTATTAAGATAGTTAATAATCAACTTTGAATCTCCTTCCAAGATTACTTTCCCCATCGACTTATGTTGAAGCCTAGAGAGGACCATCCAGACCACCATAGCTTCAACTCTGTTATTTGTACCAATCCCCAAATTGGTGCCAAATCCTTTAATCAACCTTCCCTCTCGATCTTTGGTTAGGTTGCCCCCCCCACAAAAACTAGGGTTACCTTTAGAGCAACCATCAAAATTACACTTGAACCATCCCGTATTTGGAGGGAGTCAAGTGCATCTTTTTCTTAGTAACAAGTTATTCCAGTTAAGCTTCAAGAAGTTATGTTGAATGCCCCATTTTTGTCTTAAGTGTAGGTCTAGTAGAGTAGGTAAGACTTTAGAGATACCTAAGGAGCCCGCATTGATATTCTCTCACTTGTTGTTTTATGATATTGGTGAGAATATTGATATTTTTCCTTTCTTCTCTTAAAACTCTATTATTATGTTCCCTCCAAATGTTCCAGGCTATAATTGGGGGAATTTGATGCCAAAGATTCTTAGCAACAGGGTGAGAGTAGGGGTTCATAGTCCAAGAATCCATTAAATTTCTCATGATTTTAGGATGAATCCAATTAATTTTCAAGTCCTTCAGAATAGCATCCCAAATTTATTGAGCATAACTATAGTGCATAAAAATGTGATCTATACTTTCCATGTCTTTATAACAAAGCTCACATTTGTTGGTAAAGGAGAATTCTGCTTCTTAAGATTATCAATAGTCAGAATCCTCCAATGAGCCATTGCCCACCAAAAATAGTTAATTTTAGGATTTAGGCCTTTGATTTCCTCCATATCCTGGTAATATGATTTGACAATAAAGGTTCTTGCAGAATTGATTTTCCATATCCATTTGTCCTCAATATGAGAGGAAAAAAGGAAACAGTAAGGTAGAAGATCTAAAAGCTCCTTGACCTCCATCATAAGCTAGTCTTTAACCTTCACCGGGATATCAGAATCGTTAGTGATAGTCTCTATCATATTTCTCCAACCTGCTCTCTCCCCTTGCCACATTATATAGTCATGAACTTTCACCCCGTAGGATCTACTTAGGAGGGTATAGATATTTCTAAGATCTGGGAGATCAGCAAGAGCCCGATGGTATGCCCAAACATCTTTGCAAAAGTTAGTTCTTTTCCCATTACCTATAATCATTTTGCCATTCTTTTTGATGTCCTTTCTAGTTTTAGTAACATTATTCCAAATGGAGGTACCAGAATCTAGCTCCATTAAGTTTATGAACTTATCAGAACTCTGAGTATGAAGGTATTCAACATGCAAAATGCTAGTCCAATCCTTCTCTTTAGTTAACTGCCATCCAATTTTAGTAAATAGGGCTCTATTGAAGATTTTAATTTTCCTTATGCCTAGGCCCCCCACCCTCATAGGTCTGCACAGTTTTTCCCAAGCAACCAGTGAGATTCTATTTCTTTCTTTAGTGCCCGACAAAAGGAATCTTTTTATATTCTTTCAATATTTTTTCAGCCACAACCCCAAGCACTTTAAAAAGGGAAACGTAATAGATAGGTAAATTTTGTAGACATAAATTAACCAGTTGTAATTTTCTTTCCATAGTAAGGAGCTTCCCTTTCTAGCCAACCAACTTCTTGTGGAACCTTTCAAGAATTCCATTCTAAAATACCAAGGAAGGAGCTTTAGAGATGAGGGAAACACAAAGATAAGAGTCGAGGAGGGTAGAAATTTGGCAAGCTAATATGGTGGAGATATTATCTTGAAGTGTGGGGTTAACATTCATGAGGAATCACTTGCTCTTTTCATAGTTAATAAACTGGCCAGAAATTTGAGCATAATTTCCCAAGATTCTTTTCCAATTCTTATCCTCAAAGACGTAGAGCTCTCCAAATTTTATTGTATCATCCAAAAATTGTTGGTGGGCGATAGGATCGAGAGTAGAAGCAACCCTGACCCCTTTAAGAGAGGCAATCCTTCTTAGCTTTTTAATATTTCTTCCCAAGACTTTAGCAACAATGATGAATAGGTAGGGAGATAGGGAATCTCCATGGCGAAGCCCTTTCTCACTAGATAAGTATCCCTTGGGATTCCCATTAAGAAGGTAAAAATTTTTTGGAGTACAAACACATTGCTCTATCATTTTTAAGAATCTTCCTTTGAATCCAAATCTCCTAAGGACTTAAAAAAGGAAGTCTCGAGAAACCCTATCATAGGCCTTAGAGACATCAGTTTTAAAAGCCATGGCAACTTTTTTGTTGTTCTCCATGGAGTGAACAAGTTCATGCGCCACAATCACGACATCAAGAATGCGTCTCCCTTTCACAAACTCTTTCTGATTACCTGAGATTAGCTTATCAAGAAAGGGTTTTATTCTATTGACAAACACTTTAGAGAGGACCTTATAGACAATGTTACAAAGACTAATACGTATGAAGTCTTTGGTGGAAACAACATTATCATGTTTAGGGATTAAAGCTATAAAAGTAGTATTGATCTAGTTAAGGAGTTTACCAGTTTTGAAGAAGTCCTTAACTGCATTGAAGACATCAACTCCCATGATATCCCAATAATCTTGGAAGAAGGAAGGGGGAAAGCCATCCAGCTCTGGGGCCTTACAAGGGGCAAAGGAGAACAAAGAAGTCTGCACCTCCTACATGGTAACTCTTTCAGTCAACATAGATAAGTCCTCAGCCCTAATAACTTTAGGGATAACATCCAAGAGATTGTGAGGTTCTTGGAGACCACTTTGGCCATTAAAAGTGTTTAAGCTAAGGAAATCAATGAAAAGAATAGTCATTTCATCCTCATCCTCCACCATAGTACCATCCTCTTTGGAGAGTTTCATAATTCTATTTCTACTTTTGTTCTTCATTGTAGATTGGTGGGAAAACTTAGTATTTTTGTCACCTTCATTTAGCCATTGTATCCTTCATTTTTGTTTTCAAAAAAACTCTTCCTTTCTGTTAAGGATAAGCCATTGATTTTTCAAATCCACTTCCTCTCCATACTCTTTTTCTAGAGCAGTTTTCTCTTCAATCTTAGTTTGTATATTCCCTAGGTCATAGATAATTATCTTTTTATATTCAAATATATTGCCAGAGGAGTATCGGTTACAACCCTTGACCTTATCTTTGAGAATTTTAAGCTTTTGAGCAATTTGGTACATAGGAGTTCCCAAAATTGGAACATTCCACCATTGTTCCACAAGCATTCTAAATTCCAAGTGATGAGACCACATCATCTCATACGTGAAAAGGTAACATTTACGGTCGCAAGGGCCATCCATCACCAAGAGGATAGCATTATGATCAGACCCTACTCTAGGAGAGGAGCAAAGGGAAAAGGCATCAAAGTTCTCCCAATTAGTAGAAACCAACACCCAATCCAATTGAACCTAAATCAAATGTTTCCCAAGAAGGTGGTTAGACCTAGTGAAGTTAGAAACACTAAGGTTAATGTCATCAAACCAGAGGAGGAGATAAAATCCGCAAGATCAATCATACTCTCTGAGTAGTCCTCACAACCACTAGCTTTCTCAGAATGGTACAAAAGGGAGTTGAAATCTCCCACAACCATCCACATGTCATTCTTTTGATTCCCAATGAGACAACACAAAGTGGACCAAAGTCGAGCTCTAGGGGACCTAGAATTAAGGGCAAAAATATTAACAAGGTACCATTGGAGATGGGTTCTAAGATTTTTCATCTTAACAACTAGACAATTCTTTTCAGAGTGAATCAACGAGCCTTCAAAAAAAGTAGGGTTCCAGAGAGTGGTATTTCCCCCAGAAGCACCATAAGAGTCACAATTTAGGAAGGAGGAAGTAACCCAAAAGGAGTTAGTAGCCTTCTAAAAATTCTCCTTATTCATTTGTCTCTTGAATCATTAAAACATCCACCTTTTTCTTCATTAGCTTACATCTTAACATATATTGTTTTATTTGGCTATTCAAACCCTGAACATTCCAGGAGAGGACTTTTATAACAACCAAAAATAAGAAAAGCAACTCTACTTACCTGAATAGAGACATGGCCAACACATGGGATATTAATTTTTCTTCTTTTTATTTTCTAAGAGCCCTTCCAAGGTTGTCTATTTCCCTACCACTACTTCTCATTCTACATCCTTTTGTCTAGTGTATCTCAAAGAAGGTCTTCCAGCCTTACTATTGCCTCCCACATCCTCTTTTTTCCTCTTTTTATTCTTAGTGACAACCTATGTCCACTCTTTACCTTCCTTTTCATCTTCAGATAGCCAAAACTCTGACTTAGCTGGTGGAGGGGTGGAAGAGAATCTTAGAATGTGTAGATTTTCCTTAAGTTTACTAAACTCTCCATCATTTTTCTTTTTAGGAGTTAACATTTGGTTTTTTTGATTAACATTCTCTTTGTTTTGGGAGAAGAGGTGATCTCCAACAACTTTAACTGATTTTTCTCTAGGAGTATCATTTGCATTCTTCTCATGTCCTTACTTCTAGCTCAGGTCAATAAATATCTCACTATTCCCTGAAGTCTCCATGACCAAGTGACAACCCTTAGGAGGATTTAAAGGTGGTGGAGGGACTTCACATGATATTGCATTCACAGAGGAGGATGTCATGTGGTCATCCAACTACTTCTTCTTATCCTTAAGGAAGTTATTTTCAATATCCAGATTAGAGGGACCTTCCAACAATGTGGGGGCTTTTTACAGATGATTCTCAACCTTATTGCTTTGTTCCTCTTCCAAAACTTCCATACTTTTAGGGCTTAGTTATTTATGGTTGTCATTTCTTCTATAGGCTAAACTAAGATGTCCAAAATGGCCACAACTTTGGCAGAAAGCTTTGGCATTCTCATACTCAATTGGTTGAACCCAAGAGCCCAGCTTAGAGAGGAGGGTAACCTTAGTAGGCAACATCGAGTTGATAGTGACATTAAGTCAAACATGCACAAATAATAAATAGGATATGCATTGTGTTATGCTATCAATAGAAAGGAACTTCTCAAAGGAGTTCTCAATCCCATTGAGAATCTTCAAATTTCAGAACTCAAGTAGTAACCTAGGGAGACAGATCCAAGTGGAGGCCACAACACCAAGATCAACCTAGGGATCGAGGTTAGGTTTCCATTTGCATAAGGAGAGGAATTTGTTATTCCCATAGGTCCAAGGCCCCTCCATGAGAATACTAGCCATGTCTGATTGATTAGTGAAGCTAAAAAGGAAGAGACCATTAGCCATAGCATTGCACGACACACTTCCTTTCAACTTCCATCTAGTAGAAACCCATTTTTTCACCAAGTCCAGAGGAGGACGGAAAACCAGAAACATCCCAACCAAGGAGAGGCTAAGTTCAACAATAGATAAGTTAAATAACACATTAGCTACCTCCACCTAATGTTCACTAACCACACATTTAGCCTGGGGAGAAGGACTGTCAGAAGATTTCCTCATCTATGCTTTGTTATTTCTATCTCAAGTGTCTATTCCAACAAAAATAATATAATAAATTTAACCATTCTCTTTAATACTTCCCATGTGACATTTAATTTAATCAAATTAAATTGAAAGTAATTTTATATCTTGATTTATAATTTATTTTCTTTACCCCTTTTATTAGGACTCACTACCCACTAGGCCCTCTTTTTATGTTCAAGTAAACATCCCATTCTTCACTTTTCTCTACCTAATGATGGATAACAAAGTATGATCCAAAATTTAAATCAGGAAAATATACACAAAAAATTCTTAATGTATCTTTACCATGTAGTAATTTTTATATCTATTGCTCTCTTCCTAGATCCATTATTAGATCCAGTCCTCTCTAACTACTTTTCAGTGTGATTCTATACTAAATTAAAATCTTCCAAACTCAAGGCTATGAGGATTTATTTTTCTAAATCCGTCATTTCTCACTCATAAAGAGACATAAACACATATTAAATATATATATTAAATTTGGAACCACATTCTATGGATAGCTTGGTGGAATAACATTACCAGTCACCCTCCCACACTATTTGTATAAAGGTTGGTGTTAGATTTGAGAGTTCTACCTCTACTTTAGATGTTTATCCTTTTAACTTGAAATATTTTCTTTGCATGGCTTCACTTAATGAATAGAGGAAAATTGTAGCTATCATCTTCTTATTGTGCCTAAATCACGGATTGACATCACTAGCTGAAGATTAGAGGCAAGGCCCCTAATGAATCAATTTTGGCTTTCAAAATATGTCATACATCTAAATTCATTGATAATAATAAAGAGGGCCTATAATCCTTTACAAATATACCATAAAACTCTTTAAATATTTATCTCATATTATGAGCATGTATTTACTACTTATAATAATATAAAAGCTTAAAACATCACTCTGCAATAGTGCCTAACTATAAATCCAAGTTGAGTCTTCACATCTTATCATATTATTGTAATTATATTCACAAAGGAATATTTATGTGAGGTTATATATGTCCAATGATGAATCCCCTAGCTTGGATAAATTACAATGAGTGAATATCATTAGAAGGTCCGTTTGGAATCTTTCTATGATTTTTTTAGGAAATATAATTAGTAAAGGAATATATTAAATTTTTTACTTAAATATAGTAACCTATTTGAATTACACAAGTGTTGACTGATTACCTTACCAAATGTCTCCTAGATTTAATTATGAGATCACTTTCTCTAAATCTAGGGCCATTAATTCCCTCGTTAGATTTTCCAAAGTAAACTTACTTTATTGAGTTTTTGCACATCCTTGACAACTCTATTTCTATCTAGGAAGTGATGGAATGAGCTAGATGTTCTCAATGACCTAAAATGCGTGTAGAAATTTACTTCATTAATTCTTACATCCACATTATTTATCACTTCATTCTTTTCATACTTTGGGAACATATCTTTAGGCTTCACTTTATTCTTTGAATTTTAATGCTATTGATTGATGCCTAAACTTGCACTACCATTAAAATTAAATTATCCATACATTTTACGAGATATTTCATTTAGATCCTATACTTTAAATGCTAATTACCAAAGTATTTGGCTATATTTTATCCCATACAATCTCAATAATCCTTATTAAACATATGGCCTCACCTAGTTCATCTAAATGAATGGTTTATAGGAACTTTTTAGTGAGTATTTTCTTATTCTTTTTGAGAAGGATAATGATCTCAAATTCTTCATTCGTGTCCATGACATATTCTACCAAGCCTCTAACTCCTATATTCAATAGCAAAAAATAAAAAGCTATAGGAAACTATTTATTCACAATCTTGTACATTTGGACTCTTTTGTTTGGATATATATATTTATCATCACTAACTTTTTCATTTCTACACACTCACTTGACTCTTCAACATGTTCTTGCTATCTTTTAGTAAGTTGTCATTATCTTTAACTATAGAAAAATCACTTGGATTATTATACCATTTTGAATTAATTGTCAAAGTTAAAATTTGACATTGGAAAAAAAAATTGAGAGTTTTGACTCGCCTTTGGTCTCTTAGTTATATGCAATTATCCTCCTTATATAAGGGCTTTTGACCAATATAATATATATAATGATAGACTAGTTCCTCAAATATCCTTCTATATGTTAAACTCAAATCACTATTGCTTTTTGAATACCCATAATAGATATAGTTTCAAAGTAACTATGTAATTAAAGTCACCCCAAAACTGTATTACAAGGTGTGGGCATATATAAAAACACTTGACTTGTATCAATTGAACATACAATAACTAATAAGGTTACCTAATGAAAAAAATGACTTGCAATAATGTCTAGTGTTTGGACAGTTGGTTAACTTGCAACATTTAACAACTTTCAATGATTATGTAGAGTGAAGTTGGAAAAATCTTGGCACTATAGGTTGTTTATGGTCCCAATATCAATTATTAAAAGGATTGAGATGTTATTTATCATAACCTAAATCTACATCAAAATACAACACTTTTAAGTTAATTATTACAATTAAGATAGTTTACCTAAAGTAGGCTTGAAATATAAGGGAAAAGACTATTCTTATGTGAATTCCACCATCATGCCCATACATACTAGTTATCTTATATATAGGAAAGTAGTATTTTTTTAATATATATTAACTTTTAACTATTAATATTTTTAAATCATTAAGGTTTTCTCGATGGTTTGAAGGTCATTCTAGATGGTACCAGCATTAGAGTTGGTATGCACTATTTCGACATTGCTTTACTTGCTTCCTCTATTGTTGTTGTCTTCTCAATGAACATTAGGGTTCCATTACTTATTTACAAAGTGGTAATTAGATTAAGAAAAAATGTAGTAACATGAAAAATAGTTGATCTTTATTTCAACTCCTTGGATTTTCTGGTCGCACGATAAATGTTTCTCATAAGACTTGCAATGTCTAGCAAATTTGTGCCTACAACCGACTGAAAACGAATGTGATCTTTATTTATATTAATCACTCTGCATTGTTATTACTTGTAGACAGTCTTTATAATAGAGACAAATATAATTGCAGCGAAGAAACCTCCAACAAATTTACAGTCTAGTAGTCTCGGTTGTGGGGATAGTAGAACTGTCTCTGGTTGTTACAACAGTTTTGTATCCTGGCCCTTCGAGTAACAAATTTTCCAAATTTATTCTAGACCAAACATCATCCAAAATTACCAGAGTTGACTTGGGTTGACTCAAAATCAATTGCTGCAGCTGCTTGTGTCCATCTTCCAAATTCTGAAATTCTAGTTTCTTCCTTCCACCAATCTTCTCCCACATAGTCTCTAAAATTCCTATCAGGTTTGGTGATTGTGAAACGTTGATGAAAACCACATTTTCGTTGAAGTATCCTGCTATCCATGAAAACACAAAGTTGATTTAGCCTAAGAACATTAGCACGAAACACCAGATGTAATAAAACCTAAACCAGAGTACCTTTTATTTGAGGATCATTGCAGAGACCCAATACCAGAGTAGTTTTCCCCCCGCCCCACAAGGATTGCACGCCAACGACTGACACGTCCTTCTCTAACAACGTTCCCCTCAAATCTCTAATACATTTCTCCAACCCCACGTAAAACTGAGATTTCCCAAGAACATCATATGGACAATCGTCCACCATTTCAGAACCGTCAGCTGAACGAACTAAAGCTTATTCTGCAATTTGAAAATTCAAACAGCGTGGTCTTCCTCCTCTTTCTTCTTATAAATATTCTTATATTTCTTGTCATTCTAAGGCTATTAGACACGGCCATTTTATAAGCTATAGTATAGTAAAGATCGATCTGAGTTCAAGAATTTTGCAACGAAATGAGAACGAAGGTATGAGGGTGTAGGTCTAAGAATCGAATTCCAAGACATGATGATTTTGGCGTAGAATCACAATTTACGCATCTCTTGACTTGAGAGAAGTTAAGAGGGAAGTTAATGGAACATTTCTTCTCGTTGCCTCGTGGAACACTCCTTGTTGGTATAAGATGCAAAGAAATTGTAAAGAAAAATATTTTCTTTTCGAGTTTGTTTGTTTAATCATGTTCGTTGATATGTGCTGCTAGGAAGATCGCTTTTGTAGGAGACTGTTTCATTTAATATATTTTTAGGGAGAATTTATTTGTGTAAATTTTAGAAAGCATAAAGAATCCATATTGAAAGACTCAAATTTCTACCCTTTGGCATAGGGATCTTATTTGAATATATGTAATGTGATTATTTTTCAATTATATTTATATAATTTAATTGTGTTTAAAATTTTAATATATTTTTATTAATTTTTTTATTAAAAATAATAGTTTAATAGTGTAATTTGTATATCTATGTCAATTTGTATTTATTTTGCTTAAAAGATTTTGTTTAAGTACATATAGGTAAATGGCACATTCTTGTTTATTGTTAGACTCAATATTTCTTTTATCATCTTTCACACATATTTCTACATATTAAATCAAATATAATCTGCATTCAAATGTAGTTTTCTATGCATTTAAAATTTCTTAATCCTATAGTTTGCCTCATTCATGTACATTCCTTGTCCATCTTAATTTGTCTCAAGTCATTTTTACAGTGTATGGAGGGTGAAAATCTCAAGAATTCTTCTAAAAAAAACTGTATATCTACAATGATTTTTACAATTAATAAGGCTTATGCACTTATTATAAAATTCTAATTCATGATTTTCTATTTTAATATAGAAGATTGTGGATTGACTAAGTCATACTTGATTCACTACAGTCCAAAGATGCAAGATTTTAAAAGAGAAAAAAATAAAAGTGAGAAATATGTGAGAGGTGATCTAAATAAAACTCAGAAAGATGGAATAATTGATCCAAATCTATGTTCAACCTTTATACTAACAATAGACAAGAGTACGTGACTAGCTTTATAAGTATTTACTAGACTTAAACAAGAGATGTTGATAAAGTAAGACTTGGGTTCATTGGATTAACTCTACAATAAGGATTCCCTTGAGGGATAAGAATCTTGGTATCTTTACCTGTTTGTCTATGGGAGCATACCCATAGACATGTGTGTGTTTAAACATGGACATTTTTCTTAATGACTCATTTTTTGAATGTTGACTTCATAATGTGATTTCAATTCAAATGTATGAACATAGATATTAAATATAAGCTTTACATCATCTTATCAAAAACCCATTCTATGATGAAGAGAGAAGGAATCATTACTAATGGTTAGGAATCAAGTAAGAGGTTCTATAGGATATGGATACCTACCACTTTTTAAGACTTTTTTTCTATTTGGGAAGAGATAAAAATAATATTTTATTAGCTTATATGTAGTAATATAGATAAAGTGAAAAAATGATTCTCTAGCTAAACAATAATATTAGTTAGAACTAAATCATTCACAACAACATGGAGAGTTTAGGCAGGAGCTTTGGGCAAGGAGATGGACAGGGGAAGTTTGCAACTTAGGTCATTGGTAGTTCATAGGGTATGTGACATGTTGGACATGAAGGGGAAAGAACAGTAGTTTGATGGTGAGGAGACATAGTTGTTTGTCATGAAAGAGGTTTGAAGACTTTTCCATCTATCGATGCTAGGGTTTTATCGAATGCCGCCATTGGTTCTAGTGCGGCTGCATCCGTCAGGTAGTGGCGGACTGGTGAGGCGCCAAGGTCATGGCAAGGGAGATGACCATTTGATATTGGGTTCATTCCTATTTCAAATCCCATTTCGATTAAACTTGAAAGCATAGACAAAAGAGGAAATAGATTGTAATATTTCTATTTTTTTCATGCAAGGTGTGATATGTCAGTTTAGGGATTTTTGGCCTGTTCTCCTTTAGCTGCATACCTAGATCTCAAAACATTGGGAGCCTCTCATTACTAGTAAAATTCATATTTACTCCATGGCTAAAGGATTTTTTATTGCAAAGTTTTAGAATGCTCAGGATAGAAATAAAATCTTATGTGATCATTATTTTAGCTAGGAGGATAGATTTTTGTTGATGATTAAACTTTGACACTTTGATTTCAACCCTTCTTTTGAAACTTCTAACAAGATTCTGATTTGGGTTCAACTGCCTAATCTCCCCCTTCATTTATAGTCTAATCCTCTTTTAGAGGAAGTGGGTGAAGCTCTTAGAGATTTTTTTATGGTGGATGATGAATCATCTGATATTTTTTAGTCCACCTTTGCCTGCATTCTAGTTGAAATAGATGTTTCAAAAGGGCTGCCTACTGAGATATTGCTGAAATCTTCTAAGGATTATTGGGTTCATTCTTTGGACTATGACGGGATACCCTTCTAGTGGAGAAGATGCTTTAAAATAAGTCATGTGGTTGCTCAATGTGAATTTAAGAAAAAGGCAATAATGACTACATGGTGGAAATATTCTTTTGAACATCATTATATGGTTCAGAAGAAATCTGAGCAACATAGGAGTTTTCTCAGGTGGTTATGATGGATTCACAAGGTCTTATGGCATCCTCTTCAGATGTCACAAATGGTGGGGTTGTTGAAGCTATGCAAGATTATTATGTTGAAACCCATAAAGAGAGAGGGAATGGGCCTCAGGCTACAATTTCTGGTGATAGTGTTCCAACTATCAAATCTGGTGGCTTTTTAGACAATGTCATGCCTGTAGGGGTAAAAATTGATGATACCTTTAAGATGGTGAAGACTCTTTCTGCATGCATTCATTCTCAAGGTAATGGTGTTCTTTCGTTGCCTTGGCATGATAAGACTATGCAAGTAGAAGAGGGTTGGATTTCTGTAAAGGGTAAGAAAGCTAAGTTCTCTAAGACCTCTTTTGATATGAATCTCTACTCCCACAAGAGTAGCTCTAAATGTAAATCTTGATGGTTCTTGGTTGGGGGCTAGTTTTGGGTTGGTTGTTGGCTATTCTTCTTGTATATTTTGTTTTAGGTTGTGGGGGCCTATTTTTAAAACCCATTTATATGGCTATGTGAGCTAAAATAACTCATGGTTGTCTATTGCTTTCATGTTCCTTTTGTTATGATAGCATCCTAGTTGAGGGTTTCAGATCTATTCAAAATTTTATTCTAAAGGGTTTTGGGTCCCTTCAAAACCTATTTTTGCCTTAATAAAAAACATTAGTTGGAATATATATCGATTTAATAGTCATTTTTTATATTCAAATAAAGCGATAAATGATAAAATGTGATTATGGAATTCATCACAAATAATGTATTGTTAACCTATATTTTAACTAAAGCAATAATTAGGAAAGAATCATCAATCAAAATAACATGTTTGGATAGATAAAAGGCAATGCAAGTGAGATATTAAGTCTATTTCATTTTTTATCTCTATTGAATAACTTTTTAATTGTTTCTAGTTTAACTTGATGTATCTTTCAATTATCAATTGACCTAATGAAGCTAGAATGCAAGAGATCATTTACTTTTATTTCATTTTCTTATAATCTTGATGTAGCTTTATGTTCAATTTAAGACTCTTCTTCTTTTGCATGATAAAAAATACTCCTATCAACATTTTCAAAGACTCTCATTTATGTTAGCAATAAGTAAGTAGACTTAATTTAATGGAGTTTCCCATTTCAAGCGAGGTTACCATAAAGCATTATTTATTCATATATTTTCTAATACCTCATTCCTTTGTTTTTAAATTATTGAAGATATTTTATAGTAAGAAAATCAATAAATCATGAAGTTGCAACACATAATATCATATGTATGTTGATGAATATTTTCAAAATAACCCACAATCGACAACATTCTATAAACTGCTATGTACTTGTAAAATTAATATAATAATACTATTATCACATGCCTCTAATTTATAAAAGGAAAGCCATACTACATCCACGTCCGTGCTTATGATTTAAATTTTAAAATCTACGGTTATGGGACATGACAAGTCATAGTGGATCTTAATCAAGGAAGTATAAAGAATATCTATCAAAGTTCGTACACTATAAACTTGTATGAATTTGTTAGAGCCTAATATTCTATAAGAAACAATTTAGAAAATTAGGTTAAATGGCATTTCTTCGATGTCCAACCCTTTTCAATTAGAATAGTTATTCTATGAAAAGAACTTTCAAAAAGCATATGAAATTTTCCAAGAACGAATTCCCCTTCTTCCACGAGAGAAGAGGTTTCAACAAATGAGTTATTACTTAAAGTGGAAAAAGCCGATTAGAATTACGCAAAAGTAAGCTTCAAGTTGGAAAAAGATTAACCCTTTGTAGAAAATTAACAAATAACTTCCACTTAATTTGATTGCCATTTCCGAAATGGAAGATGATTCCGCGTATTCTTTTTACCCCGAGAGGCGTCCCTACAGCGGCAGCGGGGGTGGAGATTGTCGATCCGTGTACACACTAAAGATTCTATAGCAGTTACAATCGCTTTATTTGCATGCTCGAAAGTTGAAGAACGTAACTGACTCGCTTCTGTAACAGTTACAATCGCACAATCTGCATGCTCAGAAGTTGAAACAATTTGAATAAAGAACGTAACCGACTCGAATCCACTACTAATACAGACTTGCTTCCACTATTGAGATGTTTAATTTTTCTATATGAATCTAAATGTTCAAATAATCTCCCTTGACTTCGTTTGTTTCTTTATTTCCGCGTTTTTCTATTATCAGTAAGTTGGATTAATTGTTGAATCAAACAAATCATAATCTTTGTTCATTTATGCTTGCAGATCAGGCTCAGGTCCACCAAGCCTCTAGGTAAATACAGTGACAAATTTTTTAACTTATCAACCCATGAATTGACTAAGACTGTTTACTGTTTAGCATAAAATTTACGCCTAGGCCAGGGTAATCACTCTGAAGAATCCTTTAGCTTTGAATTTTATAAATAATATAGTTTGTTTAGATTTATTATTGTTGCTCTATGCATTATTGTTAAGAATTTTTTCAACCATCCAGTTGATATAGAAATATGTTTTTCAGATTCTGATTGCTCTGCCCAATCAAAGCATTTGTAAACCAGGGTTTATGTAGAGGCATGTATCAGATATTAATTAGCTGTATTGTTCTTGCAGCTAATTTTTTGATAACTAATGCTTGAAATTATTTAGAATTATTGATCATCTCAGAAACAGGTTTTAGAGGGTGAAATTTCATCGAAAGATAACAGAAAGCGGGATAATGGGAAGGATGAGAGGCAAATAATTTTTTGTGTTGATCTATTTTCTTAATTTTACAGTTATATATCATGGCCACCCTTAAACCACACATACTAAGCTTTGACCGCTTAGTGTGTAGTGCCGGTGGGTCCCATCACTTCCGTTCTCTGGCCTTTTTCATTTCCGTTTATCGTTCCAACATTTCAAATATTCTGTAATGGTTTCAAATATTCTGTTTTCGTAATTGTCGATGTCATTGCCGTTTTGGTTTCCGTTCCCCTTTCCACTATTTCGAAGGAATGCAGGAATGTAAACACCCAAACAAACAATGCAAATCCCTCATGTCGTTAGCTATCCAGAATTTTTTCCCTCATGTCGTTAGCTGTCCAGAATTTTTTGGGCCAATTTCGTGGATCAATGCAGGCGACGTGGGTGCGATGGAAGGGGTATGCGCATCGTCGGTGGAAGGGGTCTGCGCATTTGCAGTTGACTTTATGCCCCAAATCCCCAGCTATAACTTTTGGTCATATAATGGGAAGAAATTTCGTTAGATGTTGTAGTTTAATGTTTCAACAACCTTGGTAGACATGTATGCAAAATGTGGACGAAGACAATGCACTTGGATGGCTACCCATTTGGACTGTTTCGAAAACGAGCCTTCAAGAAATGTGGTCTGAGCCTTCAACAAATGTGGTCTGAGCCTTCAACAAATGTGGTCTCATGGACTACAATTATTGCAGTATATGCACAAAAGTGATTCGCTGAAAATACTTTGGAAACTTTCAAGCAAGTGCAACTCTAATCTAAACCAAAATTCTTTACCCTTTTCCATCATCCTTCCCCATCCCAAAATGGGAGCTTTGGAACAGGGCATGGGGATCCATCAAAGAATAAATTTTTTGTCATATATTACAGATGAAAATTCTCAGGTAGACACTGTAAAATGGGGAAGAATAGATAAGGTATACAAAATATGTTACAGCATGCCTGAGATTCCATGATTGTAGAAAATGGATTTATTTAAAAGGTTGTTGAAAAAAGCAAATGCAATTGGCAAGTGTAAAGCCACATTTCACAACATTTGTTAGTTTTGAAACAAGGTATGGAGATCCATTAGAGCATAGTGAAAAGGAGATTTAGAGAAGGCATGCAAATAGTTTGACAGAATGCCTCAAAGAGATGTCATTTGATTGAATTTCATGGTTGCAGGATATCCAAAAAAAAAATGAATTTATTAAAAATTTCAAAATTTCAAGGAAATGCCATTGACATATGTAAAACCACATTTCACAAACTCTGTTAGTATCTTTCCTACCGATGCCAAAATGGGAACCTTGAAAAAAGGTATGGACATCCAAAGGGGGATTTTTGTTACATATATGCTTCCAAAATATTAAGGACATACAATGCATGTGAGTACTCATGCATGTAATATGTGAAAGCATAAACAAGGCCTATGTGACTACCCATGCATACCAAATGTGAAAGCATAAACAAGGCATATGTAACTGCCCAAGTAGACATGTATGCAAAATCTGAAACACAAACAGTGCATATGTAGCTGCTCATGTAGGCAAAATGTGGAAGCATAGGCAAGGCATCTGTTAATGTCCGATTAGACATGGAAACATAGACAAGACAAGTAGACTATTTAACACAATGGATCAAAGAGACCATCTCTTGGAGTCAAAGTAAATTGGCCGTTGTAAATCCAAATTCCATTACCTTTTTCAGCATCCTCCCTGCTTGTGCCAAAATAGAAGCTTTGGAACAAGGCATGGACATCATTCAAAGATTCCAGGAAATGAAAAAAAAAATTATGAAAAAGGTTGTCTGAAACTTTACACCAGAAATTGGATTTAAGTTTAAAAAGCATAAATTAGATTGATTTTTTTGAGTTGCCTTAGTACTGATATCTATCAGTATATTATAAGTAATATTTTTTAAATGTAAGTATACTAGTTTTTATTGCTTATGTTGCACAGTGCACTATGATCTCTACCTGTACATTGTGTTGGGACTCTATTTACATGTTTTCATTAAAATGCAATTACAAATTTAGCACATTATAATTACTTTTTAAAACCTGTAAAAATATTTGCCATCCGTGAAACTATATCCATGCCTACTTGCTCTCTATCCCAAAAAGACAACATCTACAATGAAAAGAATAGTCTGTTGCAATGAAAAGACAGTGGAAAGCTCAAAGATAGAGATAACAATGAGATAAGCAGTGGATAACAATGTGATAAGTGAAGGTGCATTATACTTTCATTAAATGACAGAGGATATATGGGCATGAACATTGGAACACAGTATGAGGAGGCCACACATAAGATGAATTGTCAAGAAAGCATCAGACCTATGGCATCAACAACTTTGTGTTTGATGATTGAAGGATGCATACAATGCATCTGAAACATGGAGATGATATTAAAATGAATTTTCATAAAAAGATTGTAAAGTAAATTCTAATCATGTATTATTCTCCACAATATATATTTAGATATCAAAATTAGATTTTCATATCTAATTTTAAGACATGTGTGTATACATGCAGCTAACTTTACATTCAACACAACTATTTTGCAAATCATGTATGTTCACAAGGGGCTGCACATACTGAGCCAGACATCTTGGAAGATTGGACCAACATTCCAATTATATTTTTAACATCCAAAATCACATTATAGCATTCAACATGTCTTAAAAATTCTTGTAGTACACAATTAAAAAGAATTTGACAATTAAATCTTGTATCCTTGCAAGTATCTTCAATAATTTCAAACTGTATGTATCAACCATGTCGAAATTATGTTCATTGGACTAAATCTGGTCCTTTTCTCATTCATAATCCCTATCAAGATCATTAAACTAATTTTGATGCTTGCAATTTCATGGCATCAGTGGAAACACGGGTGTTCTATTGGAGATACTTGGCCTTCTCCTCACATTCATGCACTCAATCAAGTCTCTTTGACGATGAACAATGTGACCAAATCCATCTTGTACAGGGTGAAATGGATGTGCACTAGGATGGTCTAATCCAAGTTGGGATGAGATATGTCTGCTCTTGACCTTGTTTGACAAATCCTCTAAATGCTTATCAATGAAGGTAAGTGTTGCCAAATCAGTTGTGTGAGTCAAAATTCTCTACAAGTTGTAGAACTTGTGTGTTATCTATAACTTCATTTCTATCATTGCATGTTCATCTTTATTGTCAATGCTCTACAAAAAAAAAGAAATATTTCAGAAATTATATAATCAAATTAACAAGAAATGGAATAATAAAAGGGTGGTTATAAATTCACCTATGTATGCATATAATTATCCTCCAAGAGTTGACAATTTTCATTGTCTATAATCCTACCAAATTAATTAATTACCTACATTGACATTGCAACACATTTCAAAAATTAAAAACCATGGTTTGCAAAGAATGATATAGTAATTAAATAAAAAAATCATGTTTGTCAAGTACCAAATGGTTAGAGACATTGTTGTAGCATTGTCCTTCTATAGAATCAAGTGTATTAGCAAGACTATCAAGGTCTACATGCAAGTTGTTAGATAGATATTGTCTTTGTCTCTCCCTCATTAAGTTCACCTTCATCACATGCTTGCACATGTATCCTTGTATTGCAAAGCTGCAAGAGCACATTGATAAATTAGGTGAGGAGGTATACACCTCATATCAAAAATTAGGATTGCTTTCACTTGTCACCCATGTTGTGCAATCATCAGTGTCATTGAATGTAACATGGTCATCTAGAATTTTTAAGGCTCGAACCCAAGATGTGTTTTCAATCTTCTCAATATAAAAGTTCCTATAAAAACCATGCTTTTTGCTTACTTGCACCCACCAGTAATAGATATAAACATGTGTTGTTAGCTGATGTACCAACAAATCAACATGACGACTTGTAGCACACTTAATTGTTTTCAAGAATCGTCTCTTTAGGTGTGAGTGGTAGGACTCTATGACACCATTTGTCTCCTGCCCTACATGCTTTAGTGTATGAAAACATCTAGCCCACATACTTAATCTATTGGACCATCTTCCCTTAAATTATTCAATGAATGAGTGTTGTGTATCTTTAAAGTCTTCAATAAATATATGAATAGCATTCCTTGTTGAATCTTCATCCATTGAATGATGCATGATAAATCCAAGTCTATCAAACATCTCTCGCCTAACTGCAATCTCTTTGACCTTTGCAATCAAGTTCTTTAGCCACACATGTCTAACATGCCAAGAGCATAGATATACATCACATTGAAATACTTCTCTGAATCATGGACATTTTTACTCAATATTTAATTTTCTTTTAAAGGATGCATTAAAATTTTTACAAAAATTACAATGGTTGAATGAAAAATGAAAGACCTGATCACTTTTATCTCAGCACTTGCATCATCCACCATGAATGTGTTTAGACTCCACTCAATATTCTTCATGTGAACCCATTGGAGAAGAATGTGCATCCAATATGCAATATCATGAGCACAAGACCTAGACATAATGACCCATGCTACAAGAACACCCATATGCTTGGAATTGAATACAAGCATTCTATACAATTGAAACTGTCATAAGGCATAGGGTATGATGTATTAGTACTATATTTTATTTTGAATATAAAAATTGTTAATTTAACTCTACCAAGGAATACACTACATACCTTCATCACATGTGTACCAAATGTAGAATCCATGGCCAATATGTTGTTGTAGCCATATTGAAGCATCCAGTCAAGTTGTTCTGGCAATTGAATCCCTAGTACAAATGGGACTTCCCCATCTCCATCATCAGTGGCACTATACTCCTGATATGCAAACCACTTTTCGGTGTTTGCTAAAACCCGTTGTTTCACTAAAATATAATCAATACTATGAAACATGTATCTTAATGTCTTAATTTTGTGACCAATGTTTGCAATATCATCCATGGTGAGAAAATCATCCCTAGAAGATTGACCCTCAAATATGGTCATTTTCTCATGCACCATTTGCTTATGGTTTTTTATGCACTGCGTTTGCAGACATGCGAAGCAAAAGTAATGACTCCACCCATTGATGAGATTTCTCACTAATGTATGGTGCAAAGAAAGACCTCGTTCCCAAAAACTCTTTGTTCACTTGACCATGACAAGGTATGCCTTCCTTGTCCACATGTTGAACTTGGTGGTACCATATCAATACATGGTTTGGCTTACAAATCATGATTCGTGTCCTCAACCAGGTCTACTACCTTTCCTTGATTTAGTAATTGAAGAAGGATCAAAAGGCTTTACATCTTTTTTCTTGTAGTCCTTTTCTCCATACGTGCACCAATACCTATGGAAATCATAAAGAAAATTCATATTATTAAACCTATAGTTAAAAAATTATTAGAGACATTCTTTCACTACACAATCACAAGTATAAACATTTCTAGTTAGCATATTACTCTTACATTTAATATTCCAAACAACTATTAATCCTAATTTTTGTATTAGAACAAAAAGCGGTTTTCCTTGTATGACTCTTATGAAAGCAAGTTGGGTATGAGTTGCATGAAATTTTTCCCTCGATAAAATCTTTCAATCTATTAGCCTCAATCCAAGCTGAAAATAATTCTAAACCTTTAAGGACATACTTCTTCCATGAAAGATCTTTATATGAAAATTTTCCACTACATGGGTGTTGGACTACTTCATCCATGATGTGAGACCGAACAACATCCATCTAGTAGACAATTTAAAAATGTTAAATTTTGATTAGAAAATATCCACACATGGTATCACACACTTGGTAGAAATTCTAATAGACAATAAAAATGTGAGACCAATCAACATCTATCTAATAAACCATAAAAAAATTAGAATTTGATTAGAAAGTATCCACACATCCATCTAATAAAGTTAAAGAAAAGATACAACAAAGAAAATAGAGACATCAAAACATGAGAAAAAGAATCCGAAAATGAAAAGGCAGAGTTGAAAGAAATATTATGATGCCCCACTGAGAGATAAATTGGCTCCAAGGAATAGTCTATAGTTATTTTCAAGTAGACATATTATTTATTATTTCATATGAAGTTAATTTTCTCATTAATTCTCCAATTCAATAACTATTAAATGAGTTATTTTAGAATATGGTTGGAACTATTGATTTTGTGTGAAAACAAGTCTATCCCAATTTGGGAATATTACAACTGTGTAGTTTAGCTTCTTCACATTGGATATATTTAAGCATTGTTAGTGAACAGATTGTCCTCTCACTTAATTTCTCTTAATTTCCTCTATGCCCAATATTATGAAGAGAACAAAATCGTTCACTACAGTTGAGAAAGTATTAATTTTATTTTAACATGCATATACTATCCTTGATCACTGTTCTTCAGAAAAATCTATCTTAAAGCTATATCTAATCTGCTATTCTTTCTTCCCTATTGCTAATATCTATAAACAGTTCAATGCCCCAGCATTTATAGTTTTTCTTTAAAATCCCGAAGGGTTTCCCTTAAAACCCAGCCCTATCGGGTTAATACAAGAAACTGTTATGAAACTAGAAAGCAGTTATCAAAAAGATAGAATGCCAGCAGGTGACGATTCAGTTTCCACTATATTCGCCGGCTTCCTTCTCATCTCCGACGGTTTGACGTACCAGCTTCCAGCTCTGGAAAGTAGACGTGAATTCCTGCGTGGCATGTGAGTGCGGGTTCTTTAAACTCATCAGCTGGGCTCTACATGCGTCCTTCTGCCACCTATACTCCTTCATCTTTAGGCTCTGACGTGGCATCAGTTTCTCATTGAGGCACAACATGGATTCTATACCTGCCAACGAAGTGAAATCATCGACCTTTGGTGTTTCTTTGTCCCTAATCCGTTCAACTGCTTCGGTGAAACATTTGGTTAACACTTCAATGTCCATGCTGCCTTCATCCAATTGTAAGATGCCTATGGGGTTAACAATCTTCCTGTCTTTAACCAGTTCCTTATGCATGTCTGTGATTTGATTCTCGACGCCTTGGACCTCTTTGATGGCCTCTTTATAGATGGACTCCTTCTAGCTCATATTACTTTTCAGGACAAATAATATGCACGGGTCCACAACTTTCATGGGGTTTTCACTTAAGAATTTGAGAACTCCAAACTTTTCAACCTCTGTTACTCGGGAAACTATAGTTTGGCACCGTGACAATTCTATCTCCCATACTGGTATCAAAGTTTGAATTTCCCCGAGCAATGCCTCACCCTCAAAATAGATACTAGTAACTTCGGAAATAAATTTATTCCCTTGATCTAATATGCTATTTACCCAGCTAACCACAGCGTCAGATAGCAATTTTCCCCTCTGCATCTGTTTCATCAATTGCTGGCTCTCGGCAGAATTTGGATCGAATGGCTGAGGCAGCTGGATTATTGGGTCAGGCCCTAAATTAATTAGCGAATTGATGTATGCAGCCATCGTCACCACCATTGCTTTCAATTCTTTCTTCTCTCTAGAATCTTTTTCTGATTGCGTGAGCATGTGGTCAGCAAAAAGTTTAAAGAAATTATTACCAGTATTCCTATTAAGGGCACCCAGTTCAATAGAAGTGACTTTGAATCCTTCCTCATCAATTTCCCCTGACTCCCTTTTCTATTTATAAGTAGCCACCTCCGTTATGATTTTCCCCATCACTGGATCTTTAGTGAGACAAGCATCCGTTTTCATTTTCTTTGTTTTAGACTCTCTAGCCGCATACCTAGTGACAATATCTTTTACTGGCGTGGCCACTGGTTGCAAACTCCGCTTCTTATTGATTGAATTTGACAACCATAAAGGAACGGTGGGAGTAGTTGATATCATCTGAGTATCTTTAGTCGGAGTCAAGAAATTGGGTTGATCTGTCTTTGGTGTTTCAATGAATTGGACTTCATCGTCTGCTCCATCTGGGAAAGTGAACTTGTCACTTGAATCCCGCTCTGGTGATGTCATTTTCTGCTTCTGGGAACTAGGCTGCTTCAAACCTTTGTTCCTGGAATGGGATCTTGTCCTAGGAGCTGTGACTTGTGATCGGGAAGGAGACTTTATTTTCTTATCTGAAGCCAGTGCATCACCTGTTTTCCGTTGAAAAGCAAATAATCTTCTCTAGCTTCCCTAACTGCTCCTTCTCTCCGAAATCAGACCTCCTTTCCTTTTTCCTTTTTCTTTTTTTTTGTTTTTGGATAACTTACCAGGCAACTGAATGAAAATTTATCACAGGGAAACCTTATACATGGGAAGATCGGATAATGATAGTTCATCACCTCACATCAGGATTGACATGCTCGAGGCGTCGATGCATAAATGCCTCGATTAATGATTTACCCTTTCGCATGAGTTAATAATAATTGATTTCATGCAGTATCCAGTCATTTCTAAAACGAAGGTCTACTCACACTCATAACAATGATGCCCTTTCCCTTGAAAAAGAAATAAAATCTTTTGATTTGACATGCTGACGGGACCATTGATTGCTTGAGAGAAAGGCGGCGCATCGTACTCCAAAAATAAACTCCCGCCGTCAACACTTGTCAAGAACCACTTTGAATAAGCTTGAACCGAGCTTCAAAATGGTTCAAAGTATTTCAAAGAAGACCGCCACGATAAAAGATACTTCCTGCCAAAGAAAGAGTGTTAGTGTGAAAAATTTGGTCGAACCACTTTGAACTACTTCGAACCGAGGTTCGAAATGATTCGAAGTGATTTAAAAGGGAGGGGAGGAATGACCGTGGAAGCTTGCGACCTTGACCAACTTCTTCAAAGGACGATAGACACTTAGATGATGAAGGGGAGGCCTCGAATAAGATAGGCGGGGTTTTTAAAGGGGAACCCTTGAATTAATATGGCGACTCTAAACACAACTAACAGGGGCTCTAACTGGGGACTGTGTATGCGGAATACACAGAGAACTCAGAAATAGGAGATAAAACTCAACACAGCAGACAGGAAAGAAAACAACAAGAACGAAAAAACTAGACACAACAAAATACTATGTACACAGCAGGGGACATCAAAACTTAGAATTTGACCAGCTTCAAATCCTGCCCTTTATATGTAAAAGGCAGAATTGTTCCATCTGGGTACCTCAAACGGAAAGTGTTAGGGCCAACAATTTCTGAAATAAAGAACGGACCTTTCCAAAGAGATTCAAATTTTTCATGTGCTCCTTTTGGTTCTTTCCTCTTATCCCACAGGAGTACTTCATCATTCTTAAGGAAATTTCTTGGTCGAGCTTTCCTATCAAAGATGCGCTTCACATTCATCTGGTGTTTTGTGATGTGATCAACTAATTTGCTCCTCTCATTTTCCAACTTGTGCAGATACATGACTCTCTTCTCTAATGAATTCTTAAAGAATTGGTCTTCGATGACCGATTGCAATTTAGCAGCTGATAACTCCAGGGGTAAAGATACTTGAGCTCCAATCCCATATACTAATTCAAATGGAACCATCCCAATAGCTCTTTTTGGTGTGATCCAGTCTGCCCACAATGCTTCATAGAGCCTTTTGTGCCAATCTCAGGAATTGTCAGAACCAATTTTTTTATGATGGCCACTAGATTCTTATTACTGGACTCTGCCTGCCCATTTCCCTGTGGGAAATAATCTAATGAATGTGCCAATGATACACCATGCTCATAACAGAAAAGTGATATTTCCTCTGATGAGAAATAAGTGGCATTATCTGAAACCACTTTCTGAGGTACACCAAATCTAACAAAAATTTGCTCCATCAGAAATTCACATACCACTTGAGAGTTAGATTTCTTTGTTGGAATCGCCTCCACCCATTTAGTGAAATAATCTGTCGCTGTTAGAATGTAGATATGTCCAGCGCTTGATGGAGGGTTTATAGGTCCAATAAAGTCGATGCCCCATTGTTGAAACGGTTCATCAATTACTACAGGTCTGAGAGGTAATGCTGCTAATTGAGGACGTCCAGTAAAAAGTTGACATTTCTCACAGTTTTTCACAAATTTATAAGCATCTTTGAACATACCTGGCCAGTAAAAACAATTCCTAAGAATTTTAAAGGCAGTAACAGTGGATGAAAAGTGCCCTCCGCAAGCCTCAGAATGGTACGCTTTTAACAATTTTTCTTGTTGCTCTGCATCCACGCACCTTAAAAATGTTCCATCGATTCCCCTCTTATATAGAACACCATCTGAAATTACATATTTGGCAGCTTTCAGTCTGAGATTCCGTCTTTCTTTATAATTCATATTTGATGGGCATTCACCGTATGAAAGAAAATATGCAATGTCAGAGAACCAAGGATCTGTTAGGCTGACCAGTAAAACCGTATGGGCTTCATCGGATTTACCGGGAGACACATCTCTATTCTCAGCTATCATTTTGCACAAACCATGCCCCCTTACCAGAGAAGTAGGTTTGATTGTTAAATCATATTCTTGCACTTTAGCTACCCAAGTCGCTCGTTTATTCATTCCTACTTCTTGCTGAGTTAAGATACTTTTGACTGCGGTCTCGGGCACATATACAACAGAATGAGAGTGCAGTATGTAATACCTGAATTGTTTCAATGCCCTTACTACAGCAAAGGCATGTTTTTCTATTGGACTATAATTTAATTCATGCTTCTTCAATGGAACACTCATGAAGGCAATTGGAGCTTCTTTTCCTTCATCATTGGGTTGGGTTAAAATACTAGATAGAGAGTGCTCAGAAGCGTAACAATAAATAATGAAGTCTTTCTCAAAATTAGGGCTTACCAGCATTGGAGCACTTGCGATAGCTGTTTTGATATCTTCAAAAGCTTTCTTACCCTCTTCTTGCCATCTGAAAGGACGTTTCTCGCTCATCATGTCCAGCATGTATCTCACCTTTTTAGAAAATTCGGGTACAAAACTTCTCAGGAAATTGATCTGACCAAAGAAAGATTTCAAATCACTTCTATTTGTAGGCAGAACCAGCTTCTGTATTGCTTTCACCCTCTCTGGGTCAATTTTTATACCCTCTTTAGAAACAACATGCCCGAGCAATTTGCCTTCTTCAACGAAGAAAATAGACTTCTTCGGATTCAAAGATATACCATGCTGTCTACATCTCTCCAGCACCTTCTCTAAGTCCCTCAAATGATGTTTCCTTATTTTAGAATAGATAGTTAAATCATCAAGATATATAACAATTATCTTATCTCGCAGGTCTTTGAAAGAGGAATTCATCGCTCGCTGAAAAGTAGCTCCAGCATTAATTAGACCAAAAGGCATTCGGTTGTAAGCAAAAGTACCCCAGGGAGTGATGAAGGTTGTTTTGTGTTGATCTTCTGGGGCGACACTAATCTGATTATATCCTGAGTAACCATCCAGCATCGACATTACTTCGGATCCAGCTACTGACTGCAAGACATGATCCATAGTAGGAAGCGCATAGTTATCTTTAAGGCTTGCTTGATTCAGATTCTTAAAGTCTACACAAATCCTTATTTCGCCGTTCTTTTTCCTTACCGGAACGATATTTGCCACCCATGTTGAATGATGTATTGGGTAAATTATACGAGCCTTCAACATCTTTTCTACCTCTCTAAAAATGGCTCTTGAAACTTTGTGGTTGTAATTTCTAAGCTTTTGTCTGAAGGTGGTGGCCCCTGGTTTCAATGGTATGTGATGCACGAATTCACCATTTCTGAAATTTTTTAAGTCACCATAACCCCATGCAAAAACATCTTGATATTGGATTAAAAGCTCAGATATGTTCCTCTTTTCCCTTGCAGAACAAGTTTTGCCTATAGAAATCAGCTTAGGGTCCTCTTCACTTCCAATGTTGATCTTGTCATGTTCCTCTTTCTTTTCATTAGAATCAATATCTTTCTTTAGAGTACTGTCATCCTTTCTACCAAAAAGATGTTCCAAAGAAACCAGGCCTTTAGGAATTCTGTTTCCTTGAAGTTGGATCACTTCCCCTGTTTCTATTGATTCTTCACCGATTGGCTTGCCCCAATGTTCAGACCCTTCGAAAAAGATTTCAGCGAAACTTCCCGCGCATGCCATGAATTCTTTTAATTGTTCATCATCGTTAAAGACCTGCCAATGATTAACATTATCTGGGACTCTTGGTCTGTATAACACCTCAATCTTGTAAATATTGTTTTTGAATTCAGGATGGGGCAATAATAAAGATGCAGAGACAGCTAAAGAATCAGCTTTGGTATTTTGAGTACGAGGGACGAATTCAATAGAAAAAGCTTCAAATGACTCAATTTCATCCCAAACCAGATTTCTATAATGCCTCAGTCGATCATTTTTTACAGAGAATTGTTTTCTCACCTGCTTAACAATGAGTTCAGCATCCCCCTTTGCTTTTAGCTGCCTTATCCCTTTTTCCTTTGCTTCTTGTAAACCTAGAAGTAACGCCTCGTATTCTGTTGTGTTATTTGTATTATGGAAGTCCAGCTTAAAAGAGAAAGGGAAAATTTCCCCGGAAGGTGAAATGAGTACTACACCAGCACCTGAGCCTGAGTTTGAGCAACTTCCATCAAATTCTAGAGTCCACAAGTTTTCTTCAGCACTTACCATGTTCTCTTCAGATGACTCCTCGAGTAAGATGATGTAATTCCCGAATTGACACTCCTCATATAGTATCTGTGCTTTGGGATTGTCAGAAGGTACCACAGTATATTTGTTTTTCGGCTCAAGTTCTAACTTTATTTTCTTCTTTCCCACAGGAATATATGCTTCGAACCAGTCCATTTTAATTTCTCCACCTATATCCTTGCCAAAAGTTCTGCTAAGCAGCATCCCATAGCTAGCTGGAATATCAACTACCAGAATAGTAAGCTTCACTCTCTTTTCAAGGCAAGCGTGAAGAACAGCTTGTACATCTTTCACTTGGCCAACCAGGAGTACCTGCTTCCCATCCATAGCATAGCAAAACCCAAAAGTTTTTGTGAGCTCCAAACAAAGGGCTTTTGCAACTGGCTGAGGCATAATATTATCTGATGCTCCGGAATCAATAATACAATTACTAAGCCTTTGAGCATTTAATAACAAAGATATATAAAATGGGTTGGGCTTTTTCTCCTCCGTTTCCTTTTGAACAGAATTAGCAGTAGCCTCAATGCCCTTTGAGCATCTCTCGGATACAAAGGTGGGTTCATCAGCAGCTTTTACATCCTTGGAAACATTATCTATAACATGTGCACTAGTGACTGAACTTCCCTTCACGTATTGAACCAACTTGTCCAACTCCTTAGGATTAAGCTTTAGATATTCCGCTGGTGAAATGGATATAGAAGAAGTTTTACAAAATTCTACAATGTCAAAAGCTGAGGCACTAGCTTTCGTTTCAGCCCTGAACAAAATCTTAGGTTCCATAGTATCAGCCTGAACATGCTCCTTACCTTTTGAATTTGATACATTTGGGGTGTTTCTAGGATAGAATTTCTGATTCCGTTGGCCTCTAGTCATGACTGTGCAGGCAGGTTCTTGAAGTGTTGTAAAAACATCACCTCCTCTTTCTGAATCAGATTCGTATTCAAGGAAGTAACTACCAGACTCAACCTTTTCTGCATCTTCTTTTTCAATCATTGCTTCTGCCATAAGAGCATTCTTTGCTAGCTGAATACAATTTAGCCAGTCAGGACATTCTCGTTCATCATGGTCCGAAGTCATGTGGAAAGAACACATTATTTCTTTAGGGGCTTCTTCAATTTGTAGTCTCAGCTAAGGAGCAGTTAATAGGGGAATTCTCCCAAAATTTTGAGACTGCTGCCGTCTGTGAATGTCTTGATAAGGGGAAGGATACTGATTATGTGCTTTATTCTGCTGCCTCTTCATCATTGCTATGTCATTCATCAGTTTTTGTAAGACTGGGTCTGTGGGTGTAGAAGATGAAACGGTCCCGGGAGTATGTACCTCTCTTTTCCACTTACCGGCATTAATGAACGCATCCTCCAGTTGAATAGCCAACCTCTGAGTAGCGCCTAAATCAGCACAAGCATCTTTAATAAGATGAAAACTTATATCTGCTGGAACGGCATTAATAAAAAATGATTTCTGATTTTCTTCACTAGGTCTTGACGCCGTGGGAATTCTTTGAACCAATCTATTGAATTTGGCCACAAACTCTCTCATGGGTTCATGCATATCTTTCTTCATTTGACTGAGTTGGGAAAACAGAGAACATTCATTTTCAGGGGTTTTAAATCTATTTTCAAAGGCATTTTTCATATCATCCCAACTAGTAATAGAATGATGGGGCAAATCATTGAACCAATCAGCAGCAGCATCAATCAAGGTTCGCACAAACAATCTTACAGCGACCTCCTGTGTAGGGACGCTTATAACAGCACAGGCAGAATGAAAAGCGCTTAAGTGGTCATCCATTGAGACTTTGCCATCTCCACTAAACTTGGGTAAAACTTTAGTAGCTCCTTTAGGAAGTGCTGCAGGGTTCACACCTAAATTCAGTGGACCTATGTTCTGCCCCCACGGTTGATTAGCAGCCATGTTGGGTGATACAACTTGCAAGGGTTGAATTGATATATAGGTTGGAACAAGGGCACTCAATGGAAGCAAGGATTGAACCAAAGGTGAGAGGGAAGGAGGCTTAGGTGGTGAGCTAGGCCTGCTTTGGGATTTGATCTGCTTCTTTTTAGGGTCGTTAAAATCTGGCAAGAGTTTTAGGTTTTTCAATGACTCAAAGTTCTCATCAAGAATTCCCTTTTTTCTTTCCCCTCTTGTGTATCTACGAGTAGCCAGTTCTAAACTACTGATGCGTTTAAGGTCTTGCAGGTGCCTGGGCTAGTCTATTCACAACAACAGCCTCCTGAACTTCCGGCACTCCTCTCAAGAACTCGGCTCTTTCTTCCTCTATTTCCAGAACCACTAATATTTGCTGATAGTGTTGATCACTTCTACGTTCTCGCCAAGCAGTTGCCGCTAGGTCTAAAATTATGTCTTCTTGAGTATCTTCAAATCGAAGATTGGGTTGTAAAACAGGGAAGACCTCATTATGTTGAAGAACCATGGTTATACATTATATTTAAAGATTAAGGTTCCTTCAAAAGGACTCGTTCTCCCCAGTAGAGTCGCCAAAAATCTGTTAGTGAACAGATTGTCCTTTCACTTAATTTCTCTTAATTTCCTCTATGCCCAATATTATGAAGAGAACAGAATTGTTCACTACAGTTGAGAAAGTATTAATTTTATTTTAACTTCCTCTCTGAATTTTCTACAGGTACAGCTCCCTCATCAGATTTGCAATGAATTCATCTTTTTTTTTTACAATTACACTTTTTCCTAAAAGTGCATAAGGTTCTCTCAACTACTCCTAGGTAGTGAGGTAATTACAAAATACAGCTCGAAAATGAAAAGATTCACACACATATAATCAACAAAATCTATTTTAAAGAGTAAATTTTCTGCTAGATTTTCAACATATATCAAAATAGGAAATAGATGAACTTACGACTAACCAACAGCAATAAGGAACTTTCAAATCGCTGAATTACCTCCACAAAGTGATAATAATTCAACACCCAGAACACAAAGTTTCAAAGCATAGCTCAAAATTTTTCATATATGTATATCCAACTTCAATGCACAAAGTCTTTCGAAGCTAAAGCATGCATATACTATCCTTGATCACTGTTCTTCAGAAAAATCTATCTTAAAGCTATATCTAATCTGCTATTCTTTCTTCCTTATTGCTAATATCTATAAACAGTTCAATGCCCCAGCATTTATAGTTTTTCTTTAAAATCCCGAAGGGTTTCCCTTAAAACCCAGCCCTATCGGGTTAATACAAGAAACTGTTATGAAACTAGAAAGTAGTTATCAAAAAGATAGAACGCCAGCGGGTGACGATTCAGTTTCCACTATATTCGCCGGCTTCCTTCTCATCTCTGACGATTTGACGTACCAGCTTCCAGCTCCGAAAAGTAGACATGAATTCCTGCGTGGCATGTGAGTGCGGGTTCTTTAAACTCATCAGCCGGGCTCTACATGCGTCCTTCTGCCACCTATACTCCTTCATCTTTAGGCTCTGACATGGCATCAGTTTCTCATTGAGGCACAACATGGATTCTATACCTGCCAACGAAGTGAAATCATCGACCTTTGGCGTTTCTTTGTCCCTAATCCGTTCAACTGCTTCGGTGAAACTTTTGGTTAACACATCAATGTCCATGCTGCCTTCATCCAATTGTAAGATGCCTATGGGGTTAACAATCTTCCTGTCTTTAACCAGTTCCTTATGCATGTCTGTAATTTGATTCTCGACGCCTTGGACCTCTTTGATGGCCTCTTTATAGATGGACTCCTTCCAGCTCATATTACTTTTCAGGACAAATAATATGCACGGGTCCACGACTTTCATGGGGTTTTCACTTAAGAATTTGAGAACTCCAAACTTTTCAACCTCTGTTACTCAGGAAACTATAGTTTGGCACCGTGACAATTCTGTCTCCCATACTGGTATCAAAGTTTGAATTTCCCCGAGCAATGCCTCACCCTCGGAATAGATACTAGTAACTTCGGAAATAAATTTATTCCCTTGATCTAATATGCTATTTACCCAGCTAACCACAGCGTCAGATAGTAGTTTTCCCCTCTGCATCTGTTTCATCAATTGCTGGCTCTCGGCAGAATTTGGATCGAATGGCTGAGGCAGCTGGATTATTGGGTCAGGCCCTAAATTAATCAGCGAATTGATGTATGCGGCCATCGTCACCACCATTGCTTTCAATTCTTTCTTCTCTCTGGAATCTTTTTCTGATTGCGTGAGCATGTTGTCAGCAGAAAATTTAAAGAAATTATTACCAGTATTCCTATTAAGGGCACCCAGTTCAATAGAAGTGACTTTGAATCCCTCCTCATCAATTTCCCCTGACTCCCTTTTCTGTTTATAAGTAGCCACCTCCGCTATGATTTTCCCCGTCACTGGATCTTTAGTGAGACAAGCATCCATTTTCATTTTCTTTGTTTTAGACCCTCTAGCCGCATACCTAGTGACAATATCTTTTACTGGCGTGGCCACTGGTTGCAAACTCCGCTTCTTATTGATTGAATTTGACAACCATAAAGGAATGGTGGGAGTAGTTGATATCATCTGAGTATCTTTAGTCGGAGTCAAGAAATTGGGTTGATCTGTCTTTGGTGTTTCAATGAATTGGACTTCATCGTTTGCTCCATCTGGGAAAGCGAACTTGTCACTTGAATCCCGCTTTGGTGATGTCATTTTCTGCTTCTGGGAACTAGGCTGCTTCAAAGCTTTGTTCCTGGAATGGGATCTCGTCCTAGGAGTTGTGACTTGTGATCGGGAAGGAGACTTTATTTTCTTATCTGAAGCCAATGCATCACCTGTTTTCCGTTGAAAAGCAGATAATCTTCTCTAGCTTCCCTAACTGCTCCTTCTCTCCGAAATCAGACCTCCTTTCCTTTTTCCTTTTTCTTTTTTTTTGTTTTTGGATAACTTACCAGGCAACTGAATGAAAATTTATCACAGGGAAACCTTATACATGGGAAGATCGGATAATGATAGTTCATCACCTCACATCAGGATTGACATGCTCGAGGCGTCGATGCATAAATGCCTCGATTAATGATTTACCCTTTCGCATGAGTTAATAATAATTGATTTCATGCAGTATCCAGTCATTTCTAAAATGAAGGTCTACTCACACTCAGAACAATGATGCCCTTTCCCTTGAAAAAGAAATAAAATCTTTTGATTTGACATGCTGACAGGACCATTGATTGCTTGAGAGAAAGGCGGCGCATCGTACTCCAAAAATAAACTCCCGTCATCAACAATTTTCAAGAACCACTTTGAATAAGCTTGAACCGAGCTTCAAAATGGTTCAAAGTATTTCAAAGAAGACCGCCGTGATAAAAGATACTTCCTGCCAAAGAAAGAGTGTTAGTGTGAAAAATTTGGTCGAACCACTTTGAGCTACTTTGAACCGAGGTTCGAAATGATTCGAAGCGATTCAAAAGGGAGGGGAGGAATGACCGTGGAAGCTTGCGACCTTGACCAACTTCTTCAAAGGATGATAGACACTTAGATGATGAAGGGGAGGCCTCGAATAAGATAGGCGGGGTTTTTAAAGGGGAACCCTTGAATTAATATGGCGACTCTAAACACAACTAACAAGCATCAAAGGGTTGTAAAGGAGTCTATATTAACCAATTTTAGATATCATCAAAAGGTTAGCACTCATGGTTTCCTCTTGGAACAAAAGATTTACAGGTTATTGTCACCATTGAGCAGAGATATTAGAGATGTATCAAATAGCTTAGGTTGTATGAATTCTTGTGCATGATTGTGAAGCTTCAATGGTTATATTGAGACCTTACTAAATTGTAAATTTACTAATGGATAATAGACATGATATTATTTTTCCCCTCTTGCTTGAATTTTCCCCTATTTAGGGTTTCCCTAGGTCAAAATCATTGTTACAACCACTAGCATGCATTGCCATATTATGTTTCAATCCTCTTTATCATAATGCATTAATGTAAATTATTGTCACCATTGAGAAAAGTTGTTGGAGAAGCATCAAATAGCTTATGTTGTGTGGATTCATGTACATGGTTATGGAGCTTCAAAGTTGTATTGAGAGCTCACTACATTGTAAATTGATTGGTCGATAGTAGACATGAGATGCTTTTTCTCCTCTCACTGGAATTTTCCTATGTTTAAGATTTCCCTAGGTAAAAAACATTGTTAGTCATTTATGTGCAGTTTCTTGTTGTCATTTTACATTTCTATACTCTTTATCATAATCCATGAAGGCAAACACATGTATGTTTAAGTGGAAATAAAAAGTGATAACACTAAAATGCACTATCTAAGGCCTATGTGTAAGAAGCCAAACATAAAGAATACATTGCTAACAAGTGAAGTATCTCATTCAATTTATAAATCACCACAAAGAAAAAAACCATTAACTTCTTTGCCCTCATTAACTATAGGTTTAAAACACGGGGGAACAGAGAAAGCATAAAATGTGTAGAAAGTAGAAAAGAAAGTGGGGGTTAGAATGTTATAGGCAACACTCCAGATAGAAGAAAATTTGGCATTAAAGAAATGAAATGAGTGTTTTATGTTAGGGTCAACCTATCACATCATAGATAAAACATGGAGTTTAGCTATAAGAGAAATCAATTTTTATTTGGCAAATGCTAGTGGAAACTTCAATTGAGACAAATTATAATGCCACTTAACAATATACACTATAATTTGGTACTACAAATTTAAGATATACAACCCTCTACATGAGTTACCATGATAACTAGATTAAGGAGGAGGTAGTAGGGGAGGTTACCACAATAATAATAGAGATATTAAAGAAAGAGGAAGGACATAAAGGCCAAAATATTATAACTATGGTAAGCCAGGACATTATGTTAGTAAGTATTGAAGAAAAAGGGGAGGAATATCCAAATGTAATTTTTGTGGTGATAAATAACATGATATTTATAGTTATCCCAAATTTAATAGCTATATAGGAATGTGATGGCACCATAATTAGAAAGTGAATAATTGTCTAGTCCAAGTGCAACTCATGATGACAATTAGTAATGAATACTTAAATTAGAAAAGACAATGCTACACAGTGTAAGAAATCAATCATAGAAAACAAATGTAGAAAAGGAGAATCCTCATTGAAAAAGGAGAAATTATTAAATAAAACAAAGAGAAAGAAAGAGAAAACTCAAGAAAAAGGCTACATAGAAACTTAAGAAAAAGAGAGAAATAACTTAAGTAATTATTAGGGTTAGATAAATACACCCTTGATATTAGATTTGAGAATATGGTAGGAGATGTATGAAAGAAGGAATTAATGATAGATGATAAAATCCACCATCTTCTCATTTGTGCCTTGATTACAATGTATAACATTGATGAAATTGACTTGCAATCTTATGTTAAATTGAATCTATTCCATGAAAAGATAAGTGAAGGAATCCATAGAATATAGAGGTAAAGAGTTGAATGATTTTACTAGTGTTTCCTTAATGAATAGAGAAAAAGATAATCCATGAATTGATCATCAAAATAATAATCAATGCACATTGATTTGTTCATAATCGAATGTATATAAATGAATCAACTATTCAATTACACATGTGTGCCAATGTTTAGCATGATGGACTATGGTTCTTGTGGATGATTTATTATAGAGAAACTTATTATTTTCTTGAGCAAGTTTGAGGTTTTATCCCACGGGGTGTAAGATGATAGAAGACTAGAATGCTAGCACTATATTATTGACATTTCTTGAAGTAGATGGTAAACATAGTGTTAGGGGTATAAATTGGGATGTTGAGGGGTAGAATATTAAATTTTCTCATTTTATGATAAGAGTGTGGTAGGGGTTTTGAGGTTAAGAATAGGATAAGAGAGGAAGTGGAAATTGTGGGAAGAGCTCAAAACAAGGAAGATAACTTAAGGGTAAGGGTTCAGAAAGTAGCACATAATGGTAGGAGGTAAAATAATTGCATAAAGGGACATGATTATAACTTATACAAATAAAGGAATTGAGAGAGACAGTAGGAATGTGGGTTGGCTGAAAATTAGGCATGAAAATTCTAGTGAAGGAATATTGCGTGTTAGCGGAAATAAGAAGAGGTTGGCTAGAAGAAAAGGATTAAGGTATGAAAACTAAAATATAAAGAGATATGAGTGTGGATAGTATATCATATACCTTGAAATAATTTGAACCTATCAAGATGGGTGATGATACTTTTTAAGAAGTATGCAGCTAAAGAGAGATAGGATTAGGTGACATAATTATATAGGCTACAAGTTGGAAGAGAGATCTAGATGGTGGTCAATTTTGGTGAGCAACAAACTTAGCATCATCTAGTGGAAGTTCATTATCAAAGTGGTCATCTTTGTGAGATGTGTAGAATGGTACATTATGTGAGGTGGATGACAATGGAACAAAGCTAATGAAAGACAAAAGATGAAGGAAAATACTTAGATAATTGAGGAAGGAATGGTCAAAGAAGGAAGGATAATAATTTATATATAAGAATAACAAAAATGATTTATCCTTATGTATTATAGCAAATTTTAGTACAAAAATATGGATTTTTTATTTTTTAATGAAAATAATTGACAAAGACAATAATGTAGTAATTGGGATACTAATTTATATCAAGCTTCACAAAGAGGTCAAATGCCAACTTTGACTTATTTTATTGGCATTTTGTCTCCTCAATTTACATTTTGATTTGGGTTTACTTTCAATTTTAATGTTTTTGTTTGAGTTTGGATATTTTATTTTTGGTATTTTTGTTCGATTTCTAAACATTTTGTTCAATTGTGATGTTTCAGTTACTTCCTCAAGTTCATTTTAATATATATTTTTTATAAAAAAAATCTTACAAAGAATAATAAATCACTATGGTCATAAATACAAAATGCAGCTACGATCATAAGTGGAAAAACAAGCAATACCTATCTAGATTGCGTGAGTGAGGGAAGAAGATACAAGCCTTGCATTATCCATCAAATAGAAAATTCATTTGGTGTGTAGGCCTAAAAAGGGAAATGAGAAGGTGAAATAGGAAACAAAATGAGATGGAATGACAACAGAAACGAAGGAGGGAAAAGGGTGGAAGAATGCATTTAAAGGTGAGTTGGGTGGGCCCCATGGCATGGCTAGACTAAGCAGCCAACAGGACTTGTAGTACCGAACGGCCTCGGCCCTAGCTGCAAAAGAATTATTAACTGCACTATTTGGTTGTCCAAAAGTTGCTTGTGCCCCAAAAGAACTGGAGCCAGTTTGCCCAAAAGAACAAGAGCCCGGTTGCCCAAATGCTGTTCATCAAAAATAAAAAGAACAACCCATGAGCAGATTCAAAACATTCTTAAATTCTCTTCCACAAATAGTCCACGTACTGACCAACTTTCCCCAAAAATAAGCAGACAACTAATCGATTCAATTTCACTCAAACCCATGCAAAAAAACCGAAAATCAGTCCCTCAAAAAATTAACTTCGCATCCACGAATTCAACTATAAACCAACAATCTAGGGGAAAAAATCCCATACTGTAGGTAACCCCAAAAGGTGAGTGAAATACATCACCTGATGAGGGAGTGATTTTTGGTATTTTTGCATGGGTTCGAGTGAAATTGAATCGATTAGTTGTCTGCTTATTTTTGGGGAAAGTTGGTCAGTACGTGGACTATTTGTGGAAGAGAATTTAAGAATGTTTTGAATCTGCTCATGGGTTGTTCTTTTTATTTTTGATGAACAGCATTTGGGCAACCAGGCTCTAGTTCTTTTGGGCAACCTGGCTCCAGTTCTTTTGGGGCACAAGCAACTTTTGGACAACCAAATAGTGCAGTTAATAATTCTTTTGCAGCGAGACCGTTCGGGACTACAAGTCCTTTTGGTGCACAGAGGAATCAATCACGAGCATAAGGCATCAGAAAATTTGGAAGCAGAGACAATGCAACAATGGCTTGAAAATGTGGTAGCACAGAATGCAACAATGGCTAGAAATTGTGGAAATAGAAACAGAGCAAATTATTTATGAAACTTATAAAATAGAGAGTTCTCAAACATACCTTTTTCTCTTCAAACTCGCAGTAAAAGACTCCAGCATATTCCACAGAGCAATTGAACAGCAGTAAATTTGAGTGCGTACTAAGGGTTTTAAGAATGAGTCCCAAATACTCTGGTCTTGACAAAGTGCGGGATAGAGGAGGAATTGAAAGATACGGACATGAGCAATTAAGATCATCCCAGTTGGTAGATGTAAAAAGAACGGAACAGAAATATGGATGGAACGGAAAACGAAACGGGATGGAACGACGAGGGAAACGGAGGAGGAGTGAAAAAGGCGTTTATAGGTGAGGTGGGTGGGCCCCATGGCACGGCCACACTAGTGTGTGCTGTTTAAGCCATCCCATCATGTTATTTCTCTTCATTATAATAAGTTCTCAAAGAATCATAAGTGAATCTTTTATCAATGCATAATGAATCAGACAAATAATTGATACCCGTCGCCTTTTCTGCTCTATGCATACTACGCTCCATAGCTTCCGTCAAGCGTTGTAGTGAATTCCACAGGCGGACCACAAGGGGACCATCGAATATTCACATTTTGCATGCATAATGTCTGCTTGAATCATTTTATTATGCAATTTGTATGCCGTGTCCACATTGTGGGGAAGTCAAATATTTTAAAATTTTATCCTACAATTAACGCATTCTCTAAGATTGTATCTCTTTCAAGCATTCTGTCAAACAAATCTCAACGAATCTATTCTGTGTATACCTTGCAATCATGGCATCCGTTGAACCTCCGCATGTTTCAATTCTATTAATGCATGTCTATCAAGGGCTTTGCAATGAATCCAGTGTGTGTATGTGAGACCACTTTTCATCGAATCCTCAAGATCACGTTTCTTTGAGTCATGCACTTGGTCTATATTTTCATTTTAGAAAATTCTGGATTCCAACTCCTATACCTTTCTACATAGTTTCAATTTTTCCTATGACTATGTCCTTTGTCTACGGAGTATATTTAATACCTTTCATGTCAGTAAATAATTATCCTTTTTCTTGATATATAATTTAATCATTTAGTGAATTTAGTGCATGTAATTGGTAGATTGTTTGATATACTTCTGTTCAAACCTTTTTTAAATGATAACAAGCATTTTTATGTAAAAATTATATTTCATATAAATTTTGTAATATAAATGATTTTCAATAAAATTTTATAAAATTAGCATATTACAAATTTGATTTCAAATAAAATATTGCAAAATTAGCATATTACAAATTTGATATCAATTACTTTTCTTTTTCTTGATAAAATGATAAAGCATATGTTTTTGACTTTTTGTGAAGATATTATTGCCTACATAGAATGTTATTATTGTTAATTTTCTAAAAAGTTTAAAGAGTAGTTGAAAAGTTAAGACTTATATTAGTTAAAGAAATTTTGAGAAATAATAAAAGTAAATGCACTATTTTGATAGAAAAGTGAATGAAACAATCTCAATTTTCAATTTAGAAAGATCCAAAAGAATTTCCATGTTTCTAAATCTTAAACATAAAAACGTAATGTTTCTAAATTCAAAAGCTCAAAATTAGAAAAATATTTCAAAACTAATATATAGTATTTGATTTTCAATTTAGAAGGATAAAAAATAATTTATTTTCTAAATCTTAAACATAAAAACATAATGTTTCTAAATTCAAAAAATATTACATGTCTACACAAATATTTAAAAGATAATATATACTATTTAATTTTCAACTTAAAGATCAAAAATATTTTTATGTTTCTAAATTTTAATATTTGAAATCAATGATAACTGACAATAAATATTTTTTGAAAACATGTTAGTAATTAAACTTCAAATTAAGCACATTAAATTATTTATTTTGAGCTTGTAAATAATTCTTCTCTATGTGTATATGGTTGTTGGATTAAGAAAGTATAATAAAAAAATTTCAAGATGAATGCACATATCTAATATACATATCACATTGTGTGGATGTCAAACTTATCTCCTCATTTATTATGAGGAACTTTACTTTTAAAATGTAGAAATGATTTAAGCCCCTGATATTAAGACTTTAAATTTAAGTAGGTCTCTTTGGTTTGGGCATGAGAAAAATACCAACTTTCTCAAAATTTGTTTTACCACACAAAAAATTAATAAAATTAAATACAATTATAGATTATACAATATCACCATAACCCTAACCCTAACCCTAATTCTAAACACTAACCCTAAACCCTAACCTTAAACATGATGTAAACCTAACCCTAACAATATCCATAAGAATAATCTTAACCCTATCCATATCCCTAACCCTAACCTAACCATAAACTTGAACCCTAACCCTACCATTAATTCTTAGTCCTAACCCTAAAACCTAAACCATAACCCTAACCCTAATCCTAAACCTAAACCCTAACCCTAACCCAAAACCTAAGCATGATACAAACCTAACCCTAAGCATGATGTAAACCTAACCATAACCATATCCATAACAATAATCTTAATGCTAGCCATATCCCTAACCTTAACCTAACCATAACCATGAACCCTAACCCTAAAACCTAAACCATAACCCTTACCCTAAACCTAAACCTAAACCCTAACCCTCACCCTAAGCATGATATAAACCGAACCCTAACCTTAACCATTACCATAATCCTAAGCCTTGATCCTAAGTATAATCTTAACCCTAACCCTAAACCTAAATCCTAACACTAAGAATGATGTAAATCATAACCTTAACCATGGTCTATCCCTAACCTAACCATAAACCTAGACCCTAACCATAAAAAATAATCCTTTCTCTTAGCCCTAAACCTTCACCTTAACCATAACCCCAAAAGTAGACCTATCCCTAATCCTAATCCTAACCATGATGTAGGGACTAACCCTAATACTGATGCTAGACACTAACCCTAAGCATGATGTAAATCTAAGCTTGACCATAGCCCTATCCATAATACTAACCCTCTTCATATCCCTAACCCTAATACTAATTCTAACCTAATGATAGCCTTGAAACCTATAATTAGCAATAATCGTTAATCCTAATCCTAAAACCTAAACCCTAACCCTAACCCTAACCCCAAACCAAAACTTAAACCTAAACCTTAACTCTAACCCTAAGCATGATGTAAACCTAACCCTAACCATAATCCTAAGCCTTAACTCTAACTAACCATAATCCTAACCCTAAACCTAATTCTAAACACTAACCCTAAACCCTACTCTAATTATAAACACTAACCCTAAGCATGATGTAAACCCAACTATAACAATATGCCTAACAAAAATCTTAACCCTAGCCATATCCCTAACCCTAACCTAACCATAACCCTGATCCCTAACCCTAGAACTAATCCTTAGTCCTAACCCTAAAACCTAAACCCTAACCATAACCCTTAACCTAAAATTAAACCTAAACCCTAACACTAACCATGATGTATCTCTAACCATAATCCTAACCCTGACCCTTAACCCTTATACTATACCTAACCCAGACCATGATGCAAATCCTAACCATTATGTAAATTCTAGTCATAATACTAAACCCTAATTCTAGCCTTAATCCTAACTATTACCTTAACCATAATTAGATTACCCTAAACCTGATCATAACCCAAACCCTAAACCTAACCCTTACCCTAAGCATGATGTAAATTCTAATCATAATCCTAATACTAACCCTAAACTTAACCCAAACCATAACCATAACTCTTTCCCTAACCGTAAGCATGATGCAAATCCTAACCATAACCAAAAACCTTAAACATAATTATAATTCTAACCCTAACCTAACCATAAGCATGGACAATAACCCTAACAATAATCCTTATTCTTAAGCCTAATCCTTCACCCTAACAATTACACCAAACCTATCCCTATCTCTAACTGTACCCTAACCATGATGTAAATTCAGGCCCTAATCTTAATGCTAGACACTAACCATATACCCTAACCCTAACCATATCTCAAACCATAATATTAATCCAATCCATATCACTAACCCTAAGCCTAACCCTAACCAAACCATAACCCTAAACCCTAACATCTGGAATAATCCTTAATCCTAACCCTAAAATAGGAACCATAACCTTAATCCTAGACCTAAACCTAAACCTCAACCTTAACCCTAAGCATGATGTAGATCTAACCCTAACCATAATCCTAACCCTAACCCTAACCCAAACCATGATGTAAATATGAACCCTAACCCTAATGCTAAACACTTACCCTGAACCCTAAACCTACGAATGATGTAAACCTAACTAGAACCTTATTCCTAACAAAAAAAGTAACCCTAGCCATATCCCTAACCCTAACCTAACCATAACATTGAACCCTAACCCTTGCACTAATCCTTAGTCCTAACCCTAAAACCTAAAACGTAACCTTGAACTTAAACCTTAACCTTAACCCTAACCCTAACCTTATCCCTAACCATAATCTTATGCCTTGACCATAACAATAATCCTAACCCTGAACCTAAACCTAAACCCTAACCCTAACCTTGATGTAAATCCTAACTCTAACTATGTTGTATCTCTAACCATTATCGTAACCCTAACCCTTAACCCTAATCCTAGCCCTAACCTAAGACATGATGTAAATCCTAATCATTATGTAAACTTTGACCATAATACTAAACCCTAATCCTAGCCTTGATCCTAACTTTTACCCTAGACCCTAACCTAAATATAATTCTTACCCTAAACTTGATTGTAACCCAAACCCTAATCATATCCCAAACCCTAAACCTAACCCTTACCTAACCATGATGTAAACTCTAACCATAATCCTAATACTAACCCTACAACTTAACCCTAACCCTAACCATAACCATAACTATTACCCTAACTATAACCACGATGTAAATCCTACCCATAATCGTAATCCTAACCATAACCCTAAACCTTAACCCTAATCATAATCCTAAACCTAACCATAACAATGGACCCTAACTGTAATAGTAATCCTTATTCCTAACTCCAAAACTTCACCATAACGATAACCTCAAACCTATCTCTATCTCTAACCCTAACCCTAACCATGATGTAAAGCCTAACCCTAATCTTAATGCTAGACACTAACCCTATATCCTAACCCTAAGCATGATGTAAACCTAACCCTAACCATATCACTAACCATAATAATTCACCTATCTATATGCCTAATCCTAGTCCTAACCCTAACCTAGTCATAACACTCAACCCTAACCTTTACAACAATCCTTAATGCTAACCCTAAAACATGAACCATAACCCTAATCCTAACCATAAAACTAAACCTTAACCCTAACCCTAAGATGATGCAAATCTACCCTTAACCCTAACCATGATGTAGATCTTGTTGGAAATATGCCTCGAATTCTCTTGACCAGTGTTCGGGTTGATCAGTGTAACTTGCCCCGATGGAACAACTTGTGAGAAGGTATTAGATTGTGGACTTTTCCTATCGATGTAACTCTAGCTGATGAACATGTTGTAGACAAGTATCGGGTTAGGTCTACCCAATGTATCCTCCTTGTTTGGTTATCAGAGAAGCAGGTTTGATGTCATCCCGATGACTCGACGAAGTCATCTTTGGTCATTGGCTATTGGGTGGACATGTTTGGCGTTATGTCGATACCCGATGGAGTTTCTTTAGGTTGACATCGACTATCGGGTGAGCTTGGTTAGCGTTACACTGATGACCCGATGAAGTCACCTTCGATGATTGGGTTGTCATCAGATATTGGTAGAAAAAGTTGGAAGCTACGTCGATGTTCGATGACTGCGACTTCTTCTGACTTGGGGTGCATCGCTCATTGCGGAAATAGTTCAGGGTAGTTGCCGATAACCCAATGGAATTGTGTTTAGTGATCGGGGTACCATTGGGATGACATGGTTGGTTGCTACACAGATACCCAATGAGTTTGCCTTCATTGGTATCGAGGATTAGGGTAGCCAGTTTGGTTGTCTTGTCGATGATCCAATGAGGTCATCTTCGATGATCGGGTTGATATTGGCGATCAGGTTGACAAGATGGAAGCTATGCCAATGACTGATGGAGTCGCCTTTGACGATCGGAGTATAATCGGAGATCAGGATGACATTGTTGGGTTATGTTGATGGCTCGATAGAGTCGCTGTGGTGTCATCGGGAGATTGGGTCTACCTGTTGAAGGCTATCCTGATGAGCCGATGGAGCTGACCTGTCTGGAGATGGATGGAGCCGACCTATCTAGAGTTGTCTACTAGTTTATCAGAAGAACGAAGCAACACATTTGTGATATTTCGGATGGCTGATGGAGTAGAGACTGACTACAGGTGTGCGCTTGGACCGAAGTCCAAAAGACTAGTAGCTGGACAATTGGAATGTTTCTATCAGTGTATATTAATACGAACTGACCCGACTTCGTAGTGCATGTGGGATAATAAAAAAGTCATGAATGCAGACCGATGCAAATGGTTAAACTTTCTAGTGATTGGAGCAACTGACTATTATGTGAACCGCATCCGACAAATGTAATCAAAGTAGCTAGAGGAAACTGAAACACAATGTTGGTTAGACTGTTGGACTCCATAACAGTTATGCTCGATGACTGATAAATATGTTGCCAGAGGTGTAACTGTGTGAGAGTAGAGTTTGTGAGAACAGAGTTAGAGAGAACAGAGAGGTGAGAATGAAGAACAGAGTTAGAGAGAGCAGAGCAAAGTGAAGCGATAGGTGTGTGCTAATCAGAGCAAAACAGAGTGACTACGATGGAATGCAAGAAGGCTACATTGTTGTAGATGTGCATGTTTGTAGTCTTAAATATTGTGCATGTTGTTATAGCAGAGTTTTGTATTGTGTAGATTGACATTGAATACCTTGTCTATTAAGACTGTATCTCTATTGTAATCTTTTTACTATAAATAAAGTAGTCTTTCAGTTGGGTGGTGGTTTTTTCCCGTAAGGGTTTTCCCACGTAAATGTTGGTGTTATTTCTCTATGTGTTTGGATATTTGAATCATCTTAATGTGTTGTAAAAGAATTTTAAAAGGCATTCTTGCTTGATCCCCTATTGATTTAACAATAGGAGAGCGTTTGTGCATCTGGCTTTCCTTATAGATCTAAACCCTAAACCTAATGCTAAACAGTAACCCTAAACCCTAACCCTGATTCTAAACACCAACCCTAAGCATTATGTAAACCTAACTATAACCATATCCTTAACAAAAAACTTAATCCTAGCCATATCCCTAACCCTAACCTACCCATAACCCTAATCCTAGCACTAATTGTTACCATAACCTTGACCCTAAACCTAAACCCTAACCCTAACTTTATTCCTAACCATAATCCTAACCCTAAGCCTAAACCTAAACCCTAACCCTAAAGATGATGTATCTCTAACCATAATCCTAGCCCTGACCCTTAACCCTAATCCTAGCCCTAACCCAAACCATTATGTAAATTATAATCATAATACTAAACCCTAATCCTAGCCTTAATTCTAATGCTTACCTTAATCATAATTAGATTATTCTAAACCTAATCATAAACCAAAACCTAAACCTAACCCTTACCCTAGTCATGATGTAAACTCTAATCATAATCCCAATACTAACCCTAAAACTTAACCCAAACCATAACCATAGATCTATTTTCTGAACTGTAACAAGGATGTAAATCCTAACCATAACCATAATCCTAGCCATAACCCCAAACCTTAACCCTAATTATATTTTTAACCCTAACCCAACCATAACCCTAACAATAATCCTTATTCTTAACCCTAAACCTTCACCCTAACAATAACCCCAAACCTATCCCTATCTCTAACCCTAGTCTAACCATGATGTAAATCCTGGCCCTAATCTTAATGCTAGACACTAACCTTATACCCTACCCCTAAGCATAATGTAAACCTAACCCTAACCATATCCCTAACCATAATCTTAACCCTAATTCTAACCCTAACCTAACCATAACCCCGAACCCTAAGCTCTATAATAATCCTTAATCCCAACCCTAAAATGTGAACCATAACCCTAAACTTAAACCAATACCTCAACCCTAACCCTAAGCATGATGTAAATTTAACCCTAACCATAATCCTAACCCTAACCCTAATGCTAAACACTAACCCTAAACCCTAACCCTAATGCCAAACACTTACCCTAATCCCTAACCCTAAGAATGATGTAAGCCTAACTATAACCATATCCCTAACAAACATTTTAACCCTAGCCATATCCCTAACCCTAAGCTAACTACAACCTTGAACACTAACCCTAGCACTAATCCTTAGTCTTGACCCTAAAACCTAAACCATAACCTTGACCTTAAACCTAGACCCTAACCGTTACCTTATCCCTAACCATAATCCTAAGCCTTGACCCTAACAATAATCTTAAAGTTCATCCTAAACCTAAACCCTAATCCTAACCATGTTGTATCTTTAACCATAATCCTAACCCTAATTCTTAACTCTAATCTTATCCCTAAGCCAAACCATGATGTAAATCCTAACCATTATGTAAATTCTAACCATAATACTACACCCTAGCCCTAGCCTTAATCCTAACTCTTAATTTAAGCATAATTCTTACACTAAACCTGATCATAACTGAAACCCTAAACCTTACCCTTACCGTAACCATGATGTAAACTCTAACCACAATGGTAATACTAACCTTGAAACTTAACCCAAACGATAAGCATAACTCTTACCCTAACCATAACCATGATGTAAACCTTAGCCACAACCATAATCCTAACCATAACCCTAAACCTTAACCCTAATCATAATCCTAACCCTATCCTAACCATAACCCTAGACCCTAACCCTAACAATAATCCTTACTCTTAATGCTAAACCTTCACCCTAACCATAACCCCAAACCTATCCCTATCTCTAACCCTAACTTGAACCTTAATGATAGATGCTACCCCTATACCCTAACCCTAAGCATGATGCAAACCTAACCCTAACCATATCACTAACCATAATCTGAACCTTAGCCATATCCCTAACCCTAATCCTAACCCTAACCTAACAATAACCCTAAACCCTAACCTCTACAATAATCCTTAATCTTAACCCTAAAACCTAAACCATAATTCTAACCCTAACCCTAAGCATGATGAAAACCTAACCCCGACGTTATCCCTAACCATAAACCTAAGCCCTAGCTCTAACCATAATCCTAACCATAACCTTAACCCTAACCCTAACCATGATGTGAATCTAATCTCAAACCCTAACATATAGTATGTCTCAATGGGATTGTTGAAAAAATAGTCACAACTAGATTCAAAATGAGCTACTCATAAAGTGGGTTAATAGTTTAGTAAGTTAGAGAACCATAATGTAGTGTCCTAAAACTGTGACACTTGCAATTCTGACTGCATTTGGGTCTTCACGATGGTGATGCAACACGGAACCTGAATGGAGACCCCGAAACTTGTTCATGACATCAAAAACTGCATTTTCCAGCACCCTGGCCTGATCCTCCTTGCACCCTGCTATCCCTGGAGGTGGGACCATGGCGCCCAACACCTTGGTCCCTGGCCCTATTTTGGGCCTGGTCTCTTTTGGGCCTTGGGTCTTTATGTTTGCAAATTGGAAAATAATCTTCCTAGGTCGGCCTAAGGTCGGAAAAATCAGTCTTTCAACCCTAATTGGCAAGTATATAAACTACATTTCCCCTCTCAAAAAGGGTAGATGGAAAAAAGGTGGAAGCGACATTCAAACATTCAAGCATTCAAGCATTCAAGCATTCCTTCAAGCAATTGATCATTCTAAGTCTCCATTCAAGGCTAAGTGTTGCATTCAAGACAAGGATTCAACCATTGAAGAGGAGATCATTTACAACTTACAACATACAACAACATTTACACCTTCGCATGTAGGAATACAAACATTCTTACAACAAGGTACTAGTACTTGTTTTACATTACAATCATTTACATTTACAGCATTCTCATTTCTTCGTTAATTCCAAAACCGGGGTTTGACCTAAGGGCAAACCCCTAATCCCTAACCCCCCAATCGTCCTCTCTTTTCTGTGTGTAGGTTGCAGGTACGTGGCTATAATTGAAGATCTGGAATCCTTGTGTAGAGACGAACAGATCCCCCTTCATTTCGCGGATTTTTCGGAGGACTGTGTGCACGCCGGGCGCCATCGTCCCATCAACTTTAGCTCAAATTTGCAGGATAGCTCCATCTCGACATTTTAGTGCTAATTCTAGGTTCGCAACTTCATCCTATATTCCTATCTCTGTTTATAAGTGAATCTTTCTCACTTTACATGCATTCCTAGCTCAATCCTTCTATCTACATTCTTTACAAAAGAGGGTAGCCTTGCTGTCTTAACCCTTGAAACTCATTTAGAATCCAATCTTGCATTGTGTGGGATTGGATCTTGTGGGTTTCAACCCCTCTTTTGAATGTAAAGTCTCCCCTAAGTGAAAACCGTCATCCCTAGTGACCCCCTTTCTCTCTCCTTGGAGTGGTGGGGGGAACACTTAGGGTTCGATTGCGATTTTCCACTTTACATTTTGGTGAACCCGGCATGAACATCCTTTCTGATTATTCATGGTTAGATCTGAAAATTGGATGCCTTGATTGCATTTCGATGTTTGATCTTTTGCAAATTTTAGAGGTTAATTGCATAAAAACCCTAAATTTTCTTTTTAGTAATTGAGTTTGTGAAATGTTTAATTGTTAATGCTTGTTTCAGATCTACCCTTCTATTGCAAATTATTAATTCATATTTGTGCTTTAATTCTGAAAATTAAGTGGTTAAGTGTCAAAACCCTAATTTTTAAAACCCTCTTGATTCAACCTTTGACCGACAATCTCACTGATCAAAACATCTCCAAATCAGCTGTAACTTTGGATTCCGCAACAAAATCATAACATCTTTCATCCCTGAAAATTTGGAAAAATGTTGTGAGGACCATGTGCATCCTGAGCGCCATTGTCCCCAACATTTTTTTCGAAATTTCGGCAGCTAGATCTTACTGTATTTTTCTGCTAAAATCCAAAATTTTGGCTAATTTCATCAATTCTAACACTTTCAAAATTAAAGTCAAAGTTGATCTAGTGATTGCTTGGATTAAGGCTTCTAATCATTCAAAAATTGTTGAAATTGAAATTTTGTGTCAAAATTGTGTTCTTACTGTCCTAAATCTGAAAAGTGTGCTGGCATTCATTCGAAATTTCAGTGCTTTATTGAAATTCTTGCAATTTGTGACTTTTGAAATTAAGTGTTTAATTGCAACAACTTTGATTTCCGCTTTCAAAATTGAATTTTGCGTGAAATTGAGTCAACCTTTAAAATTCAAAGCTTGCATTGCTCTTAGTATTCCCTCTAAAATCATAAAATTCAAATTTTGTATTTTTCAACAATCTTGGTAGGGTTCAATTTTGAGATTGCAACTTTAATTTAGCCTATCTACAGATCGTAAAATCACTCAATTTTTTCAGATTAGCTTTAAAATCATCATAGCTTTCATCCCTGGAAATTTCGAAAAAAGTTGCGAGGACCGTGTGCACCCTGAGCGCCATGGTCCCTGACATTTTTTCTGAAATTTCGAGAGATTGTTGTGATTGCATTTAACAGCCTAAATCTAGGAGATTGGTTGATTTTATTGAAATTTGCTATCTCTAAATTCAAAATCTTCTCCCTCTCTAGTGCATGAGTTTTACAACAATAAGCCCTACTTACACTATTCCCGTTAGATGAAGCCGTAGAATTAAGTCTTTCCAAGGATTAATTACTGAGGAGATGGAACCTAATTTGAATAGCCTTTTTAATGAGGACACGGGTAATTCCTCTAATCCTCCTAATGATGAAGAAGCTCTCCATGAGGGTTTTGTAGAACAACTTTCGAAATTGGATAACCAATTTGATGATTTTCAGCAATGGATGTCTCAAGAGTATCCCGATAGTCAAGCTCTTTCATTAATTGAGGGTCTAAAATGTATGGTTCAAAGTGATAAGAATGGAATTGATATTTTGCGTGGTATTGCACACATTGTGGATTTGAATGTGATGCCTATGAAGAGTTGTGCCAAAACTTTAGGTTATACACAACCTTCCACTCAAGTCAATCATTCTATTCCGTTGACAACTTCTATTGCTAACATACCTACCTTTACATCAAACATAATGACTACTTCTATACAAGACATTCCGCCTATGATTACCAGTCATGGGGGCAATCCTTCCTCTTCAATTAACCCTCTTCCTTCATTTAATCCGACTTCTTCATTCATTCCTTCAATGAGTGTTCCTATTACATCTCCACAAATGAACATGATGCAAGGGGGCAATTCATTTAACCATTCCATTCCTCCTTGTAGTGCTCCTCTTTTCCAATCATCTCCTATGACTAACTATCATAGTGTCCTGCCACCTTACTCTCAATCAATACCTTCTTTCAATAACATAATACCTCCATCACAATCTAACACGTCTAATATGAACTCTTCGACTGAAGCGACCATTAACAATCTTGCACAAACTGTCTCTTCTTTACAACAACAAATTGCCTCTATGAATCAATCTAAGTTTAGTGTGCCCACATTTGATGTTGCAAGCCCACTTTCTCTTGACATTGTTCGAGCTATCCCTCCTAAACATGTTGAAATCCTGCATTTGGAGCTTTATAATGGTAAAGGTGATCCTCTAATACATGTTAAGACTTTCAAAAATTATGTACCGATTTTGCTTATGACCAAAGGTTGCTTGCAAAACTGTTTACTAGGACATTAAGAGATAAAGCCCTACAATGGTATTGCTCGTTGCCTTCTTATTCTATTACTTCTTTCGAACAACTTGCAAATGCTTTTATTCAACAATTTCAAAACAATATAAGTCCTAAAGTTACTTTGATTGATTTAATGCATTGTAAACAAGGTGTTAAAGAAAAAGTGACTGATTTCATTGGTAGATATAAGCATTTGTATGCTCAAATCTATTTTCCAGTGCCTGACAATGATATTCAAACAATCTTTATTTCTAATTTACAAAAGATATTAGAGAAAAACTTCTATTTTCTGAGTTTACTTCTTTCCAACAATTGTGTGCAACTCTTCACAATTATCAACTGACTGTGAGTCAAATGGAACAAGCAAATCCTATGGCTCTAAGTGATAAGGGTGATAGTATTCAACAACCATTTGGAAAGTTTAAACCAAATAGAGAGTCCGTTAAGTTCAATGAAAACATCATCAACAACAATGTGAATGCAGCATCAGGTGTGCCTCCTATTTCTAAGTTTTTCAAGAAAGAAAGAAAGTTTACTCCTTTGAATGAATCATTGCATAGTATTATGAATAAGTTATTGGAACAAAATGTGCTTACTCTCCCTCCTGTAAAGCAAATCGATCCTACAAAGATTAATTCACCCTATTTTGATAACAAATCTTTTTGTCAATTTCATCGTCAACCTGGGCATGATACTGAAAAATGTTTTGCTTTAAAGGGTAAAATTCAAGATTTGATTGATAATAATACTATCTTTGTTTCTGGTATGAATGATAAAGGCAACACATCTGTAGCTACTCCTAACCAAAATCTTAAGATTTCTACTGATCCATTACCTTCTCATACTTCTAATGTGATTGAGACTAATGATTCCTCTTTCTCATCTGATGGTCTTGTGTCTATGACTCCGAATGTGATTAACTTTGTAGAGCAGCAAGAAAACCCTAAAGAACCTTCCATCACATTTGATTCTAGTGAAACTATCAGGGTACCTGATGGTCCTTTATACATAGTTGCAAAAGTCAAGAATACACCTTGCCGTGGAGTGCTTATTGATCCTTCTTGCATGGTTAATGTTATTACTGAAGAATTTCTTTTTACTTTGCAATTGAATCAAGTGATCTATGACAAAACAGATGTGATTGTGAAATTATTTGTTGCATTTTCTTCTCCTGCAATTGGTTCTATTACATTACCTATTGAAGTCCATAACAAATCCCTTGATGTGAACTTTGCTATTATTCCTTCATCCGAACAATTTTGTGTGAAGCTTGGCTATCCTTGGCTATCTTCCATGAAAGCTATTGCTTCTCCTATTCACAAGTGTTTGAAATTTCCCCATAATGGTGAAGTTGTTACTGTCAATCATTGTCTCTTTAAACCAACTGAAAGAACTTCTAGCGTTCCTATTGATTATTTTTGGCCTAAACAATTCCAATCTCTTCCTCTGCAAAGTGATCATCTTTTCAAATCTTATCAAAAGTGGAAAACAGATATGATCCTATCTCTAAGTGAACCTAGAACACCCAAACTTGATATTCCTATTGTTCTTGAGAAGGAAGTTCTTCCTTTGAAAGATAAAACTAATGTCTTTCCTCAAGAAGATTCCCAACCCATTCCTATGGATGTGACTATGTCTATGTCTAATAAAATTTCTAAAAGTAGACCTATACCTCCTCGTCATGATGGACTTGGTCTCCTTCCTAAACCAAATATTCCTCCTTTATATGGAGCAGTTCCTCCTCCTTCCTCTTATGGAGAGAAGAGACCTTCCTCTTCTCCTATTATCCAGCCTAAGAGACCACAACCTAAACACCCAAGTGATAAGGATGAGAACATTCCTCCTCCCCAATCTTCTCCACTTCCTACTAAGACTAGACAAAACCATTCTGCATGTGAACATCAATGAAAGCGTCATCTTAGAGCTCAGGCAGCTGCTTCTCAAACTTTGCAATCTCCAAAAACACCTTCAACAAGCATTATTCCATTTTCTCCAAAATCTCCTAAACATAAGATGCATGATGGTTTTGATCCTGTGCGAGTTAAAGATCCTATTTTTATAAATTTTGATGATGATATAGATGAAAATGTTATTCATGATGAAAATGTTACTTCTCTTGCTTCTGATAGTGAATATGAATATGTTGATGTTGATAACCATTTATCTAACGAATTTTCTAAAGCACTTATCCTAGCTCCTAGAAAAGAACAACATGGCTTGGAACATGAACATAGCCCTTGTTTGGATCTTGTGATAGCTCCATCTGCTATGTTGAATGTTCCTCCTCTAGCGTGTTCCCTGCCTTCCTGAAATATTGATCAGCAAGATCGGGGGGTAGATGACGTGCTAGACTAGTTTCATTAGCATAGCAGATTCTCTCCTCCTCTCTTTTGTTACTTCTTCTATGTGTTATTCTCATTCTTCTATTTGTTGTCCTTAGTGTTGTCTACTTGAGGACGATGCAAAGCATTGAGAACTCTTTTGGTCTCTCTCGTGTTGACTCAAAAGACACATGTGTTCCCTTCTTCTAGGTGACCTTCCTTGATTGGGGAATGAAGAACAATTATGCATACATACATATGATATACATGAATTATCATACAGCATACTGACCTCGAGGAAAGTGAAGTCACCTCGTGCTTTGTGTTTTGTGTCTATTATCCTTGGGTTTATCTCACACTTGGGGGCTAAATCTTTGTGATAACATGCTCCTTTCCCTTCTCATCTCTTATGTGTATCACTACCTTAAAGCAATCACCCCCATTGAGGTGTGTGCGATCGCTTTAATGTAGGGGGGCATACACCCCGTCTATCCCTTTAGGATACTTGAAAATTTCTTGGCGAACTTAGCTTTGCCTTGAAATTTTTTGGTATTTTTCTTGCATGACTCATAGTGAGGGAACCTTACTACTGATAGTCATGGTTCTCCCTTGTGATCTTCCCTTTTACTCCTCAATTGAAGTCATAAGATCCTTAGTCCACTGGCGGCTTAGTGTGTCTTGCCTCCTTGACGTGGTGAAAGTCTTTCAATGTTGTTTCCTTGTACTTTACCGAACGTATGAGCGTACACTTATACTCCCGCTAAAGTGGGGGCTAAATGTAGCGTCCTAAAATTGTGACACTTGCAATTTTGACTGCATTTGGGTCTTCACGATGGCGATACGTACACCGAATGGAGACCCCGAAACTTGTTCATGACATCAAAAACTGCATTTTTCAGCACCCTGGCCTGATCCTCCTTGCACCCTGCTGTCCCTGGAGGTGGGACCATGGCGCCTAGTGCCCTGGTCCTTCAGGACCATGGTGCCCAGCGCCCTGGTCCCCCATGACCATGGCACCCAGTGCCCTGGTCCCTGGCCCTATTTTGGGCCCGGTCTCTTTTGGGCCTCAGGTCTTTATGTTTGCAAATTGGAAAATAATCTTCCTAGGTCAGCCTAAGGTCAGAAAAATCAGTCTTTCAACCCTAATTGGCAAGTACATAAACTACATTTCCCCTCTCAAAAAGGGTAGATGGAAAAAAGGCAGAAGTGACATTCAAACAATCAAGCATTCAAGCATTCAAGCATTCCTTCAAGCAATTGATCATTCTAAGTCTCCATTCAAGGCTAAGTGTTGCGTTCAAGACAAGGATTCAACCATTGAAGAGGAGATCATTTACAACTTACAACATACAACAACATTTACACCTTCGCATGTAGGAATACAAACATTCTTACAACAAGGTACTAGTACTTGTTTTACATTACAATCATTTACATTTACAGCATTCTCATTTCTTCGTTAATTCCAAAACCGGGGTTTGACCTAAGGGAAAACCCCTAATCCCTAACCCCCCAATTATCCTCTCATTTCTGTGTGTAGGTTGCAGGTACGCGGCTATAATTGAAAATCTGGAATCCTTGTGCAAAGACGAATAGATCCCCCTTCATTTCGTGGATTTTTCGGAGGACCGTGTGCACGCCGGGTGCCATCGTCTCGTCAACTTTCGCTCAAATTTGCAGGAGAGCTCTGTCTCGACATTTTACTACTAATTCCAGGTCTGCAGCTTCATCCTATATTCCTATCTCTGTTTATAAGTGAATCTTTCTCACTTTACATGCATTCCTAGTTCAATCCTTCTATCTACATTCTTTACAAAAGAGGGTAGCCTTGCTGTCTTAACCCTTGAAACTCATTTAGAATCCAATCTTGCATTGTGTGGGATTGGATCTTGTGGGTTTCAGCCCCTCTTTTGAATGTAAAGTCTCCCCTAAGTGAAAACCGTCAACCCTAGTGACCCCCTTTCTCTCTCCTTGGAGTGGTGGGGGGAACACTTAGGGTTCACTCACGATTTTCCGCTTTACACACAATAACAAATGGGAGGTCATAGGTTTGACTCTTAACTAGCTCATGAAATGTTTAACATGATAATAAAGCTCAATTCACATGTAGATTGAAAATGAAAATCTCATAAAGAGGGCCAATAGCTTACTAGTAGAGTACCACAATAACAAATGGAAGGACATAGGTTTGACACTTAACTAGCTCATGAAATATTTAATGTGATACTAAAGTTATATTCAGCAAATCCAAGCTAAGATAGGATCCTCAAGTACCTACAATGTGTCTCAGGAGAGTGTTATAAAATGAGCCACAATCAAACAAAATATGAATTAATCACAAAAGTGAGTGACATCTCAATGGTAGAACATGCAAACAATAAATAAGAAATCCTACATTTCTAATCTATTTATATAAACTATACACAATGATAATCAAATTGAGATTATAATTGTCACCTGTATGATGCCAACCAATATACTACTCTAGTTTAGAATTAGCTACCAATAACAAGTTGTGCATACATGTATGGGTGGAATTATTTGATCTTGGATAAAACTTACAAGTATATGGTAGATTTTCTGCCTATTAACATAAAACATATATATTTTGAAGACAAACTCTAAGAATAATAGAAAAATTATACATATCCATGAATGAAATATACCTTGAAAAAAAATGGTGCTTCCAAAAAACCAAAGTCGATGGTGCTTCCAACAAACTAGACAAAACCCAAGAAATCCTTTCAAGATTTTGTATCCTTGCTAGAGTTTTCAGAGAAATGGGCATTTGTCAAAACCATTGCAGATAAAGGGATAGTTATCATGGTGGGTCACATGAAATCAACAAAAAGGGCAAGAAACTAAAAATTGCAACCCATGGGAGTCTTGGAACCCAGAAGAGGATCCCAAGAAACCACATTGGGATATAGAGAGGTAAAAGGGAAATTCCCACATAAAAACAAGATCCAAGGAATAGAATAGGTGGAAAAAACAAGACCAAGAGAAAATAAAAAAGCCAATAGATTCAGAAGGTGCTAGATAGAGGCAATGGGAAAATAATCTTTTGCATAAACCCACCATTCTAGAATAAAGGAGGTCAAAAGAATAGGGTGACCACCACAATGGGAGGTCGGGATAATTCCACGAGGTTTTCGAGACCAGATGGCATGAGATATAAGGAAAATCCATTAATGGGACAAAGTGGGTATCAGATAGCAATGAAGTCAAATATGATTCCTATTGGCAAAACCCTAAAATTCAACAACCTAATCTTGAAGATGCACTCAAATAATTGGCAAAAGGAGAAAGAAACATAGAATAACCAACAAGAATTGGAGTGTCAAATACAAATATTTAAACTGCCTCAAGAGAAGTGTGAGAAGGTTTGGAAAAGGAAATATCAGGAGAGTAAACTATTTGTAATTTCTTCAGAGCTGACAACGATAGCGGTTGATAGACTAAAGGAGATTACTCTAATTGTTAAATAGGGAGGAGACAAAAAAGGAGAAGGGACATTAGAGGAGATAATCAATTAGTGGAAGATGAGATACCCAAATAAGGAATGTACCTTAAGTGTTGCAAGGTGTGCACCCTTGGTCTCCTTATGTTGTGTAGTGCAACACTTGGGTTTGTGACATGGCTTAACCACCTCTTGTGGATTCTATAAGTCTAGTGGGTGTTCAAGAATAAGATGTATGAAGATAGATGTGTTATTTTGGTTGATGAAGTGCATTGTGGTGTGGTCCGCTTCTCATTCCTTTCCACCACGAGAATGTGGAGACCTATAATTTGAAATTGAGTTCTAATTAAATTCTTTGGCTAACTTGGGAGACTTCTATTTAAAAGATAGTATAAATAAGGGATGATTATAATGATAATTAGAGAAGCAAGTGGATTGAAAAAGAAAAATATGTCTTCTATTGGTGTGAATTTTTACAAGGTTGGGTGTGGTCAAGGTTGACCAATGTAGTAGTGTGTTGATGTTATTTGGTACTGAAGGTAGTGAGATAAAGGTCTCTTTTGACATTGCATCTTAGTGGCAGTTGTGCTATAGTGGTGGATTACTTCTTTTTATTTCTTCTTCTTCTGGGTAGTGAGCCCTTTTTTGACTTTTTTAGCTAGGAAGTGAGCCCACCTACAATCAACATCCTGATAGTGAGCCACCCCTTCTAAAAAGCACCTTAAACAATGTCACCCAAAAAGGTATTTTATACTTGAGAACTATCATTTCCATGGTTTTTCGCTTCTTGGATTTTCTTCATCAAATCTAGTGTTTTATGTGTGTTCTCTCTCATTCTTATATATGTTTATGGTTAAGTAATCAAGAAATTAGTTTACTGGTAAAAGGACAAAGTTGTATCACACTTTATAAAGGAAATAGCCAACAATAATTCAACCATGTCAAAATTATGTTCATTGGACTAAATCTGGTCCTTTTCTTATTCATAATCCCTATCAAGATCATTAAACCAATTTTGATGCTTGCGATTTTGTGGCATCAATGGAAACACGGGTGTTCTATTGGAGATACTTGGCCTTCTCCTCACATTCATGCACTCAATCAAGTCTCTTTGATGATGAACAATGTGACCAAATCCATCTTGTAGAGGGTGAAATGGATGTGCACTTGGATGGTCTAATCCAAGTTGGGATGAGATGTGTCTTCTCTTGACCTTGTTTGACAAATTTTCTAAATGCTTATCAATGAAGATAAGTGTTGCCAAATGAGTTGTGTGAGTCAAAATTCCCAACAAGTTGTGGAACTTGTGTGTTATTTGTAACTTCAATTCTGTCATTGCATGTTCATCTTTATCATCAATGGTCTACAAAAAAAAGAAATATTTCAGAAATTATATAATCAAATTAACAAGAAATGGAATAATAAAAAGGTGGTTATAAATTCACCTGTGTATGCATATAATTATCCTCCAAGAGTTGACAATTTTCATTGTCTATAATCCTACCAAATTCATTAATTACCTACATTGACATTGCAACACATTTCAAAAATTTCAACACATGGTTTGCAAAGAATGATATAGTAATAAAATTAAAAAATCATGTTTCTCAAGGATCAAATGGTTAGAGAGATTGTTGTGGCATTTTCCTTCTATAGAATCAAGTGTATTAGCAAGACTATCAAGGTCTATGTGCAAGTTGTTAGATAGATATTATCTTTGTCTCTCCCTCGTTAAGTTCACCTTCATCACATGCTTGCACATGTATCCTTGAATTGCAAAGTTGTAAGAGCACATTGATAGATCAGGTGAGGAGGTATACACCTCATATCTAAAATTAGGATTTCTTTCACTTGTCACCCATGTTGTGTGATCATTAGTGTCATTGAATGTAACATGGTCATCTAGAATTTTGAAGTCTCGAACCCAAGATGTGTTTTCAATCTTCTCAATATCAAAGTTCCTATAAAAACCATGCTTTTTTCTGACTTGCACCCACCAGTAATAGATATAAACATGTGTTGTTAGCTGATGTACCAACCAATTAGCACCATGACTTGTAGCACACTCGATTGTTTTCAAGAATCTTCTCTTTAGGTGTGAGTGGTAGGACTCTATGGCACCATTTGTCTCCTGCCCTACATTCTTTAGTGTATGAAAACATTTAGCCCACATACTTAATCTATTGGACCATCTTCCCCTAAAATATTCAATGAATGAGCGTTGTGTATCTTTAAAGTCTTCAATAAATATATGAATTGCATTCCTTGTTAAATATTTATCCATTGAATGATGCATTATAAGTCCAATTCAATCAAACATCTCTCACCTAACTGCAATCTCTTTAACCTTTGCAATCAAGTTCTTTAGCCATGCACATCTAACATGCCAAGAGCATAGATATACATCACATTGAAACACTTCTCTACATCATGGATATGTTTACTCAATATTTAATTTTCTTTTAAAGGATGCATTGAAATATTTACAAAAATTACAAGGGTTGAATGAAAAATGAAAGACCTGATCGCTTTTATCTTAGGACCTGCATCATCCACCATGAATGTGTTTAGACTCCAGTCAATATTCTTCATGTGAACCCGTTGGAGAAGAATGCAAATCCAATATGCAATATCATGAGCACAAGACCTAGACATAATGACCTATGCTACAGGAAAACCCATATGCTTGGAATTGAATACAAGCATTGTATATAATTGAAACTATCATAAGGCATAGGGTATGATGTATTAGTACTATATTTTATTTTGAATATAAACATTGTTAATTTAACTCTACCAAGGAATACACTACATACCTTCATCGCATTTGTACCAAATGTAGAATCCATTGCCAGTAAGTTGTTGTGGCCATATTGAAGCATCCAGTCAAGTTGTTCTGGAAATTGAATGCCTAGTACAAATGGCACTTCCCCATCTCCATCATTAGTGGCACTATACTCCTGATATGCAAACCACTTTTCGGTGTTTCCTAAAACCCATTGTTGCACTGAAATAGAATCAATACTATGAAACATATATCTTAATGTCTTAATTTTGTGATCAATGTTTGCAATATCATCCATGGTGAGAAAATCATCCCTAGAAGATTGACCCTCAAAGATGGTCATTTTCTCATGCACCATTTGCTTATGGTTTTTATGCACTACATTTGCGGACATGCCAAGCAAAAGTAATGACTCCACCCATTGATGGAATTTCTCACTAATGTATAGTGCAAATAAAGACCTCATTCCCAAAAATTCATTGTTCACTTGACCATGACAAGATATGCCTTCCTTGTCCACATGTTGAACTTGATGGTACCATATCAATACATGGTTTGGCTTACAAATCATGATTCATGTGCTAAAATGACAAGTACAACCACCTTGTGTATGTTTTGTGCAGCTTTTGTTTTTGGTAGTGGTTCTTTCTAGTTTTGGTGGGCTTTCAAGATCTATCTTTCATTTGCATTGTAAATGGTTTTGGGTCCCTTCAAAACTTGTTTTTACCTTAATAAAAAACATTCAAACATAGAGATAATATTTCACAAAATATAAATAAATATTTAGAAAATCATATTTATATATTTTAAATTTTAATAAAGAAGGGTAGGATGAGGAATTTTTTTCATAAGAGCATACCTTACCTAATTAGAAATAGAAAATTGGAAGGTTGTGGTTTCTAGAGTTTTCTATGGTACATCACTCTTTATGGTTTTGAGGTTTTGGCTTTACATTGAAAGAATTAGTTGAGCGTGAGCATATTGGGAGTCATGGATAAAAAAATAAAATACTATGGCTTTAGGAAGATATATCTAGAAATTATAGGGTTATTTGACCATTCTCTTTCTATATCTTCACATAGGTCTTTAATATCTATTCCTTCTTTTTGTTAATTAGATTAAATATCCTCAAGATATCTATCATGCACTACATGCAGATTTTTTTAATATAATACTCTTATTCCTACACAATTTTCATAAATAGTTCAATATTTTGTCTGACATCTACTAGTCCTAGATAGTGGAGATATAATTTATAAACTAGGAAAGTAGGAAATGTTTTTAAAAACTCTTAAATTTTGGAACATTCCTAATAATGGTGCGAAAAATATATAACACCATCATTGACCAATAAATTTGGTTCAACAAAAACATGTAATCAACTCAAAAAATAATAAGATCCCTTATTAAGGAACCTTACTAGTTATTATGTGCTACATTTACTGTGTCAAAGACGAAACATATTTTCATGGATGACCTACTAATAGTATATGTAAGGCTTAAGGATTTCTAGGAATTATTGTTAGTAGTTGTGTATAGAAAATAAAATTGCCATTCAAAAATACATTTACTCTATCAATTTAACCAAACAAAAAAAAATTATCAATTATTATGGGATATCTCTAGTGCTATATATAGGCTTCACTAATAACAAAATAATACAATACTATGAATAATAAATATTCTATTATCAATTACCAATTATTTTTATGGAATAAATATAACTAATATTACTGAAATTGTAAACTATTAATTGCATCTTTATCTCAAGAGCGCTTATAATTGGGCTTATCTACATTCTTCTACTCACATAATATTAAGTAAATATTCTTATCATTCATTCATAAAACAACAATTTAACTGAATAAATATCTTAAATTACTAATTTTGAGAATAATACAAACTACTTGTAAGAATCTCTACTTTATTTCCTACATAATGTCCCTAAATTATATATAGATAAACTCTAACTATTTTTTAATAATTTTACTCTTGACAATCTTAGATACATTTTTGGCCTCATTCATAATATATAGGAAGAGTACTAATATACTCTAATAAAATCATAATAGGAAGCTAAGAACAACAAAATTTAAGACATGAAATTATTATACAACATTTTGACCATAAATGGAAGGAAAAAAATTGATGGAAGTGTAAAGATAAATTTCATAACTTATGCAATTCTTAAACTAAAAAATGTTGCAATGTATTGTTGTGAGAAAAAAAAATTCACTTTTTGTTGTGAGAAAAAAAATTTACTAAATTTATGTATTGTTTGTGGTGGAGATAACTAGCTACACACTCTTGCTTCTTCAATTGCAATCTTTTTTCTATGGGATCTACACCTTTACTTATAGATAATTTTTCTTTCACATCCAATTACCTGATGATACAACTATAGGCTCTCAAAAGCCTTGGCTATTGATTGTTTTGTATTACTTATTTTATAAAGAGATAGCTTTTCCAAAATACTTGTATGTTAAGATTAGTGTAAATAATATAATATCTATTGATATTCTAAAAAATGATTATCTTAGCATATAATCATTTATCAAAATATTATAATTAATGAGCTCCTTTATCGAGGATGTATGACCATCAGCAAGCTATAATTCAACACAAGGCCTATGCAACCTCAATAGTGGAGCTTAGTTATCTTCATAATCACTACGAGTTTATTCCCTGCCATAAACACGTTAGTAGAAAAAAGAAGGAAGACTGAGACGGGGGGGTGTGAATCAATCTTCACCGGATATAGATAATTAGATTCCAAAACATAAATTGATAAACTTCAACAACAAATAGATAAGAAAATCAACAACACAACACACAACACCAAGATTTTTGACATGGAAAACCCGGTCAAGGGAAAAACCATGGTGGGAAGCTACCAACAGTAAGATGATACTCAACAATAGTATGTTAAAATATTACAATGGGGAACACACATGCATTCAGGAACATTGCTGGAGCTCACTGCTCAAAATATGTTTGCTCAAAAGGCTACAACCCTCAGGGAAGTCTCACTGACTTAAAATATGATTCGGACTACAATCCAAAAGAAATGAAATGTAATAATAACATCTATAAATGCATGATGACAGTTCCGGTTAAGCACAGTTGTCTGCTCTGCAACACCAATCTCACCACAACACTTCACTGAATGATAAATCTCTTTTTCACACAATCAACTCTCTCTGATAATGCAAACACAATACCAATAACGAAATTACATAAGTATATCACCTATATATATAATTCATCAACCTAGATAACAAGGTCAACTAAACCCTCAAACCTCATCCTATAATTACAAAAAAATATATTGCACGATACAAAGATCAACCAACAGACCAATATTATGAATTACATTAGATAGCATGGACTTAATTCAAATTCCCAAACAATCACATCCACTAGAAATCGTGCCAAGATTAACCGCAATACACTACACCATCACAAATACGACATAACATGAAAATAAACACTAATTGATTAAAAACACCAAATACTCACACAAGGATCAATGTGGATCACTAAAACAAATAGGACATGACTAGGAAACAACAAAAAACATGTTAGAACCATCCAAAACAACTGCACCAATACCACTTTTCAAATCTTCATCGATCAACATCAGAAAGATTAAGAACACAACCAATCAACAACTATCACAAAGAAAGATAACTTTCAGGGAACAAAATCATGAACCATCTAAGAAAAAGATTCACAAGATCATCCAAGACAATATCCCAAAGTCTCAGCACAAGATCTGATCATACTGGAATATACCAGAGGAAATACCGTTTCCACAAAACTATGATCAGCAAAACCAAACTACCAAAAACCGGATCATAAAATCTTCCCAATAATCCAACAAAATGTTTGCATCTTCAAATAGTCATGCTATGATTGTTGGGTTCCACAACTTCTCTGGTTTATTATACTTATTCCTTATTTCATGGAATGTTTCTTAAGACACTAGACATTTTTATTTTATACTTAATACTTTACATCTACCTTTGAAGTAAAAGAACCAATATTAATACATAACATTTTGATGAATGATTGTGCACTTAGATAATCATTTTAAAAATATGATAGTATATTATATTATTTATGTTTATAAACACTAATACTGCAAGTTTTGGAATCAAGTCTTCATGCAACTCAACTCATGACTCTTTGGTGAGGTGATTGTAGGTTCAAAATATATCACATGTTAGTGAGAGTCAGCCTATGATGAAGAAATAGAGTGTTCAATAAAATGTGAATTTTGTATATTTGGTGACCATCTTCCACTAATAAACATATTGGACACAATTTGAGAGGATAATATTCAACAAAGGTTTGACAATAATAATTTAGAGACTTGCAATTGAAAAAAATAGCTAGATAAAAATAATAGTGTGATAAAGTCCCTATGTTAGTCTTTCTACTCACTACATTTACTAGACAATGTGCACCATGCCAAGAAAATAGTTTGAAAGCTAAAATTGGACTGTTGATGATAAATTGTTTACCCATCTAGAAACTCACATCTCTTATAGTTCTCCACCCCATTTGGAGGTGTCATTACTTATGAAATTCAACCTTAACCATATTAATATCACCATTAAAGACACATTAGCCCTTAGGTAATTCATCTACAAGCTATCTCTCTAGAACCTCACTAGAAAATGGTTCTTTTCAAGGCATAGATGTTGATGATATCAAAGGATTTGTTGTTAATTTTGAATTTGATGCACAAAGCCTTGTTGGAAAGGTGACATCAATGTGTAACAAAAGAAGGTTGCCATCTCACAATCACGATTCAAATCATGCTACCACATCTTTCCTCATGATTTGAAATTAAAATCTCTATACGTATGACATAACACACAACAAGGACTAGAAAATCAAGTAGATGTCAAATTTATTGGGTCTCTACCTTGATATGAACTGCATCAACCATTAAATGTTCAATAATAACATTTAATTTATAAACGATTGACATGAAAACAAAATATTAATAAATTATTAAACAATAATATGTAAAGATAATATCTATCACCAATGTATAATTTAATAGGACAATATATTTTTAAGATAATATTTATCAAATATTGGAAAGATGACCCTGACGATAATAGCTTAGAAGAATTGAAAGAGTCTCATAAAGCGTTCCTCTATATTTTCTCTTTTTGAAAAATTGTTTTCCATGCATTGAACAGAGCAAAACGTTTGAAAAGTCAGCTTTCTAGGAATGTTGAAGGAAATAACTTGGTTTAAAAGCAAACAAACCCCAACTTATGCGACTTTGAAAATAATTTGTTATACGAGTCGAACAAAGTTTTTTGTAATTGCTTTTACCATGAAACGATTGAGAAAGAATATGGAAGGATAGAAATAAAATCTACGCATATTCATGTGCCTATACGCTGAGAATGCCGATTTCATCGTAACTCTGCAAAGACAAGAAATTGCACAGAACAAACTCTTAAGTGAAGCAGCTAAGAAGTACCCAGAAGTAGGCTTGAAATAGGAAGAAATCAGCCACTTGCGAAAGGTATAACAAATCAATATTTGGATCACAAGATCTTGGATTATGCTTTGGAATTCCTGATTACACACTTCTAATTGTTTGCCTTCTATTAAAACTTTATAATAATGGCTCCCATCTACGCCACCTTAAGGTTTAGGGGTCAGTTGTCAAGATTTATAATTTCAAAGCCTCTACATATAAAGAGGTTTATTTTTTTATCCCTACCTATTTAGAGATGCCTAACGAGGAAAAATACTATTAAGCCTCATGAGTTAGATTTTTTTTTAACATTTTAAGAAGACACTACTACTGGATACACTTTTTCATCCAAGCTACATAGTGGAGATCCTAAACCTCACTAGGGAACAGGAAAGGAGGAGGATATGTTCCATAAAAAATGATATCCTATCTAACCATTCATCTAGATAGGAAACTTCAATTTTGAGAAATAATTTATGTAGAATATTTACATAGATCTAGATGAGATGGATAATATGGAGATGACTCTGAATAGTGATTCATGAATTGTTTTTCCTTGACCATTAAAGGTTTGATGGGTCAACCAAAAAGTGAACCATTTTTTGACACTCATAAAAATATTCTATCTAGACATAAAGTGTGACATGAATATTATGAAGGATCTATAGGGAAACATTGTGCTTATAGGCAGATCAACCATGTTCCTTGTTATTGTTGAGAGAATGATTGATCCTCTTATACATGTTTGGATGGTAAAACCTATTTTAGTACCCCTCAATACTGTCTAATAGATGCATATTTTGAAGAGTGAAATATTATGAATCTAGTCCATCAATTGTTTATAAAAAATATTTCTTAATGTAGTTCTTATATTGCTTTAGTTGTTTGCAAATATTATTTTAGATGATGCTTGGTTTGTTAGATTAAAATCCCAAATAAACTCTAAGGTGGGAGCTTAATTCTAAACCAAACTAGGAAGAAAAATATGGAATAGAACTTAGACAAAACTAAAATGGATACATGCAACTTGTTTGTTCTATTATAAATGAAAAAGACTATTACAAAATAGCTAAATACATATTATAAATGCCAATAACAAATTTACTTGCAATGATCATGAGTTGCACCAAATCAATTGCTTGTAACCTCACCAAGCCCTTTTACACATTGCTTTCTTGGAGCTTCATATGTTGACCATTCTCTCTAGAACTATTTGTTGCTCCCTACAAACACTTCACAAATAGTTGTTGCTTCTAGAAATTATTATCTACTCTTCACTGAGCTCTAACTTGTTGTTACATACACTGATTTATGAGTAAGATGTTGAAGAATATTCTCTGATTTTGTCTTCTACTATTTTTCACGATTTCTCACTCAAAATTCAAAATTTGAACTTACCTAGAAGAAATAAATCTTTGGTAAACAATTAATATCACTAAATCATGTCAATAGAAAATGGGAGGGACAAGATCCAAATGCAAAACTCAGATAGCCTACAACTGTTTGTTGATCTTGGCAAGTAGTTGATAAAAATAAGGAGACTAGGGAAAAAATTCAAAAATCCAACACTTCCCCTTTGTTCTAAGATATCAATTGTGCTCATTCTTCATCCAAATGGACAATGCCCAATTTTTTTCTGAGGCATTCAGAGTTATCCCTATTGAATGGCTTGGTGAAAATATGTGCAAGATGTTGCTTAGACCTATAATTTTATTTTTATTTCACCATTTTCAACCAACTCTCCTATAAAATGCTACTTGATTTCAATACTCTTGTATTTTTCATTAAAAATAGTAGTTTTTGTTAGCTATTGATAAAAAAATTATCACAAAATATAGTTGTTTCATCCTCTTTTTTTTTCATTCAAATTAGCCAAATAGCTTGACATGATGCTACATTTTCTACAATGTACTTAGCATTAGTTGTAGATAGAGGAAATATGGATTGTTTCTTAGAAGCCTATGAAATTGCTTTGAAACCCAAATTGAACAATTACCTCAATGTGCTCTTCCTATTGTCCATATTTCCTACCCTATCACAATCTATGTATCCAACTAACACAAAATCATTTGATGTTGTACACAAAATCATTTGATGTTGTAAACAAAAACACCATATCCTTTGTTTCCATTCACATACCTTTGGATTCTCTTACCAACTAGCTAATGGGTGTCATCTAGAGTCTCCATAAATCTAAAAATTAGACTTACTGCATGCATTATATCAGGCCTATTTATTATCAAATACATCAAACTTCCAACCAAACCTTTAAACATGGTGGGATCCACATTGTTGCTATAATCTTCCTTGCTCTACTTAAGACCTATGGTCTTTGGGGTTATTGTAGTTTTTTTTATCAAGCATCATTTTAAAAAAAAATCTCTACTACATACTTTACTTAATAGGGAAAAATACCGTCATGCATTTTTCTTACTTCTATGCCTAGAAATTACCATAAGAGACCTAAGTTTGTCATCTCAAACTCTCTTTTAATGACTTCTTTAAAATAAACAATGTTGAAATTGTCATCCCTAAAAAAAAGAAATCGTCTACATACAAGACAACAATTAAAATATTCCACTACCTTGATATAAAGAGTGGGATCACCATCACTTTTTAAATAGTCATTTCTCAACAAATATGAGTCAATCTTGGTATATCATACCCATGGTGCTTGTTTCAACCTATAAAGTGCCTTCTTTAGCCTATACACCTTCCTTCCTTGACTTGAAACTTCATAACTAGGTAGTTTCTCCACATGAACTTCTTTCAATACTTCATTCAAGAAGGGAAACTTCACATCCATTTGAAACACATTAAATTTGGGTTGGTTTGCAATTGCTATGATTTCCCGCATGGTTTTTATCCTTGAAAATGGAGCATATGTCTCATAATAATCTCTTCCAAATTACTATATGTACAACCAATATTTCCTTATGTCTTTCTATTCTTTCTTGGACATTGCTCTTGGCCTTATAGAACCATTTGAAATCCATTAGCTCTAATGTACTATTAATTTCTATAAAACCTATCTCCGCATCCTTGAACTCACACCATTTCTTTTCTTTCACATCACCCCCATAATAGATTTGATCACTATGAGACAATAATGTTAAATTTACATTTTCATCAAATATATCATCATACCTTTCATTTTGGCAGATATTCCTTATACTCTTGGTCTTTATTTACTTTAGGTAGGTGAAAGTATGGTCAAAACTCTTGCTACTGCTACGGCTCTACTATGTAGGCCATATCTGAAGCTATCTAAAGCCTTCTAGAACTCTTTGTACACTAATTCAAAATTTTCTAGAACTTTGAAGAGATTATTCCCTACATGTTTATAGCTACTTGCCTTTCTACCTATTTGCATTAGGATTTGTTTAAAGTCAACTATCTAATAGTTTGTGCATGTCCAAAGCTATCTAGAGTCATATGGAGCTCTCTCAAACTAAATTCTAAGGTCCAATCGATTTAACTATCCATTTATGTTAGATTCTCTCTTGAGTTCACCACTACACTCCATATCTACTTCAACTTCATCTTGCTACTCTCCCGACTTATTATCTTCTTGATCAATAGGAATTCTCTTTGAGATGCCTAAAGAGGTGTCCACTAGGCCCTCTCATGGCTCATTATTAATGAACTCAACATCTCTATTAATCACTAATTTATTGGTGGTTGAGTTATACAAACTCTATGCCTTGGAGTCAACACTATATCCCAAGAAGATAAAATCCCCACACTTGTCATCAAACTTTTGATTCTTCTCCTTTAACACAACTGCATATTCTTAGACCCAAACACTCTCAAGTGATCAACTCTCCACTTGTGTTTTGTTCACACCTCTTGTAGAATCTTGCTATAGACTACATTATGAGACTTTGATTTATCAAATAAATTGTTGTTTCATTAGCCTTACCCCAATATTAATTTGAAAGTCCCTTTTATTTTAGCATGCTCCTTGCCATCTCCACAATGGTCCTATTCTTCCACTCAATTACTCCATTTTTCTACAAAGTATAGCTTGTTGTTGGCTCCTTGTTGATGACATATTGTTTGCAAAAATTCACAAATTGATTGGAGGTATATTCTCCCCTTTTATTTGACCATAGGACCTTAATGAAGTGTCCAATTTCTTTTTCAACTTGTTTTATAAAAAATTTGAACCTATCAAATACTTCAGATTTATGCTAGAAAAAGAAACTGATGTCTTACACCTTAATCATAGTGAAGGTCATAAATTATTTCCTTTTACTAATTCAAATGGATTGCATATGGTGCAACAAATTAGTGTGTCAACTCGAATGGTTCTCTTGACCTTCTAGATTTTGCTAATTGAAAGGTTTGACAATATTTATCACTTACAATACAAGTTTCACATCTACTACTAGGTTCTACAATGGATAGTAAACCATCAAGCATATACTTCTTAGATAAAAGAATCAAACTAGCATAGCCTAAATGTCCATATCTGTGATGTCATAGTTGATTGTCTTGAAGGCTGATTTCTATTGTATTGCTATACATTTTCCTTCCTTGGGACGTGCAACTATGGACTAAGATGAGAAACATGTTTCTATACTCAATGGAGACATCTAGTTTTTTTTGTCATTTGAACTTCTACAACAAATGTTTTTCTCTCATCTTTGTCAAATATGACATATTCACCCTTCCCTATTAGCACTTTATATCCATTTTCGATCACAAATCCAATACTCATCATATTGTGCTTTGTACAAGAAGAAAATAAACATTCTCTATTTTCTTGTTCTCACCTTTCTTGGTGCGGATCATGATAGACCCTTTCCTCACATCTAGAATTGTTCCATTTTTTTCTATTTTTATCAATGAAACTAAATAAACTCATTACCACTCATGTGGTTATTGCAACTTCTATCTAAATACCAATATTCAAGGCTACCTTCTTCACCAATATTACACATGATGAAGGTTATGGATTCTTTACCTTCAACTACATTCTCATCAACTAGATTTGCACTTTTTTAAGACTCATTATGCTACTTTTTGTAGCATTCACTTGCACTATGACCAAAATTATGGTTGTAATAAGACTTAAAATTAATCTTGTCAAAGCTCTAATTCAATTTGTTGATCTTCTTGTCTTCTCTAGAGTTAGAATGGGAGTTGCTTGCTCCCTCATGATTGTGGTTTCATTCAAAGTTATCTCCTCCAACACCACCAAATCTAAAGTTGCCACAACCTTTACCTCTTGAGCTCCATCGAAATCTACTTATTCCTTTCCCCCTGCCTCTTATATTGGCTTGAGCTTTGAAAGATTGTTGTTTGGAAGAAGTTGTAGACCTAGTTAGGTGTTGCTCATTGAAGAATTTGTAGCCTCTTCAATTACAATCACTATTGCATCAACCTTAGAGGAAAAACTTTAGGGCATTTTCTCTACAATCCTTTGCTCTTCCAAGGTTTCTCCATTTGTCCTCAAGCAGTTTATCAAACTAGAGACTCTTGTGTGAAAATATGAAATTGACTAATTGTCCTTCATTTGTAGAGTCTCAAAATATCTTTGAAGTATCTGGAGCTTCAACAATCTAAGTTTATCAGTTCCTTTATAGGTTGTTTGGAGGATATTCCAAGCTTCCTTTGCATAATTAGGTACTATTATTTTTGGAAAAATGGCCATAGTGAAGACTACTTCAATCAATCTCAATGCCTTAGCATCTTTCCTCATCTCCTTCAACTGGGTGTTCTAGTTGTTTGTGGGTGTTGTAAACTAAGCTAGGCCAATGATATCCACAAACCCACTAACCACAAGTTCTCACAAATTGTTTGCAACCATGATTGTCTTCATTTTTGTTTCTCATGCATCATAACTTTGTCCATTAAGAAATGGTGGCTACTACACTCTCTTTCCATCTTCACCAACCATGTATCCTACACAATAAACTTCAATACTCAAGAAAAACAAATGCTTAACTCACAAGGACCTAGAACAAAATGGCTTTGATACTAAGTGTTAGATTAAAATACCAGATAAACTTTCAGATTGCAGCTAAGTTCCCGACTATACTAGGAATACAAATATGGAATAAGACTAAGATAAAACGAAATGGAGACGTGCAACATTCTTTGTTCTAATAAAGATCTGAAGTAGACTATTATAAAATAAACCAATGAACTACTTGGAGCTTCATTGAGCTCTATTAGACACTGCTAACTTGGAGCTTCATACAATGACCTTTCTCTTTGGAGCTATCTGTTGCTCACTATGAACAGTTGATAGATAGTTTTCGCTGCAAGAAAGCATTCTGTACTCTTCACTGATCTCTAACTTCCCATTTCATAGACTAATTTGTAAATAACATTTTGGAGAACATTATCCCTTTTTTCTTCTACTATCTTTCAGAATTTCGCGCTCAAATATGAAAATTTGAACTTACCTGCTAGCAATAAATCTCTGGCAAACAATTAACTTCATTGTTGCACACCAAGAGAAAGTGAGAGGAGCAAGATCCCAATGCAAATCTTTGATAGGGTGCAATTGCTAGCTACTTGTGAGATGTAGGTGGCACCGACACGGATGCTTAAGGATAAATTCAAAAATCTAATGTGAACGAGATGTTTGGGAATTAAGTAAAGATATTAAATATAATTTTTATCTAAATTTTTTAAGATTCTATTTGTGTAATGATGTTCTTTGAACCATAGCTTTGTGGCATTTGTATCATAGTTATTTATATTTGTATGGCTACAAGTGACCATAATTCAGTTTACCAATTCACGATGTGAACCATGTAATAATATGATGCAGGAAGCACCTTTTAAACATTTCATTGAGTGCAATAGAAAATAATATTTATTAGCATGTATGGTAAAAAATGAAGAAGCACTCTATAAAACTACAGGTTATATGATGGATAAGAACAATTAATATTAAGCCACTAACCCATAGATACTATAGAGGAAAGAAGAAAATATTTATTTACTTAGCACCTCAATAGAGAATAGAAAATAAAACCAAAGACTACCATCCCTGGGATAAAATTATGTATCTTGTAAGAAAAGTATGATGAAGAATAAGATCATGCCAACACAAGTGAATGAAGGCATTGACTTGTATACCTTCTTCATTTGTGGGCGACATCCATTCTTTGGAATATCACCGCCACAAATCCGATGTGATGCACAATGTGACTCTATCTCATCTACGCTAGGGATGAACTTAGCATGATAATTCTTATTCGCAATATTTGCATGGAGATTATGCCTTCTAGAGACATTGACAAAACAAGGAATGAAAAAAAATAAAAATGAAAGATGTCTTCAGAAGCTTTGAGCTTCCCTGTAATGTCCCACTTTGAAATATAATTTAATAATAAATAATAATAAAATTAAAATACAAAAGAATAAATATTAAAATTAATTTTAAAATATAAAAGAATATAATTAAATATAATTAAAATTTGATTAAAGTTAATGAAAGGTCAAAAGGCATGAAATGATAAGTTGTGACTTCCTCAAACATGAGATATAAAAGGGAGAAGAGAAACTCTTTTGATGGGGATAGAATTTGAAAAATGAGAAGTGCAGATCTGATTATAAAAGATTGTGTCCTTTCCAAAGGATAGAAATAATGAAGAGTTGCACTCTTTCAAAAGGTGCTAATGGTGAAAGGGTGTGTCTCTTGCCAAAGGGCATTACATTGGTGGAGAAGAAAACAAAGTATTAAGGATAAGGGATTACCGGAGAAAGGAAGGGCTCTGACACCACTGTTGCTGCCTCAGTCCACATCTACACCTTGACTAACATCATAGGGGTATAAAACAACCAAAGAAATTCAGAAAGAAGATGTTTCAGGTATGTCTTCATCTCCTAAGCGAATGGTAATAATTGTTGCTAAGATATTGCAAAGAGTAATACATGTATCTAAAGTATGATAGAAATCACATTAGTATGTCACGAATGTTAAACCATTTCACATAGCTAATTATAACTATAACAAATCTACTATATAGTTTTCAGTAACTTACTGTATGTCGCATACTCAAAAAATATGCTCGACTGGTTAAACGATACAAACAAGTTATAATGCACGACAATGTTTAGATTTATGGTTATAATGCCAAATTCGCATGTGCTTGTATTAAACCGTAATTATTCATCATTCAACCTATATAACATATTAAACTACAACTATGTATGTGAATTGATAGAGCTGTGCATTTCTAGTAATTAAACTTAATGTCATATGTATTTACGATCCCAAGTGATCACAATCTGATACGCATAAGCAGTTTATAATAGTAATAAATATGAATAATGTTATGCTAAGGAATTGACACTAGACTTTCACAGTATGTCTGATATATTTTGATATACATAAGTAGATTATTATTAAAGTTAAACCACAAATGGCATAAGCGAGCTCCTTAATGATTTCCTTTTCTGTTCACTTGATATAATAACCATAAGATTATACATAAATTGGATAAAGCAAACTTCTGAAATATTGGCAGACTATTTTACAGATCTGAAACTAAAACATACTGTACAATCTTATGTCAATAACAATGAATCTATTCACTAATTTGCTAAAAATCCTAGGAAGATAGAGTGGTTGGGAGAGGAGGATAAGCCTGTCTCAGTTGTCCACCTACTAATCCATGTAAGATCACTAGGCCAGTAGGGCTTATGACTGCTACTGGGCCTGGGACTGGCCATTAATAAGCCCCTCTACAATATGAAACTTCCTTGGTTTAATAATTTTAGGGTGAGACAAGGAATAAATTGCTAGGAAAAGACCCACACCACTAATAGTAAGCCAAAGGGGCATCATGACTGCCTTTGGATCCAGAGTGCGATGGATGGGCTAACCGCATCATTCCCTGTGCTACCAACTATGGTTATTAAAGGGAAAAAAAATGTTATAAACCATATAAATTACAATTGAATAAATCTTATTTTCACTACATCTATATAATCTGTAAAGAAAAGTAATTTTTGTATGTTTAAATATGATATTTCTTTTATATGAGCAATGATTTCATTTCTGATTTATTTTTTCTATCTTTATTCCAGGCAAACATATTGATACTTATATTACTAGTAAGGGACATTACAAATGGTATCAGAGCTATGATCTTGCCATCTTGTAGGGTAAAGATGAATCAATGAACCATTCTAGTTAATAAGAAGAAATCTAACAATAAGTGTATTCACGTGTATACTCTGTGTTTGCATATATCCATTTGTATGATTCGTGTTTTCCATGTGTATGGTATATGTTTTTCATTCATATTGGTGGATGACTTAGTTTGAGAAAATTAAAATTTATATTGCTTGAGGACAAGAAAATTTGGGAAGGGCAAACTGTAATGTCGCACTTTGAAATATAATTTAATAATAAATAATAATAAAATTAAAATACAAAAGAATAAATATAAAAATTAATATTAAAATATAAAAGAATATAATTAAAATTTGATTAAAGTTAATGAAAGGTCAAAAGGCATGAAATGATAAGTTGTGACTTCCTCAAACATGAGATATAAAAGGGAGAAGAGAAACTCATTTGATGGGGGGAGAATTTGAAAAATGAGAAGTGCAGATTAGATTTAAATAAGAAGTGCAGATCTGATTATAAAAGATTATGTCCTTTCCAAAGGACAGAAATAATGAAGAGTTGCACTCTTTCAAAAGGTGCTAATGGTGAAAGGGTGTGTCTCTTGCCAAAGGGCATTACGTTGGTGGAGAAGAAAACAAAGTATTAAGGATAAGGGATTACCGGAGAAAGGAAGGACTCTGACACCACTGTTGCTGCCTCAGTCCACATCTACACCCTAACTAACACGATAGGGGTATAAAACAACCAAAGAAATTCAGAAAGAAGATGTTTTAGGTATGTCTTCATCTCCTAAAGGAATGGTAATAATTGTTGCTAAGATATTGCAAAGAGTAATACGTGTATCTAAAGTATGATAGAAATTACGTCAATATGTCACGAATGTTAAACCATTTCACATAGCTAATTATAACTGTAACAAATCTACTATATAGTTTTCAGTAACTTACTGTATGTCGCATACTCAGAAAATATGCTCGACTAGTTAAACGATACAAACAAGTTATAATGCATGACAATGTTTAGATTTATGGTTATAATGCCAAATTCGCATGTGCTTGTATTAAATTGTAATTATTCATCATTCAGCCTATATAACATATTAAACTACAACTATGTATGTGAATTGATAGAGCTGTGCATTTCTAGTAATTAAACTTAATGTCATATGTATTTACAATCCCAAGCGATCACAATCTGATACGCATAAGCAGTTTATAATAGTAATAAATATGAATAATGTTATGCTAAGGAATTGACACTAGACTTTCACAGTATGTCTTATATATTTTGATATACATAAGTAGATTATTATTAAAGTTAAACCACAAATGGCATAAGCGAGCTCCTTAATGATTTCCTTTTCTATTCACCTAATATAATAACCATAAGATTATACATAAATTGGATAAAGTGAACTGCTGAAATACTGATAGACTATTTTACAGACCTGAAACTAAAACATACTATACAATCTTATGTCAATAACAATGAATCTATTCACTAATTTGCTAAAAATCCCAGGAAGACAGAGTGGTTGGGAGAGGAGGATAAGCCTGTCTCAGTTGTCCACCTACTAATCCATGTAAGATCAATAGGCCAGTAGGGCTTATGACTGCTACTGGGCCTAGGACTGGCCATTAATAAGCCCCTCTACAATCTGAAACTTCCTTGGTTTAATAATTTTAGGGAGAGACAAGGAATAAATTGTGGGGAAAAGACCCACACCAGTAATAGTAAGCCAAAGGGGCATCATGACCGCCTTTGGATCTAGAGTGGGATGGATGGGCTAACCGGATCATTCCGTGTGCTACCAACTATGGTTATTAAAGGGAAAAAAAAATGTTATAAACCATATAAATTACAATTGAATAAATCTTGTTTTCGCTGCATCTGTATAATCTGTAAAGAAAAGTAATTTCTGTATGTTTAAATATGATATTTCTTTTATATGAGCAATGATTTTATTTCTGATTTATTTTTTATATCTTTATTCCAGGCAAACATATTGATACTTATATTACTAGTAAGGGACATTACATTCCCATTATATTTGTAATTCGCTACTTTGAAAAGAAACACAGATATGTACTATGATGATTCAATCTTTCTCTTTCAAAATTATATGTAATGCTGCAGCTTGAACTTTTTACAAATGGTTGATTTCGTCTTCTATATGCAACTGGATACTGCCTATTATTATGTTGCTTCACCTTACAAAGTTTCTTGTCTTCCCAAGCTTACTAGAAATGGCCTTTTTATAATGAAGTATCCGCGTTGATTTCCATGAAGTTTGTAATGAAAGAAGGAAGATACAAGGCATTAGTTATGCACTTGAATTGGAATAACATTTTTAGCGACTATATCGTCTTAGAATTAAGTACCAACAATATTTTTAATTAGAATTTACTGAATCATGTCTTAAGAAACATTTTTTAGGCATATCGCGATTTTCCTGGAAAAAAATAAACATTCATCTTCGTTATTCATTGCATCACAAGTACTGAGTAAGAGTGCATTTCCTACGTTGTAAAGACTGTTAGGTACTCGACTTAAAGACAGAGTTGGAATTCCCGTGAGTTTCGACAGATAACAAGGCTTTTTCACTTTTTTGATTCGTTAATCCCGCTTTCACCAAACGCCAGGGAGGGCCACTACGGTTCATCGGGACGATCTGTAGGTTCCATTGGTGGGATCGGCTCTTGAGAGTCATCAGCCTTTCTCGAGATGAATTGCAACCACAGAACTAGTTCTTCAAAAAGTTTGGCGATCTTGTATCAACATCAAAGTTGATCAATATATCTTTTTCTTAGTAAGATCATCTTCTCTCTTAGGATGGTTGATTAGATTTATAATAAAAATTATAATTTTTTACTTTTGATGATATTGAGAGAGTGAAATTATATTGATATTTCTTTTATTAAATTTGTTGATATTAAGAATGTAAGGCTAAATAGATAGCTTCTTCATTAAGTTTCAAGGATTAAGTGGTATTTATTACGTCAAATATTAAGACATATCTATTATTATCAAGTATTAAGAAATATCAATTCTATCAAAGTTGTTTAGGACATGATACCAACCTTATTTCGTATATTAGAAATTTGAATAATTAACTTTATTCAGCCATCTAAAATAGAACATCATGATCAAAATCATTTTACTAAAAAATTATTTGATTTAATTTATTATTTTAAATTTTTATTTTTAAAATTTTATTAATATTTGATGAAGAATAAAGACTTCAGAAACGAGTATCAATTTTCTAACATTCGAAAATATAGATAATATTTCCAAATATATATATATAAATATTTAGAAAACCATTTTTATATATCTTAAATTTGATTTATACTGCTAAAATCCTTCTCTATTATAATGTTTCATTATAAATAATATTACAATAATCAAGGATATAATGTTTCATTTTTATATATCTTAAATTTGATTAGATTTATCTCTATTATAATGTATATAGATAAATGACACATTGTTGTTTAAAAATGGATTCACTTCTCAATCCTTCATTCATCCCCATCTATACATGTTTTGACATATTAAACTATGTATTATTCAGCTTTACATATGTTCCAACATATTATACATTTGTCATGTCTATTATTACCTTCATTCTAATACATTTGTTTCTATCTATTATTGACAATTCCTTATCTTAAATTAATCATACAACATATAAGATTTGATTTTGTACAACTCAAAATTGATTTTAAATTCAAAAATTGCAAATTTAAACTACTATCAACTCATTACAATTAGTACCCTAAACAAATTAATATTTATTAATTTTAAAATAATACAAATTGATATTTATTAATATATGATTAAAAACAAAATATTTTGAAATGATAATAATAGAAACCTTCATATAACAACGAGATTTGGTTGATGAATAGAAACAATTAATATTTAACCACTGATCCTTAGGTCCTAAAAAAGGAAGAAAATATCTGCTTAGAGAAAACAGAAAAAACAGCTGAAAGTCTTGCTTGAATTATTAATCAAATATTGATCAAGGATATTATTAAAAACTGTAAATACAAATATTTCAACAATATTTCTATAAATGTGCTAAGGATTTGTACAAATAATTGTTAACTGAATGACATCAAATTGGAGACAATCGACAACAACAAATTGAAAATCAAAGATACCTTTACAATATCTATTGACACATATTCCTAAGACCATAATTTCTTTTATGACTCAACTGAATAAGGGTGTCGATTTATATGCCTTCTTCTTGTGATGGCAGCATCCTTTCTCCGGAATATCGCCGATGCAGCTCCGATGTGATGCACACTGTGTTGTATCCACGCTTGGGATGAACTTAGCATGGTAATTCGTATTTGCAATATGGGCATCGATATTGTGCCTGCCAGAGACATTGACAATACAAATAACGAAAACTATGAGTATTGTCAATTTCTTGACCACTGACTTGTCCATCGTATTCGCAGTTCCCCCAGAAACACAGAATGATCGCTAATGATTTACAACCGGTACGTTATATTGCAACCTGATAATTATATCGTTGAAGCCACTTATGGTGCGACTTAATATTTGTGGTGAATAATCAAAACAGATGTGTGCTCTCGTCATTCAAAGAAGAAACAATCAGCTTAAATGGTTCAACTCTTCTGTACTTTGGTGCTTGATTGCACTATACTTATACTGGCTCACCTCACAAGATTTATTGTCTTTCGAAGAAATTACAAATGGTTTTCGCGTTAATTTCCATGAAGTATATAATGAGAGCAGAGGAAGGTAAGGGGTTGAGTCGCAGAACTGATGAGGATGCAATCTTAGGAATGAATTCCAACAACACTTTTATTGACGATTACTTCGAGTATACGTTGAGAATGCTGGTTTCATGGCAACTTCAATATAGCCGATTTCTCTGACATTTTTCGCATCTATTACCAAAGGAAGATTTGTCTGATATTGCCTTGCAAAAGACAGGAATTATCACATCTAAGAAACATATTAAGGAAAAGGCGCGTAGAATTAGTCGGCGGTAAGCTTCAAATTGGTAAGAATTGTCGTTTGTGAAAAGTTTAACCAGTGGCTACGGTTCATATTATTGACAGTTCTAAAATGATGAATAATTGAACGTGCTGTTATGATAATGTTCGAGGAACTTTTCCGTTTTACGTGGGGTTAGAGAAGTGCAGTAGGGATTTCAGAGAACTTTCGTTCCACAGCGAGGTGTCTGTCGTTTTCCATTGTATGGAGCTTGCCAGAAGAGTACTGTCACATTGCGTCTTTGCAATGATTTCGGAATCAAAGACCATATTCTCTATATATTATTCCAACAACACTTTTGTTGAAGATTATCAAATCATTGCCACGAAAGAGAATCTATATGCAGATTTCTTCGAGTATACGCCGAGAATGCTGATTGCATTGTAACTTTGCTAAACTCGATTCCTCTGACATTTGTCGCATCTGTTATATAAGGAAGACGTGTATGGTATTGCCTTGCAAAAGATAAGAAATCACACAAGAGAAAATTTTTAAGGAAAAGGCACTTAGAATTGTGCAGCAATAAGCTTCAAGTTGGAAAGGAATTACCGTTTGTGGAAAGTTTAACAAGTGGCTATGGTTCATTTTGTTAACAGTTCTACAATGGTGAATGATTCGACGTTCTGTTATGTTAATGTTGGAGGAAAATTTCAGTCTTACGTGGGGTTGGAGAAATGCATTGGGGATTTCAAAGACCATTCGTTCCACAGGGAGGTCTATGTCGTTGTGCATCTTGTGTTGGACGTTCAACAAGAAAATGTTTTCTATTCTGTAATTGGAATATTTCTTGGAGTTATGAGGTTAACACCAAGAGTAATTTTATGTGTGAGATAGGTTGACTTATGCGAGACAAGTTTCCTTTCTCTTGCGTCATGTAAAAGTTTCAGTTTGCATCATTTAAGGAAAGTTCTTTTCCCGAGGATATGTCATATGAGGAAAGTTTCACTTCTCTTGCATAATTGATGTTTTCAGATCAAAAAGGCTATATATGTAAAATTGTTATAGCAACTAGGATTGTATTCGGAAGGAATGTTTTCTTTTGAAGCTCACTAGAAGATTCAACATTTGCAAGTTTTTCCCCACATTGGGGCTTCCTAGGTATATATGCGTTATCTATGTTTATGTGCTTGGTTTCATGTGAATTGGCTTCCATTGTTCATTATTGTTAATTAATTTAGTGTTTTAATTATTATAAATCATATAGATTGAAATTATTTTAATTCTATTCAGTGAATTTATTGTGCAATTAATCGGTTGCTAGGTTATAGAAATTAACATGATGTCAGAGCTCTAAACTCTAAATACAAAGCCAAGTTTTGTTTCACAGATTTCTTCAGATTTTAGTTTCATTTTTTTTTAGGGTTAAATTTAACAATGGCTAATAGTGTTCGATATGTGGATAGGCTTGAAGTGTGTCCAACTTCTTACAGTGGAAGGTTTGGATTACATCCCTTCTCAATGAGTTGTGGATCTATGCTAGCACATAAGTGACTCCACCAATAAATGATCCTATTGCTCTAGATTCACATGAAATCAAGGAACCCAAGGCTCAGAGGATTATCCTTGATGGGCTAAAAGATCATTTGACTCCTCATCTATCGGGGAAAGACACCGCCAAGGATATATGGGATATGCTCACAAAACTTTATCAGAGCGACTATTAGGGTCGTAAGATGATTCTCAAGGACAAGTTGCATAACACCAAGATGTCCAAGGGCAAAGCATGACCTTTTACTTGTCTAGATTGATACAAGGTAGGGATGGGTTGGCTATTGTTGGAGAGATGATTGTTGATGATGAGCTCATGCGGATAGCCCTAAATGGCTTCTTGAAGCACTGGGACGTGTTTTTCAAGGGTGTTGTCGGTAGAGATCACCTACCTGACTAGGCAAGGCTTTGGAATGATTTTGTCGAAGAAGAGATCTGTGAAAATTCTCATTGACGAGGTTAGACAAAGAAGGTTGACGAAGAGAAAAATCTTGCTCTTGCAAGCAAGGGTAAGCAGAAATTCAATGAAGGGAAAACTAAAGGGTCTTCTTCCAGGGATGGGAAGAAGAAATATCCGAGTAAGATTAAGTTTTTTTGCTACCATTAGATGGGTCACTATGCTAGTCACTGCCTAAATAAGAAAAATAAGGGCAAGAAGAAGAAGCAAGTTGTTACTATAGCAGAGGTCGACAAGTTTGCAACACAATTTGAGAATTTTTTTTGCTCATTGCCTGTCTCTCAAGTTCAACTGCCTAAAGTGTATGGTATATTCATAGTGGGGCTTCTTGCCAGATGACGGGAGTTAGATAATATTTCATCAAATTGGAGGAGAAGAAGCTGGATTTCTGTATTGATCTTGGAGACAATGCCAAATACCATGTGACTAGTGTTGGCATGGTCAAGTTTCACAGGGAGTTTGGAAAACCTCTATTGGTGGAGGAAGTGTTGTATGTCCCTGGTATAATAAAGAATTTAATCATTGTTTCTAATTTGGAGGACAAGGGTTACATCGTGACATTTGAAGAGGGAAAAGTCTATAGCCATCTGAAGAGTATAAAGGTAGCTAAAGTGATTGGAGTCAGGCATGGCAGCTTGTTTCGATTACAATTTGAGCCAGCACATATGTTAGTGAGTATCTCTAGAGGGCTTGTAGATTTGTGGTATAGGAGGATGGCTAATCTTCACCATGGAGCACTTAGTGTGCTCAAGGAAATTGTGACGGAACTACTTGAGATGAAGGTTAAAAAGCATGAGGTATGAAAGGGTTGTGCTCTTGGGAAAAATGCCACGATCAATTTTCCAAGAAGCGATACTAGATCGAGAGGAATTTTTGATCGCATACACTCAGATGTATGTGGGCCCATGTCAACAACATCCTTGAAAGGGTATGAGTATTATATTACCTTTATTGATGATTTCTCTTGGAAGACGTGGATATATTTTATGAAGAATAAAGATGAAGTCTCCAGTAGGTTCAAAGAGTTTAAGGCTCTGGTGGACAACCAGACAAGGAGGAAGATAAAGATACTGAGGTATGATAATGAAGGTGAGTATACTATGAATGCCTTCAAAGTTTTCTATCCTCAGGAATGTATCAAGAAAGAGTTGATAGTTATGTACAACCCTCAATTGAAAGGGGTTGTTGAATGGAAAAATAGGGCTAAGTTGGAGCAACTGAGGCCATGCTTCATGATTAGGATCTACCTTTCTTTTTATGGGAAGAACCTTGCAATACAATCATGTATCTGTAGAATAGGAGCCCACATAAAGTGTTGGGCAAATTTACTCCAGAAGAGGTGTTCACCGGTAAGAAATCCAATTTGGGCCACACTCACATCTTTGGCTGCCTTGTGTATTGTCATATTCCTATGGATAAGAGAACCAAGTTGGAACCAACTATAGAGAAGGGTATCCTAGTTGGGTATAGTGAAAATTCTAAGGTCTATCGTGCTTCCATTTCTTCCCTCAGAAAAAAAATTATTTGCAGAGAAGTGAATGTTGAGGAGGAAAGGGCTCTTAAGAAGTTTAGTAGCTTGAAGGAGATTTAGGAGGAGGAGAAGACACCCAAAGTTGAGGCTACACAAAATCCTCAAAATTTAGTCACAGAAGTTGGAGAGCAAACAAGGGAGGGCGAGCAAGTTGATCAAGAGGAACATTAGAGGGTTCCTCAGGCTCAAACTCCTATCATAGGGAGGAGGAGAAATAGGTCAACTAAGTAGACACTAAGAGAGGCCTAGGAGTATGTTGGTGATCCTCAAAATCCAATTAGATAGAGAAAAGATCCCAAACATTTTTCTAATTATATGGCACTCATGAGTGAACTGATTGATGTGGAGCCTTCTAGCTTTCAAGAGGCATCCAAGAATCACATTTGGAGGGATGCCATGGTGGAAGAGTATTCTTCCATCATGAAGATTATCATGTGGGAGGTAGTTCCACAACCCGAAAACAAGTCAGTGGTAGGGTCAAGATGGTTGTATAAGATCAATCATGTTGCAGATGGTAGTGTGGTTAATGGGTTTTCTTAGAAGGAAGGGATCGACTATGACAAGACATTTTCTCCAGTATCTAGTTACTCATTCATAAGAGCTATCATTTCTATAGAAGTATAGATGGGTTAGAGGATTCACCAGATGTGAAGACAACCTTGCTCAATGGAGTGATTGAGGAAGAGATTTACATAGAACAATAAGAGGGTTTTGAGGTGCATGGGAGTGATTCTCATGTGTGGAGGTTGAAGAGAGAATTGTATGGGCTCAATCAGGATCCCAGGGAGTGGTATGCACGTATTGATGGTTACTTGTAGAGTATGGAGTTCATCAAAAATGATACTAATCGAAACTTGTACTATGTTCGGGTGAAGGGAAATCTTCTCATATTGGTGTTATATGTTGATGACTAATTTCTTACAGGGTCAGAAGAGCTCATAGCACATTGCAAGTAGGATCTTCCAAGAGAGTTCAAGATGAAGGAATTGGGTTTGATGCACTACTTTCTGGGATTGGAGTTATGGTAGAAAGAGGGAAAGATATTCTTTGGATAGGGGAAGTATACAATTATTATCTTTGAGCGATTTAGGATGGAAAAATGTCATCCCATTTCCAAGCCACTTGTGACCAACTGGAAGAAGGTGGATTTTTCTAAATCAGAGGCAGTGGACCCAACTTTATACAAACAATTGATAGGCTCTCATGTATCTAGTCAATACAAGGCCAAAAATTTGTTTTGCAATTAATTCACTTATTCAATTTATGGTAGAACCTAAATGTGTGCACTAGGTAGTTGTAAAGCATGTTTTGAGGTATCTCTAAGGCATGTCAGTTGATTATGGGGTGAGGTGTATCCAACAAGATGGAGTGAAGCTCAAGGGGTTCACTACTGTAGATTGGGTAGGCAGTACAGCTAACAAAATGATCACTTCACAGTGTTGTTTTATCTTGGGATCAAGAGAAGTTTCTTGGTACAATAGGAAAAAAAAGTCAATTGCACTGAGATCTACAAAGGCCGAGTATATGGCAGCCAGTATGGCTACATGTGATGCTATCTGGATTTGGAAACTTCTAGCTGAGATCTTTGATCAGGATCTAGATCCAACAATCATTTACTGTGATAATTAGAGTTGTATCAAACTCTATGAGAATTTAGTGTTTCACAACAAGTCAAAGCATATTGAGATCAAGTATCACTTCATCAGAGATTGTTTGGAGAAGAGGAAAATGAAGTTACAATACATTCCTACAGATGAACAAATAGCAGTCCTCTTTACAAAGGCCTTGATGGAGTGCAAGTTTCTATTCTTCAGGGATAAGATGGGTGTTGTGTGGAACACCTTCCTCACTAAGAGAGATTGTTAAGTTTTTTGTATTTCGGTAGGTGTAATTATGGAAGTTTCTTAAGTTCAATTTGTGTTAGATGTTTAGCAAGAGAATGCTTTCTATTATTTAATTAGAATATTTCCTAGAGTTGTGAGTTTAACACCAGAATAAATTTTATGTGTGAGATAGGTTGAGTTATGTGAGACAAGTTTCCTTTCTCTTGTGTCAGGTAAGGAAAGTTCCTTTTTTGATTCATGTAAGGAATGTTTCTCTTAGGATGAGTCGTATGAGGAAAGTTTCATTTCCCTTGCATAATTCATGTTTTCATCAAGAAGGCTATATATGTAAAATTGTTGTAGCAATTAGGAATGTATTTGGAAAGAAAGTTTTCTCTTGAAGCTGAATAGAAGATTCAACATTTGTAGGATTTTCCCCACATTGGGGTTTCCTATGTATATCAGCGTTATCTATGTTTGTGTGATTGGTTTCATGTCAATTTTCTTCTGTTGTTCATTATTGTTAATTAACATAGTATATTAATTATTATAAAACATATAGATTGAAATAATTTGAATTATATTATGTGAATTTATTATGCAATTAATCTATAGTTGGGTTATAGAAATTAATAGGAAGATAATGGTCGCATTGTCTCTTTGCAATGATCTTCAACTTAAATATTATATCCCCTCTAAACTATTTTCAATGTTGTAAAATTTTATTAGAAGAACTATTCTATTTAAATTGTGGTCTTTTTTCTCTATGTACTTGCTATTTGTATAAGAGATGGGTATGTTTATCATCATATGTAATTATTATTGTTTATGAAGTAGCAGATTGTCTTCTTTTTAATTTTTTTAATGAATGCAATTATGATAAAGTAAATCTTAAATTATATCTTTAGTTTGTTCACTTTTTGTTGCTTAATTTATAATCTCAGATTATAAATTTTAACATGTCTAACCAGGAAGTTCTATGTATCCTCTTTTAGGTAGAGTTTCTTAGTTTACCATTGTCATGCTATAATTCTTTAACATAGATAGATCCCTCTCTAACCTTTTTCAAGTGTATCGCTCTTCCTAAGTTAATGATAAAAGATATTGTCTATAAATGTATATATTTCAAGGAGTTAGGAAATAGTACACATTCAAATTGGACAATGATATATAGTCAACATCTTCTCTATTTAAATTTTTTTTATTCTTATTGTCAATTTTAATCTTTTGAGCTTAAGATCTAGGATTTTATTTTATCAATTTCATGTTCTAACACTAGCATTTGACCCTTTTCTAGGTATCTACCTCTTGTAAACAAAGAAGGTTGGTCTGTAGTGGTTAGCAACAAAACCAAGAACACTAGTAATAATGCGACCCAAACTAAGCCATCCTTGGGCTTTTGAGGTTAATTCTTAAGAAATCAAAGAATGATTTAGAAATCGTTGGACATTAAAGCATTGTACTCCCCTCATAGGAACATGTTTGGTTAGGCAAAATTCTTTAAAGCATTGTAAGCAATCTCACTTTTGGATTGTCAAAAATCATCTATTTCCCGACATACTTCCCAGCCCCTAGCTAGATAAGGAAGAACACATAGTCCACCAAGGCACATGGAAGAAGGAAATAGTCAACATAAATGTTCTGCCCTATGTACCTTTCATTCAGATAGGTATTGTTAGTTCAAAGGAATCATTTATGCATGGCCAAATTTGTTATAGATCAGCTAAATAACAAGAAGATGAATCTTCATACTCAATTTGTGAATTGTGCTTTCTAGAAAAATAGATATCTATTGAACTTCTCATGGAAGTACTGTTATTTTTCACACTAAAATATATTTCTAATTCTAGACATTCTCTAGTCATAAGAATGTAAAATTTCTTTTTTGTTTTTCTTTTTCCAACATGTTGTGTTATTTGGTATTCTATCCATTTTTGTGTAGTGATAATGAATTATGTTATAGTGACATTATTAGCTTTGTCTCTTCTATACAACACTTTGTTGATTAAGAATGTGGTATTTTGTGTAGCAATTAAAAATCAGGTCATGATGGCATTGTTAGCTTTATCACTTGTAGATGATATGAATACTTTTGTTGATTAAGAATGTGAATCCCCACCAACTAAGTGTTGTAAGATCTTTCAAACATTAATAATCATTTGTTTGTAGATATTAATGTGTATTCCATCAATGATGTTACTCTAGAGATTGGGCATTATCTATCATTACATAACTAGGAAAGAGAGAAATGGTAATTTATGCACAACTAATAAGAGCTTATGATCTAATCTTTATTTTTGTCATGATAATATGATGTGGTACATACCAATCAATATTATTTTAATAATTAATAGAGGTCTTAGTCTCTGTGACCCTTTTCCCTTCAAATTATTTTCCTATATCATTTTTTCTTCTTTTTCATAATCCCCCAATTTTCCTCTGAATCCTACCCCAAAGTCCCACTACTATGCACAACTTTATCCATATTTTTCTTTATTATCACCTCTTTATCTTTCTCCAAGCCCTTCCTCTTATATACTATTATTTCACTATTCTCAACACCACCCAATCCTCTTTAATATTATTTTCCTTTTCTTGCACTCTCTTGGTGGCTTCCTTTTTACCCATGTAATTTTAGCACATTGCAACCCCTCACCCTTCTCTTTAGTGATCTTTGATCTCTTTCCTTTATGTTTTCCTTCTTCTTTATTGTTTCTCTCTTACCTTCGTGATTTTCCTTCAATTAGCTCAATTAGTGGCATCATCCCTCTCCAACATCCATCTCCAAAATTCTCATCTTCAATTCCATTCTTTGTCTTCTAAAATACTTAGTTATCAAGAGGTTTATTATTTTTAATTAACAAACTCATCTATAAATTTCTCTTAATCAAATTATTTCCTTTTTCTTTATTACAATTTTGTATATTTAATACATCAAGTTTAATTTATGGTTTGAATGTTAATTTTCATCTTCTTCTTGCATCCCTTATATTCATATCTTTTAATTTTTTGTCTTTTGTTTGCTTCACTTTTTTTATTCTCTTTAATCTACTTCTCATTATTTTATTTAGTTATTTACCTTCTTTTTTTATCTTTTCATCTCTAGATATTCTAAGTGTCTATTACATCAATAATAATATAAGAAATTTAGCCATCCTCATTAATACTTCTCATGTACCTTTAATTTTAATCTAATTAAATTTAAAGTAACTTTCTATCTTGGTTTGAAATTTATTGTCTTTACCCCTTTCCTTATTAGGAATCACTACCCATCCCTTTTTAAGTTAAAATATTCATCCTATTCTTCACTTATCTTTGCATAATGATGGATTACTGAATATGATAAAAAAATGTAAATTAGAAAAATATACATAGAAAAAAGAAAAGTATCTTTATCAAGTAGTATTTTTTCTAGACATTATTGATATTGATTATAAATTTATTTGTAGTGAGCTAGAGTTGCACACAATGAACTACCCTTACATTCATTGAGCTCTCTTACACACTACTCACTTGGAGCTTCATACATTGACCTCTCTATCTAAAGTTGTTTTTTGTTCCGTAAAAACACTTCATAAATAGTTTCTTCTATAAAGAAATATTCTCTACTCTTCATCGGTCTCTAAGTTGTTGCTACATAAATTGATTTCTAAGTAATATTTTGGAGAATATTCTATTTTTTTTTCTTTTGTTGTCCTTCACAATTTCTCACAAAATTCAAAACTTGAACTTACCTACTAGCAATAAATGTCTGCAAACAATTAACTTCAATGCTACATGTCAGGAGCAAGTGGAAGACATAAGATTCCAATACAAATCTTCAACCAGTTTCAAGTGTTGGTTGCTCCTAACAAGTAGGTGGCAACAATAGGGAGGCTCAAAAAAATTTAAAAATCCAACATGGTTGAGATATTGGTGATATTAGAAAGATAATAAGTTTATTTTTTATATAAAGTTTAAGAGATTATTTTTGTGTAATTAGATTCTTTCAACAATTGTGTTTGTGACAATTGTGTCTATTTGTATGGCTACAAGTGACCATTAATCAGTTGACGAGTTCATGATGTGGGACATGTAATAGTATGATGCTAGAACTACCTTTTGAACATTCTATTAAGTACTATTTTCTATTTACTAACCATAGAAAATAATATTTATTAACATGTGATGGCTAAAAATGAAGAAGTCCCTTTGCGAAATTATAGATTATGAATGAACATAAAAAATTAATAACCACTATCCCATAGATACTAAAGGGGAAAGAAAAAAATATTTATATACATAGTGCCTAAACATAAGATAGAAAACAAAACCAAAGACTACTATCCCCAGGAGAAAATTATCCATCTTGTAAGAAAAATATGAACAATAATAAGATCATGGTAGCACAAGTGAATCATGGCATTAGCTTCCATGCCTTTATTTGTGGACAACATCCATTCTTTTGAATATCACTACTACAAATCTGATGTGATGCACATTGTGACTATATGTTATCCATGCTTGGGATAAACTTATCATGGTAATTGCTATTCGCAATATGGGCATAGAGATTGTACCTTCGAGAGACATAAACAAAACAAAGAATGAAATGAAAATTAAATATGTCTTTAGAAGCTTTGATCTTCCCATTATATTCGTAATTCACCATTTTGAAGAGAAACATAGATATTGTTCGTATTGTGTGTTGGAGTCAAATCTCACTTACCCCACACTCACATGCTATGTATGCACAAGTTATCTACTGAAGTAATGGTAGGATTTCAATTCATTTTCATCATCTACTCAACCTGACCACCATACCATTTGAAGCCTTCACACAGTTTATTGGTAACAAGAAATAGAATTTTATATAATCTTATAAGGAGGTTCTAGATGTTTCTTAGTCCATTCTCATATGCATGCATGAAGAATTGTAGACTTTTTTGAAGACCTCCATTAAAAGAGGTATTTGTAATCATTTTGGTTATGAATGAAAATTTGTTCTTTTGATAAATTTATGCCTTGGTTTTTTTTTGCTCTATTTTATTTTTACTCCCCTATTTCTAACACCAGTATCAGAGCCAATGGTAACTTAAAGAGCATGGTTCGTAGAAGTTTGAAGAGTAGGGAGATATAATGATAGTTGAAAAATGTTGATGCAAAGAGATAAACGAGTTGTTTAATGTTTGGAACCACCAGTTTATTGTCTAAAGAAAATTTAAGAGTCATAGTTTAGTTTATTGGATGAATATGCTCTGTAAGACAAATGGACAACAACTTTTTGAAGAGTTCTTACTTGAATGATAAAGAAATAAGAGGCAAAGGAGAAAGGGTTATTAGTTCCCTATAATATTTCTAGTAAAGTATTTAATAATCACAAATATTGAAGATATCATTTAAAAGATATGAAACCCACTAAAAGAAAGAGATTGTTGATAGAAGGAGGTTGCTATCAAAGTGAAGAAGTTGAGAGGATTTATAAGAGTTTGAAGGTGAAGAAGCCATGGCTAAAGGAGGAGATTGCCAAAATATTGATTTGGTGACCTATGTGGGAGAAAATAAAATGTAATGGGCCACACAGATAGTGCATGAGGGAGGAAGTGACCAAAACTAAAGAGATTGCTAGCTTTTGTCAAGCCACAATTGAAAGGAAAGAAGTCAAAGGAGTCTGAAGATCGCTGGAAAAGAAAACATATAGTGGAGAGAAGCCTCAGGTACAACTTTGAGCACCATGTTCAGAAGAAAATAAAACTTTGAAGAGACCGTGGTAAGTTTGAAGAAATCATCTGAGATGTGTGCCAAGAAAAGAAGATGTTATTGTAGGTAAAACCTGGTTAGGGCAAAAGGAGTAAATAGTTGTTTAGATTGAAAGTTCTCTTGTTGTGAGGGTGGTCAAGATTTGAAGCCACCAATTTTATTAGCGAAGATGCGAAGACAAGAGGTGATTCCTAAAGAAAACCCAATCTATATTGTAGTCTACAGTGATCACAAAGAAGTCATAGGTCATAGAAGTTGTGTCAATCTATATTGTATGTTTGACTTGCTTTTCCTTTGATTTAGGTAAATGGGCAAGATAGGAAAGAAGGTGAAGAAAGAAAATAAAAATTTGATTAGTGAAATGGATGTTTTAAATAAGGAATTAATGAAAATGAAGAAATCCAAATTAAAGATGATTGCAATCATAAAAGTGAGACAAACTGAAAAATGTAAACTTCTTGATAAGAACCGTGAGGTTGAAAAAATATTGAAAAAAGTAAAAGAGAAAAATGAAGATCTTCAAGAAAAATTAAAGTTGTTTGATGAGATTAAGAAAAGGAATGAGGAGTTAGAGAAAAGAGTAAAGTTGTTTGAGGACTTAGAAGAGAAACTGAAGAAAGTAGAAGAGGAGAATATTTTATACAAGAAGGAAATATTAAGACTAAGACAAGAGAATGAAACTTTCAAGAAAAGGCCAATAGTTAGTGATGCTTCATGTTACATAGAAGATTTATATTCATCATTTGGTAAAGGTGATTTATCTAAAACTGTTTGTGATAAACAATGCAAGAAACAAGATGACAATGTGTTTGCAAATTGTTAGTTGTGATAAGAATGTTGGTTTCAAAATCATGAAAAAAATGGGATATGAAGGAAGAGGACTAGGAAAACATGAACAAGGAATTCGAGGTCCTATTGAGCCAATAATGAGGCCAAAGTATGAGGGTCTTGGATATGTCACTAGAAAAAAATGATGCTACCAGTTCAAGCTAAACAACCCAAGGAAGGCATTGTATTAGGTGTTCCCATTACAATAAAGGAGGACACAAAAAATACATGTGTTGGGATTTACATCCATGTAGTATTTGTGGTTTAAGAAATCATTTTGAAAAGAAGTGTTGGAAGAAATAATGGAAGAAATAATCTATGATAGGATGTATAAAAATGGATTGTGGATGGACCTATGGACCTAGTTGGCAAAAGCTTGTAGGTATGTTCAAAAGGCTGTACAAATGTTCATATGTGAAGGCTAATAGAATTCTTGAAAGATTTAGATGTTCAAAAGCAATAAGAAGTACAAATTGTGAATATGGGGGAATTTTTAGAATGTTTTGAAGATTTGAGACTACCATAGTAGTTGAGGAAGCCAAATGAACATACCAAAGACATTGAGAGTGCTGAAAACTACAACAGATATAGCAATAGTATATGGGTAGTTGAGATTAAGGGAGAGCATTGGAGTCTAATCTCACCTACCCCCATTCACATGCTCTGTATGCACAAGTTAGGTTTGAATTGATTTTCATCATCTACTCAACTTGGGCACTGTACCATTTGAAGCCTTCACACAGTTTATTGATAACAAGAAATATAATTTTACATCATTTTCTAAGGAGGTTATAAATGATTCTTAGTCCATTCTCCTATGCATGTATGCAAAATTCCATTAAAAGAGGCATTTGTAATCGTTTTGGTGATGAATGAAAATATGGTCTTTTGATAAATTTTTGCCTTGTTTTGTTTTTCTCTATTTTATTTCTGCTCCCCTATTTCTAACATTGTGAAGCCCAAGGTCATATTGGTTTTCCTTCCAAGACTCTTGGCTATTTGTATTCTCATTTTGTATTGTGTCTACAAAAACTTGTAGGTTTCTTTCACTCCTGCTATTGATGTACAGAACAGTCATTAATTAAGTCATTCTCCTGCTTATAAAGTGGATGTAGGCATTTACGATGAACCACTATAAATTTATTTGCCTAGTCTACTCTTTTTGTTCTCTGTTTTATTCAGTTTCTTTCTACACAACATTATTTGCTTACAATTGGTATAGGAGCTCGATGGTGAAGTTGGTTGGAATTCATTGAAGAATTTCCAGAATAATTAAAGAAATGGATAAGTGGAAGATTGAAAAATTAGCGGGATAAAATTTTGGGTTGTGGAAGGTGCAGATAGAGTCATTGCTGATAGAGTGATTGCTGTTAAAGAAGGATCTTTTAAGAAAAGAAAACAAACCAAATTGGATAATGGATGAAGAGTGGGGAAGAGCTACGATTTTCCTCTCTCTGTCCAATAACGTGCCAACAAAGGACACTTCAAAGGAGTTGTGGAAAAACCCTTTTTCAATATATGAAGTGGCTTACCGAGATTTGAATTCTGAATCTTTGGATACATACATATAGCTGGGCCTTACAGCTGAGTATACATTAGAAATCCCAAAAATCTGGAAGAAATTTGAAAGGCCAATTTTGTGGCTGGTGTTTAATCTAAATTTTTGACATATAGTGTTATCAAGTGGCTATGCCTTTGCCATGCACAATGAATGGGCCAAGGAGTACAAGAATGGATTCAGCCTATGGTTTGAGTATGCAGCACAGGGGAACAGGTGATGGGAGCCCTGGTCGGGATTCCCAGCTGTGGCTTGTCTGTGCTGGTCTACTATTTCCGACAGGGACAGGCTGAACACTCAGTCTCAGGGCCAACCCTGCAATCCTCTGCAGGGTCATTAATGTCAAGTACATGGCGGATACAGAGACATATGAGGTATATTCAAGAATCAGACTGGTGCCAATCAAGCCTAATGAGGTCTTTGAGGATTGCAACAATGAAGAGAATGAAAACAATACATCTGCCACAGAGAAGCCCATGTCTTTTGTCGAAACATTGATACAATCTGATACCAACAGATATGTACTGTGGTGATTCAATCTTTCTCTTTGACCTTCAAAATTATATATAATGTTACAACTTGAACATTTTACAAGCGGTTAATTTCTTCTTATATAAGGAACTGCATACTCCCTTTTATTGTGCTGCTCCACGTTACAAAATTTCTTGTCTTCCCAAGCTTATCATTCATGGCTTTTTTATAAACTCATATGCATTTCGTGAAGTATTCGCGTTGATTTACAGGAAGTCTATAATGAAAGCAAAAGGAAGATACAACACTTTAGTCGTGCAATTGAATTGCAACGACATTTTTGGTGACGATGTTATCTTAGAATTGAATACCAACAATATTTATACTTGGAAATTACTCTTAGAATCAAGTTTTAAGAAACATTTTTTAGGCCTATTTTGAGTTTCCTGTAATTAATAAAAAAATCATTTTCGTTGTTCGTTGCATCACGAGTTCTGGGTAAGAGGGCATTTCTTACGTTGTAAAGATACTGTAAAGAATAATATTACTTCTTCAAAGTTTGATGACTTTGTATCAAAGAAAAATTTGATCAATACGTCTTTTCCATAGTAAGATCTTCTTCTTCTTTTTGATTTTTGAGGGGTTTCAATTAAATTTTTAATTTTTTAATTTTTAAAAAAATTTATTGATATTGGGAGTGGGAATTTATATTGATATTTATTTTGTTAAATTTGTTGATATTAGCAATATAAGTCTAAATAGGTATCTTTTTTATTAAGGTTCAAGGATTGAGTGTTATTCATTATGTCAAGTACTATGTCAAGTATCATGGGTAACTATTTTTTTCAGCCATTTAAAGTAGAATACCTTGATCAAAACCACTTTACCAAAACATTATTTGACTTAATATATTATTCAAAGTTTTATATTTTTAAATTTTATTAATATTTGATGAAGAATAAAGACTCCATTAAATGTATTAAAAAATGAAGATAATATTTCAAAAAAAACATATATAAATGTTTAGAAAACCATATTAATATATTTTAAATTTGTTTAGTAATGTTAAAAACCTTCTTTATTATTTTTTTCATTATAAATAGTATTACTATAATAAAATTTGTAAATGCATGCTAATTTCTAGTTAGTTTTTGTTTCATTTGATGGAATAATTTAATGTAAACGTATATAGATAAATGGCACATTGTTGTTTAATGTTCGATTCACTTCTCTATCCTTCATACATCCTCATCTACACATATTTTGACACATTATTAAACTATATATCATTCATCTTCACATATGTTCCAACATATTTTACATTTGTTCTGTCTATTATTATCTCCATTCTAATACATTCATTTTCTATATGCATATTGACAATTCCTTATCTTAAATTAATCATGCAACATGTAGAATTAAATTTTTTACAATTCAAAATTGATTTTAAATTCAAAAACTATAAATTTAAATTACTATAAATTCATTACAACTAGTATCCCAATAAAATTGTTATTTATTAATTAAGAAACAATAAAAATTAATATTTATTAATATATATGATTAAAAAAGAAATTGCTTATCATTCAAAATAATAGAAATCTTTTGTATAAGAATGAAAAATTGATTAATGATTAAAAGAAAGAAAGAAAAAAGCTTCTTATATAATCCACGATGTCAAGCCTGAATATTAGTATATTAACCACTGATCCTTAGATCTTTAAAAAAAAGGATTTATTTGTTTACTTATCTCCTAAACAAAGAGAGAAAACTGAAAAAAAATGTGTTCGTGGGAGAAAATTACGCATCTAGTAAAGAAAATAGGATGCCGTAGAACGAGATCAAACATATATTAGTGGCAAATATGGAAAAACATCTGAATGTCTCGCTTGAATTATTATTCAATTATTAATAATTATAGATACAATTATTTCAACAATATTTCTATAAATGTGCTAAGGATCTGTACAAATAATTGTAAACTGAATTACAATAAATTGGAAACAATTGACAACAAGCTGAAAATCAAAGAATCCTCTACAATTCCTATCAAGACATATTCCTAAGACCATAATTTTGTTATGACACAACTGAATCAGGGTGTCGATTTATATCCCTTCTTCTTGTGATGGCAGCATCCCTTCTCTGGATATCGCCGATGCAGCTCGGATGTGATGCACACTGTGTTGTATCAACGCTTGGGATGAACTTAGCATGGTAATTCGTATTTACAATATGGGCATCGATATTGTGCCTGCCAGAGACATTGACAATACAAATAACACTGACCTGTCCATCGTATTCGCAGTTCACCCCATGGAGAAGAAACACAGAAATGTGCGCTAAATGATCCACAACCGGTACGTTATGTTGCAACCTGATAATTATATCTTTGAAACGACTAATTCTGCGACTTAACGTTTGTGGTAATTAATCAAAACAGATGTGTGCTCTCGTGATTCAAAGAAGAAACAATCAGCTCAAACTGTTCAACTTTTTTGCACTTTGGAGCTTGATTGCGCTATACTTATAGTGGCTCACCTCACAATATTTCTTGTCTTTCGAAGCTATTACAAATGGTTTTCTCATTAATTTCCATGAAGTCTATAATGAGAGCAGAGGAAGGTACGGGATTTAGTCGCAGAATTGATGAGGATGCAGTCTTAGGAATGAATTCCAACAACACTTATTGAGGATTACTTCGAGTATACGTTGAGAACGCTGATTTTTTTGCAAGTTCAATAAAACCGATTCCTCTGACATTTGCCGCATCTATTACCAAAGGAAGATGTATCTGATATTGCCATGCAAAAGACAGGAATTATCACATAAAAGAAACATATTAAGGAAAAGGTGCGTAGAATTACGCGGCAGTAAGCTTCAAATAGGTTTGGTTCATGTATCTGATATTGTCGTTTGTGAAAAGTTAACAAGTGGGTTTGGTTCATTTTATTGACAGTTCTAAAATAGTGAATGATTCGACGTGCTGTTATGATAATCTTCAAGGAGAATTTTAGTTTTATGTGGGGTTGGAAAAATTCATTGGGAATTTCAGAGAGCTTTCGTTCCACAGCGAGGTGTCTGTCGTTGTGCGTTGTATGGAGGTTGCCGGAAGACTACTGTCACATTGCCTCTTTGTAATGATTTCCGAATCAAAAATTATATCCTGTCTAAATTATTCCATCAACATTTTATCAAACAATTGCCACGAAAAAGAAAATCTATGCAGATATTTTCGCATATACGCTGAGAATGCCGATTTCAAACAATTGCCACGAAAAAGAAAATCTATGCAGATATCTTCGCATATACGCTGAGAATGCGTTCAGGATTTCAAAGAGCTTTTGTTCCACAGCGGGGTGTCTATCGTAGTCTATTGTCTGGAGGTGACAGGAAGATTCGCATTACCTCCTTGCAATGATATATATCCTCTCTAAATTATGTTCATGTTTTCTTGAATTATTTAAGCCTTTATTAAAAGAACCATTCTATTTAAATATTGACTTTTTCTCTCTTTGAATGTCCTATGTGTATAAGAGATGGGTTAGCACAAACAAAACTGTGTTTTTATGGTATGTTTCTCCTCGTTTTTACTTTGTAGTTGATGGGAATAGTTTCTTTTATTGTTTTTAAAGTAAAATCATAATGTTAAGTTTTTGAAAGGGGTAGGAAGGAAAGAAAGGAGAAAAGTTCTATATGGTGTTTTTTTAATATATTATATTATTTTTATAAATATGAGTGTTTTTTATTATATAAATTTAATATTATTGAATTCAATTATGTTAAAGTCAGTTTTAAATAGAATTTTTGTTTCTTTTTTGCTTGTTTTTTATTCTAAATTAAATAAATAATCATTTCTAATGAGAAATCTCTTTATTTTAGTAACAGATTCTTAATCTATCTTCGTTATGTTTGAATTCTTTAATGCAAATAGATGCTTCTCTAGGCTTTTTCACGTATCTTAGATTAAATATCTTGTTCTTGACCTAAGCCTAAAAGAGGGCTTCTATGGAAGTGGATCTCTTCAAGTATTCAAAGGAAATAGTACATATCTAATTGACCAAATAAAATACGCTTATTGTTTCATTGTTTAAAATTTTTTGTATACTTACTAGCAATTTTTATCTTCTCAGCATAAGATCCAAGAATTCCCTTTGGCATCCCCCCATATTAATCCTAGCATTCAAACCACTTCCACATCTCCACCTCTTGTTCAAAATAGTAGGGTTGGTATATGGTAATGTGTCACAAAACAAATAATAATATTAATAATTGACCCGAATTGAGCCATTCTTAACCAGTAGGGGATGGTTATTAAAAAAATAGAGTAATTCAAAATCCTCTACTAATAAGAAATAAATTTATCTCCCCTCATAGAGATGTTTGGGGACCAAAATCATCTCAAGCACCATTAATGTTATTAATTTTGGCATCTCAAAAAGTAAATGTTACATGAAATATTTCCTAGCTCCTCACTACATAATGGAGGCCCTATAGCATGTCAAGACATGTGGAAGAATTGGAATATATGCCATAGAAATTGTGCCTTATCCAACATTTCATTTAGATAGGTATCTTCAGTTCAACGAAAGCATTTATATAGGGTAGATACTTAGAATTAGATGGGATTGATAACAAGTTAATGACAATTGAAACTCATTCATGGATTATGTTTCCTAAAAAAATTAAGGTCTAATGAAATTTCCATGGAAGGATTTTATTTGTCGCACACAACATTTTCTATGCCTAGACATTCTTCATTTATAAGAGGTTAAAATTTATGTTTTCTTTATTCTTTTTGTAACATGTTATGTTTTTTCCCCCCTACTATTTTCTAATGCATCAATCATGATGTATGTCATAGTGGCATTGTCACCTTTCTCTGTTTTACATGGTATCAACACTTAGTTGATTAGAGGTGTGAAAAATTATTCATTTTTAGCTATTAATTTAATTTCCTTTAATGGTGCTATGCTAGAGATGGATTATAAATTGAATGCAAACCACCACATGAGTTCATTTCAATATATTTAATAATTTCAAAATGACATGATAAAAATGTGGGGTATCAATAATTTATTATATGGCTAAATAAAAACATGGTACTTTACACTCAATAAGTTAGAGCTTTGCCATACCAATAATGATCACTACCATGATCATATGATGTGGTACCAATAGCGAAATATTATTGTGATAATTAATAAGTTTCTTCAATTGTTATAATAGAACCATATTTTCAACTCAATTATTCTTTTATTTTAAGATACTTATAACTATTTTGCTATGGATTCTTTATTATATGTTGTAGTTTCTAACTATCTTTCAATATGAATAGTATTTAGTGAAAATAATTGAACTTAGACCACCATAAATTATTTTTCTAAACATTTCGCTTCTCACTCATAAGGCCACATTAATTCAAAAGTATTTTTGCAAGTTGGAGCCACCTACCACATGAGAAAAATTTTAAATTTGGGTGGAATAACACTATCAGTCACACCTCGCATATTATTTACATAAAAATGGGTGCTATCTTTCTAATTTATCCCACTACGTTTATGAGGGCACAATCTTGGAGTTGCACTAGGACACTACCACTATAGAGGCAATATTGCATAATCAAAATGATTTGCATTTTATGCTTAACCAGATTTTTGGTTTCTGGTGTATTTTGTATATTTAACAAAGCTAAATATTTTTATTAAATATTTTAGAAAGGGTTGAAATAAGCATATGGTTTTAATTTCATGAATTTTGGTGGCATTTCACATTTGCCAATTTTAAAAATTGTCAAGGTGGTATTGGCAGCTTGTGGACCCAATGTACACCTCAAATGGAGCCTAAATGTAATTCAAATTCAAACTATTGGAGGTTACATTGTATGAAAAGAATCCAATTCAATTGTGGTCTTACCAAAGGATCAATTTTTGGTTTCCAAGTTTAGAGGTCAAGTGGGAGTGAAAGTGGTCTTACATACGTGACCAAAATTAGCATATTGTAAGAGGAAGTGTAAGAGAACTAAATGGAGCATCCAAATGAAATTAAAATACAAAATTGAATGTGAGAGAATTTTTTCATACCTTTTTGGGGTTTCTAATTTGGCTGAAATAAAATGAAATTATATTTGGTGGAACACAAAGGAAGGGTGTTGAATTTCATTTGGAAAAATATTCACAATTTTGGAGGTGAAGCTTGGAGAGCTTAAAGGATGATTTGGAAGCCATTACTTCTATTGAAAATACACTAATGTTGTTGGTCTATGGCCAGACCCATGTCGAATTAGAGAGTTTTATTGTGAATCCAATAGGCTCACCTAGTTGTTTGGTAAAGTTGTTCACAATTTCAATGTTGATTTCTATGAGTTTTCCTATACAGTTATGGGGTTTTGAATCCATCATATTTTTGTTATAGATCAGATTTCTTGAGCATTTAGTGGTGTGTTTTAGATGGTTATTGAGAGGTAAATTCATATGTAAACATGATGTATTAAGAAGCCAAAAGGGTTGGCTCATTATTATGTAAACTTAGAGTTGATTCCAATAGCAATTTTCCTAGTTTGTCCATAGATTTGGGATTTAAAATAGCATTAGTTTTATCTTTTCAAATCATATTTTCAGAAGTTTTAAATTTTATTTATAGGGAATTTTATAAGGAGTAGGACAACCCCTTACATCAATTCTATTAGAGCCAAAATATTTTGACTATGCAGGCAAATTCACTAGAAGGAGGCAATTCACACTAGCATTGAGCTTGTGGGTATTATGAAAAGTTTATGCAAGATGAGCCCCATGTGATAGGGGTAGAGATAGAGAAAGAAATTAAATTTTTGCCCATGATGATGATTTGAAAGCCTTGAAAAGGCAAGTTGAAGCTTTACAAGATGAAATTAGAAGAGTTTTTTCTCAAAGGGGAGAACTTGAGAGTGAGGTTGATGAAGCTATAGAAAATTATAATGATACAAATAAAGAATATGAAACAATAGAAGCAATTGTGAATTATCTTGTGTTAAAGGCATTGGAATAAAGGCAAAAATAATCAAAAATTGATGTTCCTACATTCAATGGGAATTTAAAATCCTGAAGACCAAGTGGATGGGATCAATGACATGTAAAAATATTTTAAATTTAAGGAGGTAGAAGATTTTGATCGATTGAGATTTGAAAAAATAAGATTGAAGGCTCATGCTTCAATTTTGTGGAAAGAGGTACTGCTAGAAAGAGGAAGGGGAGACAACGAGAAAATTACTAAGTGTCATGGAATGGTGGAGAATATGAAAATATAATTCATCCCACTGGGTGAACTCACAATGTTGGTTCCCACTTTTTGGTACATCCTGATTTTTGTTGAAATCATACATTTTTTAGAAAATATAATGATTTAAGCTTTAAGAGGTCCAAATTGAAGTAATTAATTGAAGAGAGTTATACCAAAGGCTCTTAGATCAAAATTTAATGGATAGAACCTCTCTACTTCTAAATCATACTTTCTATGGAGTCTCCTTTGCATCTATCAAATGCTGATAAAAAACCAATTTTACATTAGCTTTTGGGGGGTCAAATTAATTCATTTAGAAGTTTATTTTTTAAGTATTTAGTCCTTATTATAATCTTTCCAAATAGTATAAATATTAATATATTTTATTTCATTAATGTATTTTTTTTTTATTTCTTATGAATGTAGGTTTTTTGGCGAACGTGAACTTCTTTGTTCAATGGAATGGGAAAAATAATAAACTAATTCAAAAAAAATCTAAAAAATATATATGCACTAGGTATTGCTGTCTTCTTTCTAACAAAAAAATAAAATTGAATTTAGATATATATAGAACAAGTTATGTGTTCAAACGTAAACCTATATCTAAATTATAATTAGCGGGGCTTCAAAACTTAATAAAATGAAAAATATTCAACATAGCACTATCAAACCAACTGCATGACTTCGGTATTGATGTTAAAAAAAATTCACAAGAATTACGTTTTTATCATTTATAGAAAAAAATAATGCATTTCAGGATGCACATCACTCTGAAAAAATAATGTTTGTTGTAAAAAACTACATTTTGAGGGAGATGGAAAAATAAATAAATAAATATGAAAAAAAAAATTGAAAAAAATATATTTAGAATCTACAAACAAGATGTTACAAATCACTAGTTTACATCATCTTCAAATTCTTAATGGTTTAAAAGTTATAGGTGTCGGAAAAAGAAGGTTTTTTTCAAAATGTTCATCTAAGTGTCAAAGTTGGTCAAAAAGTGGGAACCAATATTGTGAGTTCACCCCACTCCATTATGAGCTAGATTTTCTTATGAAAATAAAAGTCTTAAAATAAGGAAACAAAATGGTGAATAATTATACAAAGGAGTTTCATAAAATACTAATTAGAACAGGATATGCTAGAGCTAAAAAGGAGAATGTTGTGAGATACATCAATGGTTTGAGGTCAATCATAAAATAAGAGGTGGATTTGGTGATAGTTTACACAATTGAGGATACATATTAGTTTTCCTTAAAAATTGAGAAAAATTGGACAAAAAATCTGAAAGTAAGCAAAGAGGAAGAGACTACGATAAAAAGAGAGGATTATATAAAGATCAGAATGAGGATTCAAATCAAAAAAATATGTTAAATGAATATGAATGTAGTAGAAAAAAATAGAGATATGATGATTCATTTGGTACTAGAGATTGAAATTCAGGAGGTAGAAGAAGATTGGGTAGAGGTTTTAGAAGAGGATCCTATTTTTAGTAGGTAGAAGAGGGTCATATGGCATATGACTAAACTCATGAGGAAGAAATATTAAAATAGAAATTATAAAATAAGAATAGAGAAATAAACACCAATGATCATTGGTTTCGATGTCCTTGGCATGTGGCTGACCTTCCCTTTGATCTGCACTTCATCCTTTGTATTTTCTGGAAGAATCTCTTTGGCAGAGGCCGACGTGTTGGTTTTACACATTTGATCTTGTTCTGAAAAGAGATCTCCAATTTTTGAGGTTCGATAGTGACCTATTTTATAATTGAGCATGTATTTAGCAGGCCAGTCAGCCGAATCTTGTAACCTGGATGTTACCGGCTATCTGTAATTTCACAACCACATATATTCGTTAAGCCAATTTCACAACATATGGATTGGAGGATGAGAATCACGAGAATCCTTCTAAAAAAATAAATTTTGTCCACAAATTTTTTTCAAATTAGTAAGACTTATGCCCTTAAGATAAAATTCTTATTCTTATTTTTTAATTTTAATTTAGAGGATTGTGGATTGACTGAGTCATATTTGCCTCACTAAACTCCAAAGATGCAATATTTTAAGGGAGAAAAAGTAAAACTGAGAAATGTGGAATCTATGTTCAACCTTTATACTAATTATAGGAAAAACTAAGCTATTAGATTTATGAGTATTTCCTAGACTGATACAAGAGACGAGCGATCAAGTAAGAGTTTGGGTAATAGATTAATTCCACAATAAGGATGAACTTTCAAGAAGGGATAAGACTCTTTGTTTCTTCACTTAGTTAATGTGTGTGGGCATGCACACACATGTGTGTGTCTATGTGTGTGCACATGTAGACTTTTATTACTCATTTTTTAAATGTTGTCCTCATAATTTGAATTCACTTAAAATATAAGGATGTAGATAGTACATGTAATTTTCTTTTCCATTACAATTTTTAATTTTTAATTTCTCTTTTAGAATATTGAACCCTCTTAACCCAAACCAATGTCATTGTGAAGGGATAAGGGAACAATTCTAAGGCTTGGGTAAGTTAAGAGGCTAAGTGTAAGATATGGATACCTACCACTTTATAGGATTTCTTTCTTTTGGGTGAGAAATAAAGAGTATTCTATTAGCTTATAGGTAGTAACATAGAATAGGTGAAATATGATTCTCTAGCTAGATAATAAAATTAGTTGGACTATATATCAGTTTAAAACTTTTTTTTTTGTATATATATTCAAAATTTGCTATTGGGGGCCAAACTAGTTTAGAAAGTTTACTTTAATTCCAAATGGGCTACTATCATAAGAGAAAATTATTTGCATTCTCATGCCCCAAAAGAATCTTTATTGCTCGTGATCTTCCCCATGTATCTCAAATGTTGAATTTTATGCCTAAATGTAGGAAGGTTTTTCTCCCTCATATCTCTTGGATTATTCATAATGGTAAGAAAAATCAATTCTAGGAGGATTCCTGGAATGGTTTTCCTCTATTGGAAAAGTTGCAAGGGATGGATGAATCGAAAACTTCTTTGAAATATTTATGGGGGTTAAGGTTAGTGATTACTTCTTATTGTCATTTCATAATACAGTTTCTCAAGTTTCTTGGAAAAATATGTCAGAGGTGGATGCTCCCGAGGATCAAAAGACTAGACTTCAAGAAGAATTAGGGGTAAGATCTATTCATTTTCAAGATCTTCAAGATACACTTATCTAGACACCATCTCCTTCAGGTCATTAAACTATGAAATTTGGGTGTCAAGTCTTAAATAATCAAGATACGAATAAGAAAAAAAGATGCTATTATTTTTGTTGTTCAGTTGTAGTTCTTCCAAAGGCTAGATATTTTTCTTTGTTAGCATTGAAAGGAAGAATCCTCACTAGTGATAGACTGTCTTCATTGGAGATTAGTCGGCCCTTTAAAGGTGGCTTGTATGATGAGATGGTTGAATCTAAGGATCACTTGTTGGTTAATTGTGAGTTTTCTTTTAGTTGTTGGTCTTGGCTTTGTGGCTAATTGGGTTGGTTTGCTCCTCTCCCTTCTTCGTTGTAAGATATGTTTCAATCTTGGCCCTTGTTATACAAAGATTCATTCTTTGCTTGTCTCTGTGAAGCATCTCTTACTATTATACTTGTCTCTATGAAGGGATTTAAAAACAAAATCATCCTAGGACATGAAACAAGCATCTAAATTCTTATTCCTTGATGTATAAGCACAAACTATCTCAAAAATAGACTTTTCAATACTAAGAATGGTACCTTCTTCAACTGATACTGGGTGGTTCTCAAGTTTGTTTCGTGCCCTTCTTTGTTTGATTTTATAAAAGTTTCAAGTTCATAAATCTAGTTGCCACTATGCAAAGGGTGAAGATAGGTCAATTTTGAAAAGACCTAAAGTTGATGTTCTATTACATCTGACAAGGGAGGAAGAAGCGTAGCTTGTGGATGCAAGTTTGAGATCAAGATAGAGGAATTCCAAAATGGTGCGAAATTGTGTTCAAAATACTTGTGAAGAATATTGGAAACTTCTTGATGTTGTTATGAGTTTTGGGTAAAGGTAGCCAAAAGCTTTTGTGGTGGTTGAGCTTAAAAGTTATTTGTGGGATATCAATTCATGGAGAAGGAGTTTGTTATTTAGGGCCAGGGTAAGGATGAGGTAGATGAAAATTCTCTTACTAATACACTTGAGTATTGTATCCTTCTTTTAGTTTTTGCTTTTTTTGTTGGCTGGGTCAAAATTAAATAATTAGGTTTTTTTTTTTTCCTCTAATGGTGATCCATTTTGTGCCCCTATTACTTTTGGTTTTTTGGGGGCTTCAAATTTTAGGGTTTTATGGTCTCTAGACATTCTTGGTCTTGTTACTTTTATTATTATTTTGCTTGATATGTACTTCTTTGTTATTGTATTAATATATATATGCAGGCTATATGCCTTTTATCCAAAAAAGAAATATTATGATCTAGTAAGGACAAATAAAATATTGTTAATTTGTAGTTTGAATAAAGTTATAATTAGGAAAACTTGGTCACTCAAAATACCATGATTGGATGGATAAAATGCAATGTAAGTGATATTTTTACATTTTTTAATATCTTCATGAATAAATTTTTGATTATCAATTGACCTAATGGAGCTTCAATACAAGGCATTTTTTACATGTTTAATTCATTTTCTTGTAATCTTGATGTAGATTTACATTCAATTTCAAGAGACTCATTTTTATCATCATGAATAGCAATCTAATAAATATTTTCAACACTATCATTTATGTTAATAGTGAGCAACTAGACTTTATTTATTGGAGTCTTCTATTTTAGAGGAAGTGAACAAAAAAAATTAGTTATTAATATGTTTTATAACTCCTTATTCATTTATTTTTATTGGTGCTAGAAATAAGCCACACCCGGATCAATGATGGACTAGTCCAAGAGGGGCTAGTAGCTCAGTGGTAGACTACTCCAGTAGTGTATGGAAGGTCCTAGGTTCGAGTCCTAGCTAGTCCATGTCTCAACATGGTATTAGAGCCAGGTCCAGGTAGGAGCCACAAGCACACGAGAAGTGTGGCTTAAGGGGGGGTGTTGGTGTTGGAAATAAGCCACACCTAGACCGATGATAGACTGGTCCAAGAGGGACCAGTAGCTCAGTGGTAGAGCACTCCAACAGTGTATGGAAGGTCCTAGGTTTGAGTCCTCACTAGTCCATTTCTCAACAATTTTGATTAGTAAAAAGAAAGAGAGGTCTTCTACCCTTTCATAACTAGGAAGACCTCACAAGATATGAGATCATTCAACAACAAAAAAGAGGACACCGCTTTTTTTAGAGTAGGTCTTTTAATTGAAGCACCCAATCAGTGGGAACAAGGGTTATTTAACCCTCAATTGGATTTTATTCTCTGAACAAAGGGATTTAGGAAAGCACCCTAAACCAAGAAACACACAAAAACCCTTGCACTAGCCATATAATAGAGGAAACAAAAGACTACCATTGGGTTTTGAAAGGTATACCAAAACCTTTTACTTGAAAACACAACAAAGTGAACCACCTCAATAGGTCCAATTATAGTATATCATCTATGAGACAACAAACAAACAAAAAGGTCCCCCTCCACCTAGAGATCCATAACACTTAACCACATTCTCCTTAGACAACAACTAGATCCAAGAGGGTAGGGGTTAAAGGAGGCAAGTGTGAAAGTATAATAGGATTTAATCCACCAAAGAAATTAAGTAGCTAACATAGTAGAAAATATGACTGAAGGGAGGCACGCACTGGTTAGGCACCTGTAGGGTAACCAGCCCTCATTGTGTAACCAATGCCCACCCACAAACCAAAGAAAATAATTGACACCAAAGGAGAATCTATCCTTAAAAGAAGAAGACACAACCTTTAGGAACCCTTGGTACCATCTACCCCCAGACAAAATAGATATAAAACTCCCAACAACCTCAAATGAGTGCACCTTAATAGGATCACAGGTCGGGTTGCAAAATCACATCCTTTGACAAAGACCAAAACCCATCGAAAAAAATTAGAGACCCCAAAAATAACAAAGGGAAAGCCCAAAAACCTAACCGCAACCATGTGGGAGGCCAAGTACTAGATCACTATGCCACACTAACTACTAGAATCAAGTCCCTGTACAACTTGAATAAAGAAGGCATAGGAAATAGAGCAAGAAAATAACCCTCTAGTTGAAAGAGAGCATGACTAGAAAACCCAGAGTAGGATGCAATATAGAAGATGTCCAATTCATAGAAAGTACAATGACAAATAAAATTTGTCCAACAAAATCTCCGAAGGGAAAATAAAATAGGGGACCCATGAACACAGGCTAGCTAGAAGAAAAATTATCATAGATAAAGTGGAGGAGAAACACCGGCACCATTAGGGTTAAACACAAAAAAACATCCTTTGAACCAAGCCACAAACACCAGAAGAAGGGGGCCCCTCCAAGTGGGAAAACAAAAATGGAGGACCCAACAATTTCCTCACTCACAAAAAATAGAAAGAGGAGGGAGAAGACCAAAGGGATCTCCCAAAAATTAGAAATGAATGAACAGGGGAATAGGAGAAACCTTCCCCACACACTAGGGAGCCAGAGCACAACAACCCACAAATGAGATGATCCAAATCTGACCAAAGTAAGTAGGACCACCCCCATCATCAAAATGTCCATCCTCTTCAACATCTACATCTTCTCTAGAAACCCTAGCTTTGCCTCTACTTTCACCTCCACTCACATACCCCATCCACACCACTTGGAAAATGTTGAATAGTCCTCTCATAGCTCCCTCTTTTGTTATCAAATTAATGAAAAAATCTTACAATATAAAAATCAATAAACCATAAAGTTTCAACACATACTACCAAATATCCTTGATAAATTATTTCAAAGTAATTGCCCAATAAAAAAAGGTTTAGGAAAATATTAATATTGCTAGAATGGGATAATATGTCGACAAAGCACAAAAGTTCTATACATGCAATACATTGATCGAATCATCATGCTTCTCAAATATGCCTTGACCAAATTAGAGTAAATAAGTCATCCTTCACTGATCTTCTACATGCTCCCTTTTTAATTATCGAAACACACACTTCAATTACTAGAGCAAAGAAAGGTCTACCAGACCCATAGACATAGACCCATAAACAAAAATTCTAAGCATAACCACTTTCACCTTGAAGATACGAATGCCACATATTATAGAGCATATAATTATAGATCATATTGCAATACAAAAATCTAGATAGAAATTCAACTATCACAGCTAATACCAACAATACAAAAGGAAAAACTCAACCAAGACTAGCAAAACACTAGATTCTAGAGAAAAATATCTTCCAAAAATTACTCCTATAAACCATGCATTGTTTACTTATCAATATCGCATGCATGCCTATCTTCTACTACTACTCAATATTACACACATACCTAACTTGCACTGCTGCTCAACATTAAATACAATTGGTCCTAACAAGAGCCTGATGTTTGACATCAATGACAATATTCAGACAAGTCTAATAGGCTACAATTATTGTTTCTATAGATACTCTTTCATTCTATTTTATTGGCCATCACAAAAAGAATTGAGGTTGCTAAAAAGGAATGTTTAGGTTTTATGACAACACCAATTACATTAATTGCCCTTTTACCCTAGCCCATAATAATGGTTGCTACTAAGGTCTACTGAATACAAGAACTCTAATCACCAAGTCCATGTTTACCTTTTGGTTTTAGTTGGGAATCATGTGTGAACATGAGCTTTGACCAATTATACTTCAAAAAAGTCATTATCATCATTTTTTTATAGAGGGAAATCATCGATGACATCGTCATCTAGCTTTGGAAGTCCTAATGATTGAGTGTGAAGATTGTGAGTTTTGACCATATTCACCAAAAACAAAAATCTCCTATCTATTTACTTGTATTTATTTGATCTAAGTTAAATATAGTATCAATTTGTATCTATTTCATTTGATTTTAATATAGTATCAATTTGTCTCTATTCATCCACCCCATAGAAACAACAACTTGGCATGTGGTGTGACTGAAAACCTAACACGTAATTGGATATATTTTTTACCCCACTCTTTCTTTCTATTTTATTTGGTCTTCTCCATTTCTCACTCTATTGGTCTACCCGTCTCTGCATAATTGAGATGATGGTGTTAATTAAATAATAGGGTAAAATAGAAAAATAAAAAATATATATAAAGAACAAGACATGAGACACAAATTTATAGTGGTTCACCAATTGGCTACATCCACTTTCAATCAAGGGAGAATACTTACTCATAGTTATTAGATACACCATACATGATCTGCAGTCATTCTTATATACAAGTGTTTAACTCTTTGAATATGAAGAGACAGGGAGAAGTGAAAAGGAATGATCATGTGATTGATGGACTTCACATTCCCAACAATCTCCCATTTGAAGACCAACCAGTACAACCATGATTTTAAGAATCCCCTACATTTCCAGTGCTAAACTCATAACACAAACAACCTGCAAGATTTTATCTTTGTGAACTCTCGTTCATGTACACTTTAGATAAACCTTCTTCAAATTAAATCAAAATTAAAAATATCTTTGCCTACTATAGGAACAAAGTTATAATAAAAAATACCACTCATTGTAGATTAAAAATATACTCCTCCTTGATTCGCATAAGGAACATTGAACACATACACAACGCAATAAAATTTTATAGTTCTCTTCTTCTCTACAACTAATCATATATCTTCATCAAATTTCTACTGCTTATAATTAAAGCAACAAGTGTACCCTTCTCACCTTTGAAAGAAAATGGATTGGATCTAGCAAACTCCACCTTGTAGCCACCACTAATAGAGTCCTCAAAAACCTTATCTATCTCCTTATCAGCTCTTGGAAAATCTTTAACATTGTCATAATCCTGCCCATAACAATCTGTACAAATCTTGGGCATAATAATATCCATAGTCTCCCTTCCACTAACTTCCATAAACCCCTGATTACTAAGAAAGTTCTCCATACAATAAACATTATCTAGGGAGGCCCTTCTTGTAGATTGCTCTCATTTGAGTTATTCTTTCTATGCGATATCTTCTTCATATTTCTCAACATCCTTATCTTTAAACTTATGTATTTTTAATTCAACATACAAATTATGCTCGTTGGGGTTGTTTTTGTCCTCCTAAAAAAACCTAAAAGATATGCAATTATTACCCCCATCTAAATTATTCTCATCAAGATGTAAAGAATCTTTCCTATTATTTATCTTGTCACAAACCTTCCTAACATCACCATCACAATAACTAGGCTACAAGTTCATGCCACTTGTGCTCCTCTTAGCAAGCTCCCTAGCTTATTCGAGCACCTTTATTTCCATGACCCTTATCCCCTCGCCATACAGAAACCCTTCTGCAATAATATTTGAACCCCATGCAATCATAAATCTCAAAATTGGATGTGGGGTTGTGTAGGTTGTTGATTTGTATGCAATTTATGTGGCTCTTACCATGTGAGTATTATCTTCCCTATTGCATGTAAACAGGGAAATCATATTTTTAGCACTGCTCGTATAAGAAAATTTATCCTAGCATGGGATCTCTAGTCCTCCCCTTTTTTAGATACATGTGCTACATGTTCTGAGAGGACTTCTTAAAGGGATTTCAATTTTTGCTCCACCTTTGTACACAAGTAGTGGATAATTCTTTTGTGAAATTCTCCTTATCAATCAGTTGTTCCTCCACATTCTTCAGCTTGACCTGAAGCTTAGATTTTTTGAAGAGAGTAATCTATAGATTTTCATGAAGAACCAATAATTCAACCTTTGAACTACTATGATTATTTTCTAGGCTTGTTAAAATATTTTCAAGCTTAAGATGTCTATCATGTAATATATCTTCAAGGCTACCAATATTTAAATTTGGTCCATTTTTTGTTTGTGCAATCTACAATGGAATTGTGATGGCAGGGAACAAGCAAGTTGGAGGGTGCACTAGGGTTTCAATGATCGAGGACCCTGGCAAGGATGATGAGGATGGTGAGGTAGATGATGTGTATGCGAGCCCGTTCTTCTTGGCAGGTGTTCAATGCTCTATACCCTGCATTGTCTCTATTCACTATTTGGAGAGTGTCATTTTATGGTGTAGTGGGGTGGATGACTCCTGCATTGAAATTTTGGTGAACGATGCCAAGTTGTCCTTGGTTGTTGGGCTTTCTTTTCTATTGGACCTTCTTTGTGTGGGTTTTTCCACAAAGAGGACTTTTTCCTTCCCTCGCCCACTTTTTCCTTGATAGTTTATCACTTTCATTGTGAGTTTGGCTTATTGGAGGATGCAAGAGCTCCAGGGGATACCCTAGGAGGAGATGACAGTCAGGGTGATGTTGTAGATGATGATGATGGTAATGGATTGGTTCCCCCTATTTAGAGCTTGGTCAGTGAGCTGTTTTCATCCTTCTGTGGTTGGAGCTCTCTGTGGAAGGCATATATGGCTAGGGTTTCAGGGAATTTTGAGGGTCCAAGGGGTGCCAAAGATCTAGTTGGGGTCAAGGGATTTATGGGTTACATTGCGGTGAGTGGCATTCTATTTTTGGGGAAACTCTCTGCTAAGGGGGTTTTCTTGTTTGTGGTTTATAGACTTATCGGGGATCTTGTTGAAGGGTGGAGATGCCTATTTGTTATTATTCTTCTTAAGAGGCTCACTTTCTATACGATTTGCATCTCTCAGTTCTTCTTAGCCTGCCCTATTGAGGTGGGTCATTATTCTATAGAGGGGAAGAGTTGTTAGCTAGTTTCTATTAGATGGAACTTGCTGGGAGTTGGGTTTTCAAGTTATGGGAGCCTGTCAAAACCCTTTTTTGAAGGACTTCAAGATTTGGATGGCTGAGTATATGTTATGTATTATTCTTTCTCCTCTTATCCCTATTGAGGTGGTGATTATGGAGAGTTATCAGTTTTCAGCCATGTTCTTGTTCCTCCTAGTTGAGGGAGCTAGTAAAATCCTACTTCGTTAGTTATTTTTTTGACTAACCAGGTGTTTGCTACCAGTTTTATAGGGTACACCTTGGTTTCTTCTAGTTCTTCTTTTTGGTTAATGTGTGTTGGGTCTGAGAGTCTAATATCAAGTTATGAAAGTCTAGATAAAACCTTCTTATATGGTTGTGGGTGCCTGCCAAAACCCTCAGTGTATTTTAGGTTGTGGGAGCCTATCTAAAACCCTCTTTTATGGTTGTGGGAGCTAGTCAAAACCCTCAAAGTCTTATCTCTTTGCTTAGGTCTAGCTTGGTATGTAATATTTTTTCTATTATCCTTTGTCTAGTGTTTTACTAGAGGTTAGTTGTATAGAATCTTTGTATATCTATTGATTAACTGTTTCTTGCTAGGTTCTGGATGTCGGTTCATCCAGGGGGTTTCGGGTCCCCTTAAAACTTGTTATTCGGGGTTTCAGGTCCCCTCAAAACCTTCCTTTCCATTATTGAAAAAATTTAGTCCATTTGAGATTTCCATTAGTTCATTTCCCCTTATACTTGACATAGTCTCAAAATCCAAAATTATTGTTGAGGAACCCTCAATAAAAATCTATAGATCTATTAGTAACTAATTCTCCTCCTTCAACCTCATAACTTTTCTCTTGGTAGTTTTTAGCATCATATTTTTCATCTTCCTCAAGTTCATCTTCACCCATCTTAGCATGTTCATCATCACTCTCATCTTCTTCATACCCTTTTTCACCAACATATTCTTCGATTTTCTCTACATCACTCTTCATGAGTTCATATTTACTCAAATTATTTATTTGTGCTATATTAACATCAATAGCCAAAAAGGAAATAAACCTAGATTCCTCCTCTTCTTCAACCAAAACCTGTTCCTTTTTCTATCCATCCCACCAATGTACATGGTGCATCATCTCAACTTTCACTTGAACATCAAGTTCTGTAGAGTCTAAATTGATAAGAAATTCTCTAATGACTATATCAGCTTCATCATCTTCTTCCATCTCTAGTCAATAACTTCACCAAGCTCTAATATCAATAGTTAAATAAATAAAAGAATGCAATAAAAAAAAGAATTAAAGAACAAGACACATGCCACAGATTTATAGTGGTTCACCAATTAGCTACATCCATTTTCAAATAGGGAAAAATATTTATTCACATTTATTAGATACACCATACATGATCTGCACTCATTCTTATATACCAATGCTTAACTCTTTGCATATGAAGAGACAAGGAGAAGTGGAAAGGAATGGTATGTGACTATTCGAGTTCACATTCCCAATAGATCAAGGATGCTTACTTCATTGGAAGGATCTTCTTACAAAGATCTACACCACTTTGCAAGTATCTCTAAACAAAGTTGAAGAGGTTGTTTGGGGCTACTCACTATCAATTAATAGATGTTTTATATCCCTACATGGTTTCAATTCATGAGGTAAACTTTGATAGAAATGTAAATCTTTACATGATTCACAACTAGAAGGTGCTTCAATATGTTTCAATGAGGTTAAGATCAATGCTTATGCATTGATGTGAAGGGACTCCCACTAGTCAACTTGGAGTTTATGCAATATTTGAAGAGATTCTTGCAAAGGAGGTAAACAAATCAATAAGAAAGAACTACCAACAAACCCATTGAGTATAGTAGGTGAGTCTCTTCCTTTCTAGAATCCATTAATTGCATCTAGAACTTTTGTGTCTTTAAATGTTGCACATGTGTCTCCATCAGATTTTTATTATGCATATATCAATAGTATTAAAATCTTGATAAACTTTAAATATTAATCTTCTCCATGCATTCAACATGTAATTAACTCTTTCGCCATTAATGCTATATTTAGTAATTAAAAATATCATGGACACAATATTAATTATGTTCATTAACTCCTCACTACACTGATGCTTTGTACACAATGGTATCCATGTGTTCGATGTCACACCTTAGACTAAATAGAAGGAAAATAATATTGCTCTATATATATCCTTAGCCTTATAAGTTCTTTCCATAGGAATGATACTAGTGCATTCATTGCATCCAAGCTTTTGATTAGTTCAACCAGTCATTGTAGAGTATTAAAAAATTTAAACAGCAATCCTGTAGTCTATAATTAATTTTTTCATTTAATAATTTAAAAGTATCATTTATCTTTCTCTTTATTGGTTCATGGTCAGAATAGTCATTGCGAAAATAAAATTATTATTATTCTTTTTTTATAAATTCTATCCACTCAATTAAGGACTTGAATGACATATATAATATTTTATACATCATCATAAATGTACAACAAATAACTCTAATTAATAACAACTTTTTACTAATTGTACCTAATTTTTTTTAATCATTAAAGACATTTTATATATGGAATCAACAAGCTATTTATTAAAATATATGGTTGTGAATTGTAAATAAAGGTACAAGATGCTACAAATAATCTTGATTTTTTGTGTTTTTTAAATTTAACATGATTTCTTGCATGCAATTCTTAACCTATCCAAGCACACTTGTAGAAAAAAAAACATTCAACTTGACCAAGTCAATTGAAAATAAGATGGACAAAAATTCTATGCTAAAATTTATTATTACTACAAACATTTTGTCTTCCTACACACCATCAAAAAATGGAAGCCAAAATATGTAGAGAAAGTAATTTACTATATTTTTAACTATTGCTATCAATAAGCCATGGGAATAATATAGAGCATCACAAAAAGAAATTAGCTAGATGACTAACAATGTGCTTGAATTCTCTATGTTTCCACTAATCTAAATAAAATCATGAACTACTTTAGCTAACAATAACTACTATAACATTTATAAGTAGGAACTCAACAAAATGCACCTCTTATTTAAAGGAAAGAAGTTTTCCTTTTATTTTTTAATAGCCTAAGATTTTAATATTTCAAAAGTTGTTATTATGTTTAGTATTGCTTTCACATTATAAGTTTAAATATCAAATATTATCTTTTGTATTATTTTAATTAAAAAGAAAAATTATAATATTATATTTTATCACATAAATTTAGTGAACCATCAATATTTTAAAATAATTTAATTTTAGATATTTTTTTAATAATAAAATAATTTCATATATAATATTCAAAATTAATTCTATTCCAATGTTATTGGGGCATTGAAGATTATACTTCATAGTTTTCACATTGAACTCAAATTTGATTTGGACTAGGTGTAAACACAATTAAAATATACATGTAATCAAAGTAAAATAATCCTAAAGTATAGTAAAATAGTATAGTTCTTACATGATCTTAAAGTAAAATAAGATACATCTTAAGTAAATATAAATGTTTAAGAAGGATATCTTTCAAAAATATATTTTACTATTTAGGTCAGTTTTATTTGAAAGCATTTTGTAAGTGGTCATCACTTTTGAATCTTGATGGTAAGAACCACAACATTAAAATTTAACTATTATACCATGCCAATACCAACTTTAAATTTGAAAATATTTAATATGTTCTAATATTAAAACTAAATAATTAAAAAAAAATGAAACTCTAATATTTAAATTATAAGAAATTAAAGTTGGCACAAAACTCTAACCATGCCTATTTCAATTTGCATTCCCCTTTAACGATAGGTCCCGATCCTCAAATTTATCCATTGTCTCCCTAAAGTTAGATCCATGATTTATCCTTATTAGTACTTGTCGTTAGGCATAGTACTATTGTAATGATTTATCGCTTTCATCGTTATTTAAAAATTTATTTAGACCAATTACAATCTAGTTATTTTTTTTTAATATAGAATTCAATTTTTGTATAGTTTAAATAAGTATTTTTTTACTTTTTAAATTAGAAAAATATTTTAGTACTATCTGATTGGCCAAAATAAATTGTCTCTTATACACGAATTTTATGGATTTTTTAAGAAAAATTATAGAAAAACAAGCCTACTTCTCCACATTTTTTGCATTGATTTATTCCTTCAATGTTTAACTCACATAGTTATAAATTAAATACGTCTAACAAATAAATTAATTCTTACATGACTAATTCAATAAATTAAGAAAGCAGCGAACTATACTACTCAATACTTACAGATTTATTAATTCTCTTACAATTTTAAAAAGACAAATACTTGCCACTACTAAATGACACTTATTTTTAAAATTACATTTCTAATTCTGGTTGTAGTAGCAAACTTTGTAATAATTATTTTTCCATCCAACATTAATACTTTAAAGATACGTATTTGATATGATATAAAGTTGACATCTATTGAGTCATTATTGAACATTTCAACGTAACTAAGTTTACACGCTATGTTTGACCAGGAAGACGTGTTTAAAAAATACTTCGTAAGAAATATCTCTACACGTACATAGGAATGGACGATGCAACGATAAATCGTCAGCAACGTAAACATATGGTATTTAATAAGATATCACAGCTTACGCGCATACAGGATCTTGCTTTCACTGCAACTTCGTGGAAGTGAATGGTCGATTACTGCTTGCCGCGTCTATTACATATATAAATAAGAAGACATAAAGGTATGCGTCTATTTTGATTTCAAAACGGCAGTATGGATTGATTAATATGCATGTTAGTTGTGCATTTTATATTATCTGTTTTGAAGCCAGAATAGCCACGACAAACACAAAAGATATAAAACAAAGTATGGATTGATTAATATGCATGTTAGTTGTGCATTTTATATTATCTGTTTTGAAGCCAGAATAGCCACGACAAACACAAAGGATATAAAACAAACTTTCTAAGGAAAAGAAAATGCAGTATGAGGATTCAAACTGGAGGGTGTGTGAAGACGTGCTTTAAAAAATACATCGTAAGAAATATCTCTGCACGTACATAGGAATAGACGACGCAACGGTGAAGCATCAGCAAAGTGAAGCATACACTGAGAAGCATGTTGCTTTCACTGCAACTTCGTGGAAGTGGATGTTCGATTACTGATTGCCACATCTATTACTTTCACAAATCAAGCAACATCTAATAAAAACGAAAGAAATATACGAAACGAACTTTGTAAGGAGAAGAAAGGGCAGTATCAAGATTCAAAGGGCAGGAGAAGTTAGTTGTGTGCAATTACTTCATTCTTGGCTTCAGGACATTTTGTTAACAGTATTGAAATCGATGAGAATTCCGCATGTAGTTTTTCTAGTAAATTCCAGTTTTAAGTAGGGTTAGAGAAATCCTGCGGTCATTTGAAGGGACAATGTTCTAGAGTGACGTGTCATAGTTAGGGTGCAATGCATAAAGGTGGAGGGACAACTACTTCGCTATTGGCTCTCTCCAATGCATTGCAAGATAGGTTATATTTTAATTAAATATGGATTTCTTACAAAAGTGTGCGGTAGTTTATTGGCAGAGAATCTTACTACTAAATGGGAAATCTCATATCCAGCTTTTATGAAAAGTTTAATATTCTATTAGTCTAAGTATGTAGAGTTAGGCAAGGCTAGGACTCTTTAAGTATGCACATTGTACTTCAAAGAGAAGGGGTGTTGGAAAATGAACTACATTTATATCAAAGATGGATTGGTCAGAAAACAGTTTAGTAGCTAGGTGCAGAACACTCCAACAATAAATTGGAAATTCTAGGTTCAATTCCAGATTGGTCTATTAAAAATTTAGTATGGTATTAGAGCTTAGATCAACAAAATCAGGCCAAATTAGGATCCCAAAAGCATATACATTACGTTTCAATTGGGTTGTTGAAAAAAGAGTCACACATAGATTGAAAATGGACAGTCATAAAGAAGTCCAATATCTTAGTAGTAGAGCACTACAAAAACAAATACAAATGGGAGGTCATAGGTTTGATTCTTAACTATCTCATGATATGTTTAACATGATACTATAGCTCAACTCAATGAACCCAAGCTAAGATATGATCCACAATTACCTACAATGTGTTTCAAGAGAGTGCTATCAAATGAGCCACAACTAGAAAAAAATATTGAATAATCACAAAAGGGGATGGCATCTCAATGGTAGAGCATGCAAACAACAAATATGAAATCCTACATTTCAGTCTAATTAATTCATATAAAATTATATACAATGATGATCATATTTTTTTTTTCTACATTTTTTTACCGTCTATACTCTATTGTTTTCTTTTAGATGCTACATGAAAATTATCTCAAAATATACAAGGATTATTTTTTTTGTTTCATTATAGTGGAAGATAAAATGAGGCAACTGAAGGCTTGAGAAGTTTAAAGATAGGCATTGATGATTGAAAGACTCTACAAAAAACATAAAATGGTAATGATCAAATAAAAGATTCTGGTGTAAATGGGGATATCATCTAGGTATCTCACCTACTAGGTCCTATTCACACATGTTAATTTTACTTAGGGATTTATGAAACTTTCTTGAAGTCTCTAGTATACATGTGATCTAAACTTTAGTTATCTCTTGACATATGATTAAGATACTCATCATAATCCTTTCATTTCAAATCTCTCAATCATTTATATATAATTAAATACTCATATTTATATTATTTAGGATCATTCATCCATTATTTCATCCACAATCAAGTGAATTATCATTTTTCTCTACTATTATATGAATATTGATTTATAGTTGTTAAAGTGTTCTCAAGAGATCGAGTCCTTGTGTGACTCAAGCATGGTATGAAAGATTTAGATATACAAACCCCTTCTTAGATTTGAGGGTGAATTGGAAAGACTTTTTATTGGGTGCATTTTATGGTAAAATGATTATTATTGAGTCCAAAGGCAAAATAATCCTATATTCTTGTTAAACAATTCATATTTTAGCAATGATTTTTTTTCCATCTTTAGTGTGTTTGAGGAAGCTACAAAAATTTATGTTTTTTTAATTTTACAAAATTCATATGATCCATATTTTCATACTATGTGACTACAATAAAATTATCATTTTTTTTATCAATCATATTCTATGGATCAACATATTTGATGGAATATATTGTAGGTTATAGTCACTAACATTGACTCTATGTAATTGCTATTGTCAATTATGATTTTTTGTTTTATAATTTCTAAAAATTATGTAGATTAAATTAGTGTTGGTTTTAGGCTACTTGTTATGGGGGATTATAACACCTAGATTTTCCCAAGACATAGGAGCTTAAGTTTCAACAAACTAAGAAGTGGTGTGAGGACCACCATTCGAGAAAACACTACTATCACTTCATGATGTAGACGAGACAAACTCTCCTAATAGGTTTGTTTACTCTTGATGTCTCTTGAAGCTGTCTCTTGAACCATCTAATGGTTCCACACTTTCCAACCCTCCAAGGGTTGTATGGCCCACTCTTACTGACCTTCCCAAGGTCCTTAGACTAAGGTGACTGATGGTTGCGCCCACAAAAGGATATGAAAATCACAGTAAAACCTTTCCTGGGAATTGGGGCATTCCAACAGGTGACCAATATCTCTCTCTGTAGATGTTCATTTACTTGTCAAACTAGGGGACGTATACTTTAAATGGCGTAGCAAAATATATGCACTAGGAACTTATTTTGGTCAAATCTTAGCAGAAATACATACTGAAAAGAAATCCTACCTTTGCTACAGGAAGGTAATGCAAAACTCTTTAACTCAACTATGATTTGATTACAACAGAAACCATAATAACTATAATCAAAACACAAACTATGAACTGGCCTTATGCTGCAGGAACAGACACAGTGATGGATTCCTTGTCCTACAGGAGCAATGTAAAGCTGAGTTTGTATAAAAACTTTAAAGATGAAAGCAAACCGAAGCTTAACAGGAAAGAACAACTAACTAACTAGCTACACATACCTACTAAATGGGCCCCCTTAGCAAGCATCTCCTGATTACGTAGATATGAAACTCAAAACTTCATTGAACTTTATTCATAAAAACAGAATGATATACATTGTTTCGTTGATATGGAAACTAACAACAAACTCTGCTTCTGGTTAAACAAATTCTGCCTTTCATTATCATCTTGATTCTTACATGACATCTACTATTCTTATTCTATCCTTCTCTTGCCTCTCTCTCGCGCAGGAGGAGAAGCTTTATTTAAAAATAGGGGAGCAACTAACTAACTAACTAACCCCATCAAAGAAAGATGTGGAAGTAAAACATATCCTCAAATCAAGGAACAAACTTCATAAATGAATTTATGCGTTCAACCCGATCCAGAGAGAATCTAGCACTCCACTCTTTGTCATCAAAATTCTTTCCCATGATTTCAGTCAAAGAGTCTTTGCCGGAGCTCCCTCGAAGTCGTGCAGGAAATGGACTTTACTGCAAGGCCGAGATTGGCTGCGCTTGACTCGATCATTCTTCAACAACCTGCGAAACAAAAGGTAACAGGCAACAGAAAAGGCGTATGGCACATACACGATATCCATTCATTAATCACACATTTTAGATTTACTTCATCATTCAAAAATTGTATACGATATACCAGTCATTTTAGGGAGTCAACGGGGCAATAAATGCAATCAAGTCAATCACAAAGAACTGTAGGAATATAAAAGTCTCTTGCTACAGGATATCCCAAAAAGGTTTCACAAAGTCTGAACATTCATGAAATAACAAAAGTAAAGGCATTTAAAAGTTTTATCAAAACATCCAAATTATGAGCATATTTTAAGCTCATCAGTGACCACCTCTTGTTTTGGGAGTGTCCAACACTCCTTAATAGAGACCTTCCTTCCCAACAACTTCTCACTCCTTAACTAAGAGCCAACCCCCTCTACTATAGGATCTTCACTCACACAAGACCAACACACTTGGAGATGATTTTCCTTAGTTTGCCAACCCTATCACTTCTTTTAAGACATTGGATTTTTCTAATTCCAAGCTTTAGGGCCGATTTTCTCTTTTAGGCCTACTAAGAGACCTAGTACAATTAACCCTATCGATGATGTTTTTTGTAGTTATCTATCAGAAGTCCTAAACACCCCTATGAAATCTTTATCTTTTCAGATACCCTTTTGCAAGCTTCATACAATATCTCAAAATTGGACATGGGTTTGGTCTCTAACCTTCCTAACCCTTACTAGGCCTAATTCCCTCCTTTTTAGCCTACAAAATAGGAATTTGCTTGAATGTATTCACCAGTCCAATTGCTCAAGGAATCTGGTGATTATTTTAGGTTTGTACATCCATGATGATTTCAAATCCAACCTTTCCTCAATCCCATTCATCAAATTTACCCAACTAGGGCGTACTGTCCATAATCCCCAATGCTTGCCAACTCAACATGCCAAGCCTAGGGTATGGTGGCAAATCTGAAGTTGAGCCTTCCCTGTCTTAAAACCAAAAAGAAAACATAATATACAAGGCCATCTAACATTCCATAAGGATTCAGTACAAAAATCCACCATGGAATGCTAGGTAGGGGCCATAGAGTCCTCAAACCTTGGTTTTTAGGTCTTTAGGACCTGCCTACACCAAAATGACAATAACTTGCAACCTACAACACTTCAAAACTTTAAACCACCAAAAAATGAAAGATATGACATTGTACTATTAGTCCATGCATTGTTCTGGGCTTGGAAGTCCATACAGGTCATACAAAACCAGTCAAAAAAACCAATACCCATTGAAAACTTTGATTTGGAAAGGCTAAACTTTCTCTTCTTGATTCAATTCTTAAATCAAGCATTTTCATCGGTCTTCCCAAGAATTATATCGGCCTTGGGTTGGTTACAAATTATTTTAATTGAAAAATAACAACCAACTAGCCGTTGGTGTATGAAAGTGCAAATGTTGCAAAGTTGCTATAAGCAACTTTTGCAACTTTTACAACTTTTTACATAGATGAGCAACTTTTCTCAAATACAACCTAGGTCACTTCCAAATGATTCAAACGACCTTAAAAACCTCTAAACAACATCAAACCAACCTATTATAACTCAATAACAACTTATTCTATGAAATGCTCTACCCGGCACCCTTAAGAGCTCATATGCCAAAATTGGCCAAACAGTAATTCTTAGGGTCCTTACAAACATTCGAGAACTTATTCAAAGACTTCTTGACCTTATTACAAACCAAAACAACAAGATTCAATTCTCCTAGAATCAACACAACAACAATTGGCTAAGTGCCCCTGCACCATGCTCTGGGGGTAAGAAGAACTCAAGTCTCTTGAGTGGATAGGGCTTGAAAAGTGGTACCATTTTGTAATATCTCTCTCTCTAACATCCATGGTACCTAGTCCTTTTTACAATCTTAGAATCCAAAATGCATTTTAATGTGACTAGTTGGCTTGGAGGTAAATCTTGTAACCACTCTACATCTTCAATAGAAATAGTTTCTTCTTCATTTGTAGTTGTCTAAGACCCTTTGTATGGATACAAATCACATACATTGAAGATTGGTGAGATGCACAAGTTTGGAGGTAACTCTAACTCATAGGCATTATTGCCAGACTTATGCATTACCCTAAGAGGTCCAATCTTCTTCATGCATAGCTTACTAGGTTTTCCCTTGGGTAGTCTCTCCTTCCTCAAGCAGGCCAACACTAGATCACCAACCTTGTAGTGTACTTCTCTTCTTGTTTTATCTGCTAGTGCCTTGTACTTCTCATTGTGCTGCTGCAATGTCTTCTTGACCTTCTTATGTATCTCTTTTATATTCTCTGTAAATTTTTCACCTTGTGCACTTCTATGGTCCATAGAACTAAGATCTCTAAGCTCTAAGATGCCCCTAGGATAACATCCGTATACTATCTCAAAGGGACTTTGCCCTGTGCTCCTATTAACTAAGTCATTGTAGGCATACTCTGCTTGACCCAATACTAGATCCCAAGCTTGTCCATGCTGTTTGGTGAGAAATATCAACAAGATACCTAAGGATCGATTAACTACTTCAGTTTGACCATCTGATTGTGGATGGTATGTTGATGAAAATGAAATTTTTGTGCCTAGTTTCTTCCATAAGGTTCTCCAAAAGTGGCTTACAAACTTATTGTCTCTATCACTCATAATGGTAAGCGGTAAGCCATGAATCCTCACAATCTCTTCCAGGAGTAAACCTGTTTTGTAGGAGGCATCATTAGTGCATTTGTAAGGCACAAAGTGTGGCATATTGTTGAATCTGTCCACTATGACAAAAATAGTGTCATACCCTCTTGGAGTCCTAGGCAAACCAAGAACAAAGTCCATGCTCAAACATTCCCAAGGTCTGGTTCTTATGGCCAATGGCTGATATAAACCTGTATTTTTGGAGGTACCTTTAGCTCTCTAACATATAGGGCATTTCTTCATAAAGCTTCTAACATCTGACTAAAGTTTAGGCCAATGATAGAATCGTCCAACCTACTCTAAGGTCTTGTCAAGACCAAAATGTCCTCCTAAGCTACCTTGATGCTTCTCCTTGATGATATTATCTCTCATAGAGCACTGTGGTATACAAAGTAAGTGTCCTTTAAACAAAAGGCCTTCCTGCAACATAAAATCAGAATATGCAACATGACAAACATTAGCAAACTTGGTGCAAATATCATATGCTTCACCAAAATCCTTGTCACCTTGGTATAGGTCTTTGAGACCACTTAACCTCACACTTTTGAGCTGCACTTCTTGGATGGTAAGAACCATTATACTTAAGGCATGTGCTACCTTATTGGTGACTCGTTTCTTGTGTTTGATGGAAAAAGTATAGGCCTGCAAGAGCTCAACCCATTTGAGGTGTCTTTGGTGTAACTTCTCCTATCCATTCATAAAGCTAAGTGCATGGTTATTAGTATAGACTATGAACTCCTTAGGGAGAAGATAATGCGGCCATTTCTTAAGTGCTTGTACCATGGCTTGCAACTCTAGGTCATAGGTAGAATACTTTTGTTTTGCCTCATTTAGCTTTTCAGAGAAAAATGCTACCGGATGATCTTCTTGACTCAAAACTACTCCTATTGCCAACTTGCTAGCATCACATTCCACAATAAAGAGCTGATTGAAATCGGGGAGCCTAAGATAAGGTAGTTCTACTACTTTTTGTTTCAAGAACTCAAACCCCTTATTTGTTGCACTAGTCCACTTAAACTGACATTTCATTCCACCTTTGATGGTGTTCAATATAGGTGCACATACATGGATAAACCCTCTAATAAACTTCCTATAGAAAGAAGCTAAATCATGAAAAATTCTTACATCTCCTATTGACTTAGGAGTAGGCCAATTAACTATTGCATCTACTTTTGCTGAATTGATTTTTAAACAACCTTGAGAAACTACAAAACCAAGATATACTAGTTCAGGTTTGAAGAAATCACACTTGTCTAATTTGATCATCAACTTTTCTTGATGTAGCTTCCTCAAGACCTGATCCAAATGTTTGATATGCTCCTCCCTTAACTTGCTAAAAATTAGAATGTCATCAAGATAAACAATCACATATTTACCAATAAACTCAGTGAGCACTTCATTCATGAGTCTCATGAAGGTGCTAGATGCATTTGTCAGCCCAAAGGGAATCACCAACCATTCATAGAGACCCTCATTGGTCTTAAAGGTTGTTTCCCACTCATCTCCAGGCATGATCCTTATTTGATTATAACCTGATTTCAAATCCACCTTTGAAAAGTAACAAGCTCCACCTAGGTAGTCCATTAGGTCCTCAATTCTTGGCATTGGAAACCGGTATCTGATTGTAATCTTGTTTATGGCTCTTGAGTCAATACACATCCTCCATTTGGCATCTTTCTTAGGTACCAAAATAGTAGGTACTACATATGGGGTTAAACTCTTCTTTATCAACCCCTTATCTAGCAACTCCTGCACTTGTTTCTTCTATTTCGTCATTTTGAGTAGGTGTCATTTTGTAAATAGCTTTGTTTGGCAAGGTAGCTCCAGGTATGAGGTCTATCTGATGCTTCACATCTCTGTATGGGGGTAAAGTACCTAGTATCTCATTTACAACAATGTCTTTGTACTAGTCTAGCAAGGTCTTCACTTCTTGAGGTATCACCAGTTTGGGTTCAGTCTTTGCCTCTTCTTTTGGTTTCACCATAATGGCACATCCTTGGTTTCTGTCATGCTTCAACACCTTTAGGAACTCTTTCCCACTAAGAAAGATAACACTTGAGCATACATGTCTTTCTTCTCCCTAAACAACCAAAGGATCCATTTGGAATTTCCATCCTTCCTTAGAGATAACATAAGAATTCTTCTCCCCATCATGTATGGCTTTGACATCATATTTCCAATGGCATCCAAGCAACAAATGGCATGCATCCATGGGTAGTATATCACATAGTACTTTGTCCTTCTACTCTCCAATTTCAAAGTCTAAGCTTTCTCACCAACTAACACATGTTGTCCTTTACTCAACCAAGATACCTTATAGGGACTGGTGTGTGGCAGCCTTTTCAACTTGAGCTTGTCTACCATCTCAACTGCTACAATGTTCTCAGTAGACCCTGAATCCACTATGACCTTACAAATCTTACCATGTGATATGCAAGTGGTTTTAAAAAGTGTCTTTCTTTGAGTAGGTTCTTTGGCCTGTGGTACCTTCAACAAGGTTTTTCTTAGCATCAGATTCTCTCTATCTAGAACTGGTCCAACTTTCCTGATTGGTGAGGTAACACTTTGATTGTCTTCCTCCTACACCAATTGAGTTCACCTTTCACCTACATAAGAACTTGAAGTCTTTTCAAGACACCGGTTCATAGTGTGGCCCACTTTATGACAATGAAAACATTTACCAGTGAAGATTGTGGGTCCTCTTCCTTGGGTTCCAAATCTACCTCTAAAGTTGTTTCTTCCTCTAGAGTTTCCTCTAAACTGACCACTGTTGCTGAAGTTATCCACACTATTTTCAGATTGATTGCCTTCTTCATTCTTGCTAGAGTTATGACCCCTTCCAAAGGTGCCTCTTCTTCCGAATCCTCTACCACCTCTGTCTCTTTGATTGAACTCACCTTTCCTCTTGATCTTTTCCTCTTCTCTCAAAGACAATTGAAAAACACTTATGGACTATCTTAGGTGCCATCATGCTGATTTCATCTTGAATGTTTTGTCTAAGGCCATTAAGGTACCTTGCTACCTTATCCACTTCTTCCTCTTGCTTCCTTTCCCTTAGAGTTAGTTTATTGAACTCCTCTGCATAAGCAGTACTCACATCCATTTCTCTTTGCTTCAAACTCATCAACTTCTTGTGCATCTTCATTCTCTCCCAAGAGTTGATCTTCTTTCTCCCTGTTTGTTCCCTTTCTTCTTGCATAATGTTCCATCACACTAGAGTTGATCCTTTCAATTTTGTCTTAGCCATATTGACCCTCTTTTCTTTTGCAACCTCCTTGTATTCAAAATGATTGTTCAAAGCCTCTATCCAATCCAATAACTCTTCTCCATTTAGGCTTCCACTATAGACTGGTAAACCATCTAGACTATCTATGTTGAGTGATTTAAGGGAATCCAAAAATATTTTTTGACCTTTCTCCAACTCCTTCTTTTCTGTCACCACTCCTATCACATCTGCATCTTCATCATCAGTTTCATCACCCCACTCTGTGATCTTGCCCTTACCTTTCTTGGTGTCTTGCTTCCGAGCTTCACTAAGCATGTCTTGGACAAACTTCCTAATGGCCTCTTTACTCATTGCCTTAGGTCCCATACTCCTTGCTTCTGACTCTACCTCTTGGTCTGACATACACCACTTTATTCAATCAAGTGGCTCTGATACCAATCTAATGTAGAGGAGATAGACTCTCCTAATAGGTTTGTTTACTCTTCATGTCTCTTCAAACTATCTCTTGAACCATCCAATGGTTCCACACTTTCCAACCCTCCAAGCATTGTAGGGCCCACTTTTACTGACCTTCCCAAGGTCCTTAGACTAAGGTAACCACCTCTTGTTTTGGGAGTGTCTAACACTCCTTAATAGAGACCTTCCTTCCCAACACCTTCTCACTCCTTAACCAAGAGCCAACCCCCTCTACTATAGGACCTTCAATCACACAAGACCAACACACTTGGGGATTATTTTCCTTATTTTTCCAATCCTATCTCTTCCTTTAGGACATTGGAGTTTATTGGTTCCAAGCATTAGGGCCGATCTGCTCTTTTAGGCCTACTAGGAGACCTAGTACAATTGGCTCTAACAAGGAGTTATTTTGTAGTTATATCTTTTCAGATACCCTTTTGGAAGCTTCATACAATATCTCAAAGTTGGACATGGGTTTGGTCTCTAACCTTCCTAACCCTTACTAGGCCTAATTCCCTCCTTTTTAGCCTACAAAATATGAATTTTCTTGAATGCATTAACCTGTCCAATTGCTCAAGGAATCTGGTGATTATTTTAGGTCTATACATCCACAATTATTTCCAATCCAACCTTTCCTCAATCCCATTCATCAGATTTACCCAACTATGGTTTGTTGTCCATAATCCCCAATGCTTGCCAACTCAACGTGCCAAGCCTAGGGTATGGTAGCAAATCTAAAGTTGAGCCTTCCTTGTCTTAAAACCAAAAATAAAATATAATATACAAGGCAACCTAACATTCCATAAGGCTTCATTATGGAAATCCACCATGGAATGCTAGGTAGGGGCTATAGAGTTCTCAAACCCTAGTTTTTAGGTCTTTAGGACCCGCCTGCACCAAAATGCCAATAACTTGCAACCTACAATGCTTCAAAACTTCAAACCACCAATAAATGAAAGATATGACACTGCACTATTAGTCCATGCCTTGGTCTGAGATTGGAAGTCCGTACAGGCCGTACAAAACCAGTCAAGAACAACAATACCTACTATAAACTTAGATTTGGAAAGGCTAAACTTGCTCTTCTTGATTCAATTTTTCAACCAACCATTTTCATCAGTCTTCCTAAGAATTATATCAGCCTTGGGTTGGTTATAAATTCTTTTAACTAAAAAATGACAACCAACTAGTCATTGGTGTATGAAAGTGCAAATGTTGCAAAGTTGCTATGAACAACTTTTGCAACTTTTACAACTTTTTACATAGGTGAGCAACTTTGCTCAAATCCAACCTAGCTCACTTAAAAATGATTCAAATGACCTTAAAAACCTCTAAACAATATCAAACCAACCTATTCTAACTCAATAACAACTTATTCTACTAAGTGCTCTACCTGGCACCCTTAGGAGCTCAAATGCCAAAATTGGCCAAATAGTAACTCTTAGGGTCCTTACAAACATTTGAGCACTTATTCAAAGACCTCTTGACCTTATTAAAAACCAAAACAACATGATTCCAATCTCCTAGAATCAACACACCAACAATTTTCTAAGTGCCCCTACACCACTTAGCCACTCATCAACTTTGTTAATTTATCTTTTCTCATTGCCACCAATTTTTTCAATCAATTTTCATAATGCCACTTGAGTAGCTTAGATTATTTCTACCACCCTATGATTAGCAGCACCATTTAATTAACCACAAAAATAATAAACTTCAAACAACTTTTATTTCTAAGGGAGCTAGTATTTTAGTGGCCATATCTTACTTCCTAGATATTAGTTTTTTGACTTATTATAGTCATTAAAATGTTGATTCTATGTAAATTCTAATTTTGTACATCACATTAATATGGAAAAATCGGAGGTATAAGGAGTTTCTTCACACGTACATAGGTGCTTCTATGTTGAATAAAAAGTGGAGAATGGAAGTCAATCTATTGTAAGAACATTTTATTGTTAATGCAAGCTTGGCCTCTTTTCTTGGTGTAGCTTTTTGCCAAAAGGGTTTCTCCACATAAATCAGGTGTTATGTGGTCATCTTATGTTGTTGATTTATGCCTTATTGCTACTTTATTATGCTAATGTTAATAATTATACATTTTGTCATAAGTTCACATAAGATAGGTTTATTAAACATGATATATATGTTGACTTTAGGCATCATTACTTAGACGAATCTAATCATGCTTTTCCATATTAAGACAACTCTTTTTTTTAGATTTAGTTCAAAATTTTTACTTTTTATCTCTTCAAAAATTGTATCTGATCCTTTGATTAGTTCGTTGGATAGAGATTGATCTTGACAATATTTTGTATTTACTTGTTTATTTCCCAATATTTGATATTAGCGTTGATAGTTACTATTTTTAGGTATTCATTTATTTCTAGTTTCTTAGCATTGCAATCTTGTAATAATCTATTAGAAAGAATTAAAGGTTGTTGAAAGGATTATGGGGATGAAATGAATCTTCTATGAGTTAACTTTATTTTGTAGATTTATTAGATTACAACATAGGGATATTGTTAATGTAGCCTATGTTGGGCATTTGAAGCTCATGGTTGTGGATCTATATAGAGTTTGTTATGGTTTGATAATCTGGAGATCTTTTTTAACAATATATATGTAACCTCTTGTTTAGTGGGTTTTTTTCTTTACCTTGTAGTCATGTGTGGTGAGAAGTTGTTCATGTTGGATGGGCATTGACATCATTATTACTTAGAGGAACACTACATTTTTTGGACAACAAAATAAACTTTTTGTGTTGGGTTTGTGGTTTTAGCCCATGGTTATATGAAATCACTAGAAAATAAGCCAATGACCTCTTTATGAGTTGTGGAGATGATATATTTTTGTAGTGCTATAAGTTGTAACGCTAGCAATTTTGTACTACTTTTTGTTGCCTTTATACTATAAAACTAATAAAAAATCTCTACATTATGATTTCAACCCCTGTATCAAGATGAGTACACCTCATCCATAGCTTGTTCACCCTACTTTGGATAGAAAAGAGCACCTCCCATATCATTGTCGATAAAAATAGTTCCCAAACTAGAATACAATAGCTCTTGTTTCCTGCCAATTGGTTCATGATCCTGATGTCTCAATATGATCATTGTAGGTCATCCCAATTTATAAAATATCTTGAGAACCCTATATAGGAGAATTATTTCATTCAATTCCATCCATATTCCATCATCAAGCATTTCAATTAAGAGAATTCATTAAGCATCAAGGCAACATTTCATCCCACCATATCCTTTAAAGAAGTATTTAGATCTAGACATTATGGAGTAGAAAGTTATAATAATTTTCATGCAATCATGTATTTGTGATTGATTCATTTATGGCTTGTGATGTCATGTTATTGCATCAACACTTGCGATAAAATTCAAAGAGATTTGCATCATCAACCTTCATTAACTTCAACAAGATTGATATCTATAATTTTTATTTAGAATTTTAAATTTTATTCTAATTTAATTGTAGGGTTAATTCCAAAATTGGGGTTTGGCTTGGATAACCCCCTACCAATAGTAAAATTTTCCTTCTAATAAGTTTAGGTGACAGATTCAAAAGTCACAATTGTATATTCAAGAAGGGCAAATATAGACATACAAACCTAGCTTTTGTAGAGGTAGAGATTGGAGGACAAGGTTTCCCTTGGAAAATTTGTCTGACAATTTTTGATGAAACTTCAAAGAAACATTTAGAAGAATATCCTAATCTTCGAAAGTTATTTGTTGTTTGTGTCTGACACTTTTAAAATATTAGTTCCCCAAGTGAATTTGTCCCATGTTTTTAAACCCAAATTCTAGGCATAGGTTCCTCTTTTCTCCCTCTTGCAAGATCTATACTTATCTTTTATTAAGGTAAATAGGTTTTAAAGGGACCCAAAACCCAAGAGTTATAGAAAAACCTAAAAATAAGCATTAAAGTCCAAAACTAGTAGCAAAAGATAAACAAAATTGGGCTAGGCCAACAAAACAGTCTACAAAACAATAACAGTTAAGACCAGCAAAAACAAAGACCTACTAATAAGAATGCACCAAATAAGCATTCTTTTGAATCACTTTCCTATTTATATCCTCTAACTCGTCATTGACAAATCTAGAGCTACCTTGCTCCTGGTACAGGTACATGGGCATGTCGTAGTTTGGGACTGAGACATTTGACCACCTACACCCTTCACTTTCTTTTTCTACTTGGAGTCTGAATGTGCCACATTGGCAATGAGATCAACCTTGTAATCTGCAATAATATTGTTGACCCTCATAAGACCTTCCAAACTTTAATTCATGGCAGCCTTGTTGATCTCAACCAAAATTTCCAAACTTCCTTTGATTTCAGCAACACTCACCTCCAAATTTCATATTCTACTTTCATGATTAGATTTTAGCTTGTTCACATCCTCGCTCACTTTCTGGGTCAATTGATGGATTTTTTTCAATTTATTTAGTCCCAAATTTTTCATAAAAGTATTGACAATACCCTTTATACCCTCTTTAAGGACTTCAATATCCATACCCATTTTCTAGAGACACTCCATCTGGCTACTGACACCAAGGGAAATACAATCATTCAAATTTGGGTCAATGAAATCTCTTCCCTGTTTCCCAGGATCAACGTTGATGAATATTTTAATCTTAATCTCCTTTTCACTATCAATGTTGACCCCCCCTTTCTAGGTTTGTGCTTCTTCGATCTGGGAGAGACAAAGTCAGCAGGCTTGGTCCCTAGATTTTTGTATTTACTAGTGGCCCACCTAGGGTGCTTATTGTGTTTGCTACTACCTATCCCAAGGGTAATAATGGGACCCTCAATAGTGGATGGACAATACTCAGAACCACTAGACAAATCTTGGTCCTTCCAATCCCTGACAAGATGATTATCTTCCCCTTCTAAATTCGTGTCATAAACCACTTGAACCTTTGGTTTGGAAGAAGAGACATGGGTATTCAAAATAGGGGATGGATTAACTTTATGGGCCTTAGCATAATCCATAATGAGGTGAATAAGGCCCTCATGGAGGACCAGGTTGTCCACATTCTCAGCATATTCCTCTAGAGTATGCTTTAAAGAAGAAAGGAGATAAAATAAAATAGAAATTTTCCTATCATACCTAAAGTGATTCAAAATGAGAGGAAAAAATGTTCGCATACTGACCATCAACAGTAATGTATGTCATGATCACCTCTACCACATAAGCCCAGGGGGTCAGAAGATCCTTCTGGTTGTAACCACCATCAACCATCTTCTGAATCCTATTCCACTCCTTCAACTTGTCAAAGAAGGTGGAAATAGATTCATCTATAGATATCCTCCCTATAGAACTTCCTTTTGTCTATGTACAGGCCACTAATTTCAGCAATAAAGACTTCATCAATCCTAAATTCTACACCATAGACCTTAAGGATACCATTATCCCATCCGGTCACAAATTCTTCAGTGGCACTCAACGAATTCCCCTTCAACCTTTCTATATACAGTACTGGGCCTCCGTCCGAAATCTCATTCCACACCACAAAATTCCTTTTCACATTCTCAAAAGAGGTGGTTCCATCCTATTCTTGTCACCCCCCATGAAATGCATAATTATGAAAGAACTGGAGAACACAAAAAGACCACACAACAACAAACCTAACCAAAGACCAGACAACCCAGACCATGCATTCTAGTTGAAATAGATGTTCCAAAAGGGCTGCCTACAGAGATATTACTCAAATCTTCTAAGGATTGTTGGGTTCAATCTTTGGACTATGAAGGGATACCCTTCAGGTGTATACGATAATTTAAAATAGGTCATGTGGCTTCTCAATGTGGATTTAAGAAAAAGGAAATGAAAACTACATGGTGGAAAGGTGCTTTTGAACATCATTATATGGTTGAGAAGAAATCTGAGCAACATAGGAATTTTCTCAGGTGGTTGCGATGGATTCACAAGGTCTTATGGCATCCTCTCTAGATGTCACAAATGGCAGGGTTGTTGATGTTGGTGTAAATAATTATTCATCATGGATATTATTACACTTTACTTAAGTCTACTTAGGTACATGTATTTAATAGTAGTTTGGGTATGAGACACTTGGGTGTTTGTGCCACATTGGGATAGTGTGTGTAGGAGAAATTCCACCTTTTATGGTGTTGATATTGTTGTTACACTCCACATTCAGTGGGTGATCTGCCTCATGTGGACTATTATATTATTTCTCCTACCTACCCACACCTATTTCCTACCTACCCTTATTTCTTATTGAGCCACATGTCATGTTTGTGTGCTCACATATCCATATAGCCTTTCCTATATAACCAGGCTCATATTCATTGTAATTATCGAATCCTTAATGATCCAGCTGATCATATTTTTCATCTTGATAGAATACAGTTTATTTCTATCATCTATTTTGTTCTCTCTTATTTGTGCTTTCCATTGCCTCTTGATCTTGACAAAATCTCACATGGTATTAGAGCCATTAGAGTGTCATTGGTTTGCTAATTGAGAGAAATTTGATGCTATTTGGAGTTGTGTATTTTGGAGTTTTCTATTGCAAGTTATTATTGAAGCTTGATGGGTCAAATCTGAGGTTACCATTAGATTGAGGAGGACCAAGAAAATCAGTTTTGCCTTTTGTTTCATCCAAATCAGACTTCAGAGGCCAAATCTAGAGGCATTTGAAGTTTGACGCTGCGGCGGAAAGTTTCCAGAAATCATAATTTTGCAGGCATTTTTCAAATAGCGATATCTCACTCATCCAGACTTGTTTTTATGAGCAACTTTTTTTGTTTTGGGGTAGAATTTCAAGAATCAATATAGTGGTATAGGATTTTTCTTATTTTCGGATACATGTTTTTCAGAAATCATAAAGTCCCAATTTTTACAACTTTGGAGGCTTCATTTGGGCTCATACGGACTCCTTTTTAGGTGTCATTTTTTTGAAAGTGCATATTTTTTCATCTACTTTCATAATCTACCATCTATTTGCAATGATTTTAAGTAGAAATTGTACTTTCAGTACTTCACCATTTTTGGCATATTTGGTACTTGCATTTTGCTTGGATCTCAATTTAGATCACTAGCAGTATTTGTTGAAGTCTCTTAGATCTCATTTTGAGAAGTTGTAAATTGAAATCAGAAGTCCACTTAGCCTTGTTTTTCAAGTGGCCTATTATACATGCACTACATATAAAGTGCCAAAATCATCATTTTTGGGGGGTACTTTGATTGAGTTAACTTGGGGGGGTGTCTCTTGTGATTTTGTGCTCTTGTGTTCCTTCCTTTTTGCTTCTATGGGTTCTTCTAAGGTTCCTCTCTTAACTCCTCATAATTATACTACTTGGAAAATTGATGCATGGAGTAAACTTATGGAAAAAGGACTAACTCATTACATTGATGGAACTATTGTTTCTCTCACTGATCCTAAGGTTGATGCAGCTGGTCACTTGGATTGGCTCACTAAAAATATCATGAAAATTGGTACCTTAAGAAAGTATGTATCAAAGGATCTCATTTTTCATATTGAGAAGTGTACTCTAATAAAGGATGCCTGGAAAAAGTTTCAAGACTTGTATGGTTAAGTTGATGAGATTAGGGGATATCAAATTGATAGTGATCTCACCATGTTGGATACCAAGAACTTTGATACTATACAAGATTATGTCACCAAGGCAAATGAGTTGAGGGCACAACTCAAAGATTGTGGCATTGATAAGAAGGATACTCAATTGATATTCAACTTGATAGGCAAGCTTCCACAAGAATATGCAGCATTTGTTTCTACTTTCCAAACCCATAGGATGACAATGGGTTCAAGCTACAAAATGCCTACATTTGATGCTTTCAATGAAATGTTGATGATGGAACAAACTAAGTTGATAAGCATGGGCATTATTAAGGCTTCTAAGTCTCAAGCATTAGTGGCAAATAAAGGGAACAAAGGAAATCAAGGAAATGACAACTCAAACAAAAAGAAATGGCAACCAAAGCCTAAGGACAAAGCACCATCTTCTCCACAACAAGGAGATTCATCCTCTTCCAAGAGAGATAACTCACCAAAGAGGGAGAGACCTACTTGTGCCTATTGTAAAAAGGTTGGTCATTAGGAGCGTCGTTGCCATTCAAAGAAGACTTATGAGCTCACGCATATCATCGAAAAGCATAACATTGATTTGCCTAATGTATACAAGAAGGATGATTCATCAACTTCCACTCCCTCACATTCAAAAGGAAAAGGACAAGCATTCATGGCTTCTACAAGTGGGAAGACTCACTCTTTTGGGACAAGAAAAGGAAAAGCTCTATGTGCTACCATCAGTCATGATTCAGAGAGATGGCTTCTAGATTCAGGGGCTTCTCATTATATGGCATCTTTGCAGTCTATGTTGTCTACATTTGAGCCTTGCACCATGCTGTAGATTTTGATGGGCAATCATAAATACATGGATGTGATTGGGAAAGGATCTATTGACATTAGGGATAACTCCTTCAATAATGTGTTGTGCATACACCACTTGACAAACAATCTCCTTTCTATCTATCAAATCACACATGGCGCAACTAAGAGAGTTGTGGAGTTCACACCTGAGTCAGTTTTCATTATAGACTTGGAGACTAGAGCTATCATTGTGACTAGGGTGGTTGATCATGCATCTCGGTTATACTCCTTTTAAGATTTTTTTGATGATGATGATTTCACATTTGATGATTCTACACATGATGATCATACTTCTTGTGATGGTTCAGATTTTGAGGAGAACTTTGGGTACTTGAACATGAGCATTCCCAAGGTGAACCCATTCTTGAGTCTTGTATTTCATCTCCTCATATTGATATCACATCACCTATTGCACCTAATGATGTAGATAGTGCGATAGCTTTTCCTTCATGTGATTCAGTGCAACAGGATATTCATTGTCTTCTAGCTTCAGATTCATGGGATGATTACTTGATAGACATTGCAGGTTTATTTATGGAATCCTACATTGTAGATTTGGAAGATATCATTGATGACATTCATCTTCTCTTTGATGAAGGTGATCCTTCTTCGATTGCTAGGAGGGCACACTCTGACCCTCTTGTTCATTCTTTACATGATCATCTTTTGAGGTTGATATGATTGTGGATACTTATATACAGTAGTTGGAGGAGGTCTTTTTATCTTTTGAGGAGACATGTGAGTCTTTGGGACATGTTCTACATCCATCTCCACTAGATCTTGGAGTGCCTTTTTCAATAGTGTGGCATAGTTTACCACCTTTGGAGGGGGTATCTTTCAACATTGACATAAGGACACTTGAGTAGTTTTTAGAGATTCCTTTCATCATGAGTTTTTTTCATACATCTTCCCTTCATGATTGGGGAGACTTCATGGATACACCTTTGGTTTTGTTTCTTCCTAAGGGGAGGAATGTTGTTCGATGATTGTGGAGCATTTTCTTCATACATAGAGCTTCTATCATTGGTGCATAATCCACATTGAGGGGGGACTTCCTAGCTTCTCTTCTTCTCTCATATGGGGGGACTTTTTCCTCACATGGGGTTTTGTTCCTCACATTCTTCTATGATAGTTCTCTTGTATAGCTTTCATCTCTCTTTTGGGGGAGAGTTTTTTCCCATTGGGTTTTTCTCTCTTTCCCCACTTTGTGAGAGATTTCATTGCATTGGTTTTCATGAATTTGCATTTGTACATGGGTACCTAACATGGCCTCGTAGTCAAGACCCATCTTTCATTGCTTAGTTGCATTGTAGACTTAAGTGCATTCCCCTAAGTTGCACTTAAGGGGGGGTGTTGGTGTAAATAATTATTCACCATAGATATTATTACACTTTACTTAAGTTTACTTAGGTACATGCATTTAATAGTAGTTTGGGTATGAGACACTTGGGTGTTTGTAACACATTGGGATAGTGCGTGTAGGAGAAATTCCACCTTTTATGGTGTTGATCTTGTTGTTACACTCCACATTCAGTGGGTGATCCACCTCATGTGGACTATTATAATATTTCTCCTACCTACCCACACCTATTTCCTACCGACCCTTGTTTCTTATTGAGCCACATTCATGTTTGTGTGCTCACATATCCATATAGACTTTCCTATATAAGCAAGCTCATATTAATTGTAATTATCGAATGCTTAATGATCCAGTTGATCATATTTTTCATCTTGATAGAATACAATTTATTTCTATCATCTATTTTGTTCTCTCTTATTTGTGCTTTTTATTGCCTCTTGATCTTGACAAAATCTCATAGTTGAAGCTATGCAAGATTATCATGTTGAAACCCCTAAAGAGAGAGGGAATGGGCCTCAGGCTGCAATTTTTGGTGATAGTGTTCCGACTATCAAATCTGGTGACTTTTTAGACAATGTCATGACTGTAAGGGGGAAAATTGATGATACCTCTAAGACGGTGAAGACTCTTTCAACATGCATTCATTCTCAAGGTAATGGTGTTCTTTGATTGGCTTCACATGGGAAGACTGTGCAAGTGGAAGAAGGTTGGATTTCTGTAAAGGATAAGAAAACTAATTTATCTAAGCCATCTTTTGATATGACTCTCTGCTCCCACAAGAGTAGCTCTAAATGTAAATCTTGATGGTTCTTGGTTGGGGGCTGGTTTTGGGCTGTGAGCTAAAATAACTCATGGTTTTCTAGTGCTTTCATGTTCCTTTTGTTATGACAACATCCTAGTTGAGGGTTCCAGATCTATTCAAAATTTGATTCTAAAGGGTTTCGGGTCCCTTCAAAACCTATTTTCGCCTTAATCAAAAACATTAGTTGGAATATATATTGATTTAATGGTCATTTTTTATATTCAAATAAAGGGATAAATGGTAAAACGTGATTATGGAATTCATCACAAATAATGTATTGTTAACCTATATTTTAACTAAAGCAATAATTAGAAAAGAATCATCGATCAAAATAACATGTTTAGATAGATAAAAGGTAGTGCAAGTGAGATATTAACTCTATTTCATTTTTTATCTCTATTGAATAAGTTTTTAATTGTTTCTAGTTTAACTTGATGTGTCTTTCAATTATCAATTGACCTAATGAAGCTAGAATGCAACAGATCATTTACTTTTATTTCATTTTCTTATAATCATGATGTAGCTTTACATTCAATTTAAGACTCTTCTTCTTTTCCATGATAACAAATACTCCTATCAACATTTTCAAAGACTCTCATTTATGTTAATGATAAGTAACTAGACTTAATTTAATGGAGTTTCCCATTTCAAGCGAGGTTACCATAAAGCATCATTTATTCATATGTTTTCTAATTCCTCGTTCCTTTGTTTTTACATTATTTAAGATGTTTTATAGTAAGAAAATCAATAAATCATGAAGTTGCAACACATAATATCATATGTATGTTGATGAATATTTTCAAAATAATCCACAATTAGCAACATTCTATAAACTGTTATGTACTTGTAAAATTAATATAATAAAACTATTATCACATGCCTCTAATTTATAAAAGAAAAGCAATAGTAGAAATGGTTTCTATTATTGTCGTCGTCGTCGTTGTTGTTGTTGTTGTTGTTGTTGTTAATATTATTAAATTTTAAAATTTAAAATCTATGATTATGAGACATAACAAGTAATAGTAGATCTTAATCAAGAAAGTATAAAGAATATCTATCAAAGTTTCTACACTATAAACTTGTGTGAATTTGTTAGAGCCCTAATATTCTATAAGAAACCATTTAGAAAATTAGGTTAAATGACATTTCTTCGATGTCCAACCCTTTTCAATTAGAATAGTTATTCTATTAAAAGAACTTTCAAAAAGCATATGAAATTTTCCAAGAACGAATTCCCCTACTTCCACGAGAGAAGACGCTTCAACAAATGAGTTATTACGCCGAGAGGCGTTCCTACAGTCGCAGCAGGGGGAGTGAAGCCATCCGTGTCAACACTAAAGAAAACAGAAACATATGTCTCTGCCATGCAATGTAACTGCTGCAAGCATTCCAGGCACCGTTCCAAGTATCCGTTTCAAGCGCATGCCGCAATCATTGCAACGTATTGAAGTGGAACAGATATATGCATTTCGTTTTTTTATATAAACATATGATTTTCAATTAGAATCTGTTCACTTTCACCTGCCATTTGAACAGGTAGAATCCACGCACTCTAAATTTGTTTGTTCTTCATTCAGATTTTTGTTTCTTCTTTTATTTGTTTATTTATATAATATTAATTTGTTACCTCTGCCTCTCTTTGCCCTCAGATCAGCGTTTCTTGGAGCTAGAGGTGCTTAAATTGCATATATTGGAGCATCCAGTACAATATTGTATCCTGGAACACAACTTCTACAAACAGCACCGGATACATGTGTGGCAGGATCATATGTTTTTTTGTCTGGTAGGATCGTATGGACAAACAATTTATTTGCACAAAGCAAATTATTACAGTTCAAATGAAAAGCCTTGCTTTGCTGCGAGAGAATCCAAGGTCTCTCTAGGCCTCTATTTCTTCCCGCCCATCCATATGTCGTTTGATTAAGTCTGTAGTTTCTTTCACTTGAATGGATGCATCTTTCACTGCCTCTAACCGCCTACTTTGCTTTGTATAAGGACAATATTTAGTTTGTTATGGTTACCTTTTAGTAGCATTCCATTGTCCGCATCAGCCAGGATTGCTATTATATACAGGTAGTTTTCAAATTTCCTGATTCTGATAAAAAAAAGTAGTTCATTGGGGACAATGGGAGATGAGTAGTTTACATTGCGGAGTATTTTTTCCACTACGACAAGGTTTCAAAGACATAATGACTGATCACATGACTGGCTGCACCAAAGGCTTCGGTTTTATTGTTTCCGCTGATCCCACCATTCTTGACATGGTTCTACAGTAGCACTGTATGTTTCTTTTTCCTTTTCACTGCTTTTCTTTTCAACCATTGATGAATGTATCTCACTAAATTCTTGTAGATTTTGTTTTGTTCTTCTTTTTATCCCTAATGGATGTTTGATCTTAGACAGATAATTTATCTCACCCATAGTAGGTTGAGGGGAAGAAAAAGAGCTAATTGTCATTATTGTTTGTTAGGGTATCTAATATTTTTTTGTACACTGCTAAATATTCTGCTAAAAGACTATTACTAAGATTATTTTGGCATTTCATGCAACCACATTTCTTTGAGGCGTAGTTCACAAGCCCTGAGTTCATAAGTTATAGATGTTGCTGACTTTGACGGTTCTTTATTCCAAAGCTAAAGTCAGGCACATGGAAAGATGAAATGTATTATTTAAGTTAAAAAAAAATATAAATGTAATAAATTCAAATGTTACTATAAGATTCACATTCTAAAATAAAGTTTTTTATTCAACAATTTCATTTTTGCAATCATTGGTTTCTCTATGTTGAATTGACATAATAGTTATTAGGGTTAGGATCAAATATTAACACTAACTCCAACCCTAATTGAATAGAATTTTTTTTATAATATATGAGAAAATTTTTAGAAAGGTTCTACTTATATCCAAATTTTACTTTTATATTTATGTTACAATTAATTTAATTTTAAAATTTGAATTGATTTACATGCAAAAGTAAAAAGAAAATAGAAATGTTGCTTATATATGTAGATTAATTTCTTTTTTTTCAATTTTGTAAGTAAAAGATACTTTATTCATTTAAGGTTTATTATTTTTTCTTTTTTAAAAATCTAAATACAAAAATAAATGTATGCTTATACAAATAGCACAAAAATAATATTTTATTTTTAATTTTCAATTAAAAAAGATAAAAAATATAATGTTTCTAATTTAAAAAATCAAAATTTGTGCCTATACAAATAGTGCAAAAATAATATTTAATTCTTAATTTTCAATTTTAAAGCTTGGTTATTTTGAGGACCTAATTTTAAGGTCATGTTTTAGAAATTAAACAAAAAATTATATATTTCTAAAATTAAGTGTTCATTCATTTAACAATTAAAAAAATAGAAATTAGTTTAATTTCAGATTTTGAAATGATTTGCTTGCAAAAATACAAAATACATTAGAAATGTTGTTGATATATCTAGAAAATATAGAAAGTTTCCATTTAAATCTAGATTTTAGTTTTAAATTTATATCAAAATTAATTGATGATTCATTTTTTATTTTAGAATTTGTAGTGATTTGCATGCAAAAAGGAAAATAGAATAGAAATGTTGTTAATATATCTACAAATTTTTAGAAAGATTTCATTTATATCTAGATTTTATTTTTAAATTTATTGTAAAACTAATTGTTGATTCATTTAAAAATATTAGAAAAACACAATTGATTTTAATTTTAGAAATTAAATTGATTTGCTTATATATCTAGATTAATTTCTTTTTTTTTTTAAATCACAAATAAAAGGATATTATTTAAAGTTAGTTGATTTATGCCCCAAAAAATATAGATTAGAATATGAATACCACAATATGTGCTTTAATTGTTTTAAAACATTAGGATCCTTATAATTTATTGAAGTTATTACTGCCAATAATATATATTAGTTACATATTAAATATAGAATACAAGTTTAGATAAAGCAAGTTATTTCTTATAAAATAGATCTTTCCAAGTTTTATTTGCAAAAAGATCAAGAGTGTAGTAAAGATAAGAAAGAAATAGAACTTAGTGCACATGTCCTAACCATGGTAGCTTATGTCACCTAATTAAATAAAAGAATAAAAACAATATTATAGCTAGACATAAAAGAAATTATGTCATTCTTTATCTTTATTTGTTGATCAGTGTCTAATTTTATTCACAAAGATAACTTCCAAGTTAACATGGGTGATTGAAAATTTGCTAATATAATTTAGATTTGACATCAGTATTATCATGTTTATGTCTCTCTTATTATATTTAATAAATTGGTAGATAAGTTTATTTTAATTAATTAGTATATTCAAGGTAGAGTAATTAAAGTTGTCAATGTAGTGTTTTTTCTATATAGCTAATGCAAGTATAGATATAATATTTATCTTTTTATTTAATTAAGTTTTTACATATGAATATTTTTAATGGATTTTAGATAGAAAATAAAAATAATATAGATATATTATTGAAAGGAATCATGGAGTTTAATTAAATAAATAAAATATAGAAAACTAGCTTAAGAATAGAAGAACATCTATATCAATATAACAAATATAACTCTCAAATTTGAGGAATTAATGAATATATCAATATTAACCTTTTTTTTTAATTTAAAAACTATAAGATAAAACTACAACCACCAGGTTGAATCATATCCCTAATCCTCATGCCTAAATCAAGTTAACACTACCCTTAACAATAAACTAAATCAAACTTGAACCCTAATTTATCAATGACCTTAAAACTAATTAAATTGTAATCTTATTTGAACCCTAATCCTACCCTAATGGTAACCATGATCAATAATTGTAATTTTATAATAATGCTAACATAGGTAAAACCTTAATCAAATATTAACTACATGCTCATCCTAACTCCAACCTTAACCAAATAGTAAAACAAATTGAATCCTAAAATTAAACCAAATTGAACCCTATCCCTAAAAATAATTTAAAACTAAACCAAAATTCCTAACCATAATAGTAAACAAATTATACCCTAAACCTATCAATAAACCAAGTTGAACCTTAAGCCCCTTTAACATAATTGAAAACTTCACTTATTTAAACCATAATTCTATTAGTAACATAACTTGAACCCTAATATAAACCAAATGGAATCATAACCCAAAATTGAACCTAATTCAACATTAAACCAAATTGAACCTTAAGTCCTAACCCTAACCCTAATCCTAACCATTATGTAAATCCTAACAATAATCATAACCCTTACCCTAAACCTAGCCCTAACCCTAACTATGATAACAACCCTATCCCTAGTCATAATTCTAACCATAACCCTAAACCCTAAGCCTAACCATAATCTTAACCTCAATAATTTTGTAAATCCTAACCCTTATAGTTAACCATATCCGTAACCCTATCTATAACTATGATGTAAGCTTTATCCCTATCCATAATCCTATTTGTAACCGTAAAAAATAATCCTAACCATAATCCTAACCCTCTAACTCCAACCCTAACTCTAACCATGATATAGATCCTAACCCTAACCCTTTACCCTATCTCTAACCCTATCCCTAACCCTATCCATAGCCTGAATCATGGTGTAAACTCTAACCATAATGCTAACCCTAACACTTATCCTAGCCCTAACCATGATGTAAAACCTAATTGTAAGCCTAATCCTAACTCTAAACTCTAATATAAACTATAAGCCTGACCCTAACCATAGTCCTAAGCCCCAACACTAACCATAATCCTTACCCTAATTCTAACCTTGATGTAAATCCTGACCCTATCTATATTAACTACTACCACTGCTTCGAATAATTTTTTTTATCAAATAATATTATGATGTTAGTGTTACTTCAATGATAACTGAGCTATCTTTATCAATGAGAATAAAAAAATAGTTATAATTTATATCATTTTTAATTAGCTTACCTTTTATAATCCTTCCACTTTCACCTGAGCTATTAGAAAAATATCCTCCACATACTCCACTCCTTAGCAACAAATAAATCATATAGAACATATATTAAATGCTCCAAAGTAAATTCAAATTTATATTAATACCATAAACCTAATTAAACATTAACTTTAACCTTAAAAATGAAGCTTTATTATATAATCCTAACCCTCATACCATGCTTTATCCTTAAACTCTAACTCTATTTGAATACTAATGCTAAATCTAACTGTACAATTAAACCCTAAATAAATTGTAATACTAACCCTAACCCTAACCCTAATCCTAATCAAGATGAAAATTCTAACCCTAGCAATAACCTTAATTATAACCTTAAACCTAACCATAAGACAAACCCTAAAACTAACCCTATTCTGAATAATAATGTAAACACTAACTATCATCCTAATCTTAATTTTAAACCCTATCCCAAACCATAACCCTAACCCTTACCATGATTCAAATCTTAAACCTAACCATAATCCTAAGCCCTGTCCTATCCATAATCATAACAATAACTCTAATCATGACGCAAATCCTAATCATAACGTTGACCCTAAACCTAACCGTAACCATGATGTAAACACTAACATTAATCCTAACACTAACCATGATATAAACCATAACCCTAGCTATGATACTAATACTAACCCTAACACTAACCTAAATGATGATCTAAACCATAACCTTTACCATAGTCCTAGCCACAACTCTAAACCATTAGCTTAATCATAACCCTAACCCTAACTCTAACCCTAAACCCTAACTCTAAAATTAGGGAATGGGTCTATAGCCCTTCGGTGCACCAATCATCTATTACATTGTATTAATAATAAATAAAGGGTATTAATATCTTGGTGCAACCTAAGGGTTGCATAATTTTTTCCTTAAAAAATAACCCTAAACCTAACCCTTACCATGATGTACACCCTAACCCTATTCATAATTCCAAACATGATGTAAACCCTAATCCTAACTATGATGTAAATTTAAACCCTAACCCTAATTAAATTCAAAAATTAACCTTCAAATGAAGCTCTATTATATAGCCAAAAACCTAACAACGTTCTTTATTCTTAAATCCTTACCCTTCTTGAGTCATAACACTAACTCTAACCTTAATTTAGTTGTAATGCTAGCCCTAATCCTAATTAAACCCTATCCCTAATGCTAATATTAATTTTAATTTAACCTCAACCCTTACCCCAAGCATTATCCTAAAATAACAACTCTAATCGATAACTAAAACCAAATATAACTATTATTCTATCTATAATACTATAATTCCCTCTAATCTAGACCCTAACCCTAACCCTAACCTAATAATGACCCAAAACTAACTTTATATCTAATTATTAATTATATATAACCTTATAACCCTAACCCTAATTATAATTATAACCCTAAATCCTAACCCTAATTCTAATGTTAACCCTAATCTTAACGTTAACCCTAATTACAATCACTAAGATTAACTCGGATCATAACCCTCACCCCAATCCTAACCTTAATCCTAAGTATAATACTAACTCTCATTATAACTATAACCCTAACCGTCATTATAATTATATCTCTAATGCAAAACCTAATCCTAAGCATAAACCTGACTATGATATTAGCCCTAACCCTAACCGTAATCGTCAACTAAAGCCCATATAATTTTTATTCTATCATGGTCATAATCTTATGTATAACCATAGTCCCACCCCTAACTATAATCGTAACCCTAACTCTAACCACGTTAGAAACCCTGACCCTGATATTATACACTTAATAACTATACAACAATATTACAGTTTCAAAATAAGAATATAATATATTATACTTATCGTATAGCACTATATTAATTTAATATTACTAATAAAACTATAAAAATAATATTATAACTAACAATAATTTAAAATAATAATATAATACATTTAAAATATTTCAAATTTATATTATGAATATTATTTTTAATAAATTATAAAATAATATCATAATAATCAAAACAATATAAATTAATAATAATAATATATTATAAGATTATTCCACAAACAAATAAAAATAATAATAATAATAATTACAATGATAATATAATATTATATAGTTCTATTTTGAATTTTTTATCGTTTCCCATGTTACGCCGCGACTGCTACTAGCTTACATATATTTGATTTTAATCAAATATATATATAATACACGGAGAGATATCTTCTCAACGCACCTATTTTTATCATGTACTCTGAACTCTAATAGACGCCTCCAGAAGATATCTCTCCACGTATTTTATATATATATTTGATTAAAATCAAATATATGTAAGATAGTTACTTAAAATGGAAGAAGCCGCTTCGAATTACGCAAAAGTAAGCTTCAAGTTGGAAAAGGATTAACCCTTTCTAGAAAATTAACAAATAACTTCCACTTAATTTGATTGCCATTTCCGAAATGGAAGATGATTCCGCGTATTCTTTTTACGCCGAGAGGCGTCCCTATAGCATCAGCGGGGGTGGATATTGTCGATTCTGTAGCAGTTACAATCTCTTTATTTGCATGCTCCGAAGTTGAAAGATTCGAATGAAGAACGTAACTGACTCGCTTCTCTAACTGTTACAATCGCACAATCTGCATGCTCTGAAGTTGAAACAATTTGAATAAAGAACGTAACTAGCTCGAATCCACTACCTATACAGACTTGCTTCCACTATTGAGATGTGCAATTTTTCTATATAAATCTAAATGTTCAAATCATCTCCCTTGAATTCTCGTTTGTTTCTTTATTTCCGCGTTTTTCTATTATCAGTAAGTTGGATTTATTGTTGAATCAAACAAATCAAAATCTTTGTTCATTTATGCTTGCAGATCAGGCTCAGGTCCACCAAGCCTCTAGGTAAATACAGTGACAAATTTATTAACTTATCAACCCATGAATTCACTAAGACTGTTTACTGTTTACTGTTAGAGTAATCAGTCTGAAGAATCCTTTATCCTTGAATTTTATAAATAATATACTTTGTTTAGATTTATTATTCTTACTCTATGCATTATTGTTAAGAATTTTTTCAACCATCCAGTTGATATAGAAATATGTTTTTCAGATTCTGATTGCTTCCGTCAAGCGTTGTAGTGAATTCCTTTAATGTTAAATTGAAGTATTTTCACAGGCGGACCACAGGCTTCCCTGTATATTCACATTTTGCATGCATAATGTCTACTTGAATCATTTTATCAAGCAATTTGTATGCCATGTCCACATTGTGGGGAAGTCAAATATATTATAAGTTTATCCTATAATTAACGCATTCTATAAGATTGTATCTCTTTTAAGCATTATGTCAAACAAATCTCAACGAATCTATTCCGTGTATCTCTTTCAATCATGGCATCCGTTGAACCTCCACATGTTTCAATTCTATTAATGCATGTCTATCAAGGGCTTCGCAATGAATCCAGTGTGTGTATGTGAGACCACTTTTCATCGAATCCTCAAGATCACATTTCTTTGAGGCATTTTCTCAAATACTTCATGCACTTGGTCTATATTTTCATTTTAGAAAATTCTGGATTCCAATTCCTATACCTTTCTACATAGCTTCAATGTTTCCTATGACTGTCCTTTGTCTACTGAGTATATTTAATACCTTTAATCTCAGTAAATATTATAAAATTAGCATATTACAAATTTGATTCCAAATAAAATATTACAAAATTAGCATATTACAAATTTGATTCCAAATAAAATATTGCAAAATTAGCATATTACAAATTTGATATCAATTATTTTTCTTTTTCTTGATAAAATGATAAAGCGTGTGATTTTTTCATTTTGTGAAGATATTGTTGCCTTCATAGAATGTTATTATTGTTAATTTTCTAAAAAGGTTAAAGAGTAGTTGAAGAGTTGAGACTTATATTAGTTAAAGAAATTTTGAAAAATAATAAAAGTAAATGCAATATTTTGATAGAAAAGTGAATGAAACAATCTCAATTTTTAATTTAGAAAGATTCAAAAGAATTTCCATGTTTCTAAATCTTAAACATAAAAACATAATGTTTCTAAATTCAAAAGCTCAAAATTAGACATATATTTCAAAAAGAATATATAGTGTTTAATTTTCAATTTAGAAAGATAAAAAATAATTTCTTTTCTAAATCTTAAACATAAAGACATAATGTTTCTAAATTCAAAAAATATTGCATGTCTACACAAATAATTAAAAAATAGTATATACTATTTAATTTTCAACTTAAAGATCAAAAATATTTTTATGTTTCTAAATTTTAATAATTTAAATCAATGATAACTCACAATAAATATTTCTTGAAACCATGTTAGTTATTGAACTTCAAATTAAGCACATTAAATTATTTATTTTGAGCTTGTAAATAATTCTTCTCTATGTGTATATGGTTGTTGGATTAAGAAAGTATCATAAAAAAATTTCAAGATGAATGCACATATATAATATACATATCACATTGTGTGGATATAAAACTTATGTCCTCATTTATTATGAGGAACTTTACTTTTAAAATGTAGAAATGATTTAAGCCCCTGATATTAAGACTTTAAATTTAAGTAGGTCTCTTTGGTTTGGGGATGAGAAAAACACGAACTTTCTCAAATTTTGATTTACCACACAAAGAAAAAATAAAATTACATATAATTATAGATTATACAATATCACCATAACCCTAACCCTAATGCTAAATACTAACCCTAAACCCTAACCCTAAGCATGATGTAAACCTAACACTAACCATATCCATAACAATAATCTTAACCCTAGCCATGTCCCTAACCCTAACCTAACCATAACCTTGAAACCTAACCGTGCCACTAATTCTTAGTCCTAGCCCTAATACCTAAACCATAACCCTGACCCTAATCCTAAACCTAAACCCTAACCCTAACCCAAAACATAAGCATGATACAAACCTAACCCTAAGCATGATGTAAACCTAACCCTAACCATATCCATAACAATAATCTTAACCCTAGCCATATCCCTAACCCTAACCTAACCATAACCCTGAACTCTAACCCTACCATTAATTCTTAGTCCTAACCCTAAAACCTAAACCATAACCCTTGCCCTAAACCTAAACCTAAACCCTAACCCTAACCCTAATCATGATATAAACCTAACCCTAACCTTAACCATAACCATAATCCTAAGCCTTGATCCTAAGTATAATCTAAACCCTGACCCTAAACCTAATTCCTAACACTACGCATGATGTAAATCATAACCTTAACCATGGTGTATCCCTAACCTAACCATAATCCTAGACCCTAACCCTAAAAATAATCCTCTCTCTTAACCCTAAACCTTCACCTTAACCATAACCCCAAAGGTAGACCTATCCCTAATCCTAATCCTAACCATGATGTAGAGACTAACCCTAATACTGATGCTAGACACTAACCCTGAGCATGATGTAAATCTAACCCTGACCATAGCCATATCCATAATACTAACCCTATTCATATCCCTAACCCCAATACTAATTATAACCTAACGATAACCCTGAAACCTATAATTAGCAATAATCCTTAATCCTAACCCTAAAACCTAAACCCTAACCCTAACCCTAAACCAAAACCAAAACCAAAACCTAAACCTAAACCTTAACTCTAACCCTAAGCCCTAACTCTAACCATGATCCTAACACTAACCATAATCCTAATCCTAAACCTAATGTTAAACACTAACCCTAAACCCTACACTAATTCTAAACACTAACCCTAAGCATGATGTAAACCCAACTATAACCCAATGCCTAACAAAAATCTTAACCCTAGCCATATCCCTAACCCTAACCTAACCATAACCCTGATCCCTAACCCTAGAACTAATCCTTAGTCCTAACCCTAAAACCTAAACCGTAACCATAACCCTGAACCTAAAATTAAACCTAAACCCTAACACTAACCATAATGTATCTCTAACCATAATCCTAACCCCGACCCTTAACTATAATACCATACCTAACCCAAACCATGATGCAAATCCTAACCATTATGTAAATTCTAGTCATAATACTAAACCCTAATTCTAGCCTTAATCCTAACTTTTACCTTAACCATAATTAGATTACCCTAAACCTGATCGTAACCCAAACCCTAAACCTAACCCTTACCCTAACCATGATGCAAACTCTAATCATAATCCTAATACTAATCCTAAAACTTAACCCAAACCATAACCAAAACTCTTGCCCTAACCATAACCATGATACAAATCCTAACCATGACCAAAAACCTTAACCATAATTATAATTCTGACCCTAACCTAACCATAACCATGGACCATAACCCTAACAATAATCCTAATTCTTAACCCTAATCATTCACCCTAACAATTACCCCAAACCTATCCCTATCTCTAACTGTACCCTAACCATGATGTAAATCCTTGCCCTAATCTTGATGCTAGACACTAACCCTATACCCTAACCCTAACCATATCTCAAACCATAATTTTAACCCTTTCCATATCACTAACCCTAATCTTAACCCTAACCTAACAATAATCCTGAACCCTAACATTTGGAATAATCCTTAATCCTAACCCTAAAATGGGAACCATAACCCTAATCCTAAACCTAAATCTCAACCTTAACCCTAGGCATGATGTAAATCTAACAGTAACCATAATCCTAACCCTAATCCTAACCCAAACCATGATGTAAATCTGAACGCTAACCCTAATGCTAAACACATACCCTAAACCCTAACCCCCCCAATGCTAAACACTTACCCTAAACCCGAAACCCTAAACCTAAGAATGATGTAAACCTAGCTATAACCATATCCCTCACAAAAATTTAACCCTAGCCATATCCCTAACCCTAACCTAACCGTAACCCTGAACCCTAACCCTAGCACTAATCCTTAGTCCTAACCCTAAAACCTAAACCATAACCTTGAACCTGAACCTAAACCCTAACCCTAACCTTATCCCTAACCATAATCTTATGCCTTGACCATAACAATAATCCTAACCCTGAACCTAAACCTAAACCCTAACCCTAACCATGATTTAAATCCTAACTCTAACCATGTTGTATCTCTAACCATAATCATAACCCTAACCCTTAACCCTAATCCTAACCCTAACCTAAGACATGATGTAAATCCTAATCATTATGTAAAATCTAACCATAATACTAAACCCTAACCCTAGCCTTGATCCTAACTTTTACCCTAGACCCTAACCTAAACATAATTCTTACCCTAAACTTGATCGTAACCCAAACCCTATTCATAGCCCAAACCCTAAACCTAACCCTTACCTAACCATGATGTAAACTCTAACCATAATCCTAATACTAACCCTAAAGCTTAACCTTAACCATAACTATAACTATTACCCTAACTATAACCATGATGTAAATCCTAACCATAACCCGAAACCTTAATCCTAATCATAATCCTAAACCTAACCTAACCATAACCATGGACCCTAACCATAATAGTAATCCTTATTCCTAACCCTAAAAATTCACCATAACGATAACCCCAAACCTATTGCTATCTCTAACCCTAACCCTAACCATGATGTAAAACCTGACCCTAATCTTAATGCTAGACACTAACCCTATATCCTAACCCTAAGCATGATGTAAACCTAACCCTAACCATATCCCCAACCATAATAATTCTCCTATCTATATGCCTAATCCTAATCCTAACCCTAACCTAGTCATAACCCTCAACCCTAACCTTTGCAATAATCCTTAATGCTAACCCTAAAACATGAACCATAACCCTAATCCTAACCATAAACCTAAACCTTAACCCTAACCTTAAGCATTATGTAAATCTAACCCTAACCCTAACCATGATGTAGATTTGAACCCTACACCTAATGCTAAACAGTAACCCTAAACCCTAACCCTGATTCTAAACACCAACCCTACACATTATGTAAACCTAACTATAACCATATCCCTAACCAAAAACTTAACCCTAGCCATATCCCTAACCCTAACCTAACCATAACCCTAAACCCTAACCCTAGCACTAATCCTTACTCGTAACCCTAAAACCTAAACCATAACCTTGACCCTAAACCTAAACCCTAACCCTAACTTTATCCCTAACCATAATCCTAACCCTAAGCCTGAACCTAAACCCTAACCCTAAAGATGATGCATCTCTAACCATAATCCTAACCCTGACCCTTAAGCCTAATCCTAGCCCTAACCCAAACCATTATGTAAATTATAACCATAATACTAAACCCTAATCCTAGCCTTAATTCTAACGCTTACCTTAATCTTAATTAGATTATCCTAAACCTGATCATAAACCAAAACCAAAACCAAACCCTTACCCTAACCATGATATAAACTCTAATGATAATCCCAATACTAACCCTAAAACTTAACCCAAACCATAACCATAGATCTCTTTCCCTAACTATAACCATGATGTAAATCCTAACCATAACCATAATCCTAGCCATAACCCCAAACCTTAACCCTAATTATAATTCTAACCCTAACCCAACCATAACCCTAACAATAATCCTTATTCTTAACCCTAAACCTTCACCCTAACAATAACCCCAAACCTATCCCTATCTCTAACCCTACCCTAACCATGATGTAAATCCTAGCCCTAATCTTAATGCTAGACACTAACATTATACCCTACCCCTAAGCATAATGTAAACTTAACCCTAACCATATCCCTAACCATAATCCTAACCCTAATTCTAACCCTAACCTAACGATAACCCTAAACCCTAAGCTCTGCAATAATCCTTAATCCCATCCCTAAAATGTGAACCATAACCCTAAACTTAAACCTATACCTCAACCCTAACCCTAAGCATGATGTAAATTTAACCCCAACCATAATTCTAACCCTAACCCTAATGCTAAACACTAACCCTAAACCCTAACCCTAATGCCAAACACTTACCCTAAACCCTAACCCCAAGCATGATGTAAACCTAACTATAACCATATCCCTAACAAAAATTTTAACCCTAGCCATATCCCTAACCCTAAGCTAGCCACAACCTTGAACCCTAACCTTAGCACTAATCCTTAGTCTTGACCCTAAAACCTAAACCATAACCTTGACCTTAAACCTAGACCCTAACCCTAACCTTGGCCTTAACCATAATCCTAAGCCTTGACCCTAACATTAATCTTAAACTTAAACCTAAACCTAAACCCTAATCCTAACCATGTTGTATCTTTAACCATAATCCTAACCCTAACTCTTAACTCTAATCTTATCCCCAAGCCAAACTATGATGTAAATCCTAACCATTATGTAAATTCTAACCATAATTCTACACCCTAGCCCTAGCCTTAATCCTAACTCTTACCTTAACCATAATTCTTACACTAAACCTGATCATAACTAAAACCCTAGACCTAACCCTTACCCTAACCATGATCCTAAACTCTTCTTGCACTTTTTGGCCAAAAAGTGGACTCATCTTCTTGCGCTGACCCTAAACTCTAACCATAATCGTAATACTAACCCTAAAACTTAACCCAAACTATAAGCATAACTCTTACCCTAACCATAACCATGATGTAAACCTTAGCCACAACCATAATCCTAACCATAATGCTGAACCTTAACCCTAATCATAATCCTAACCCTATCCTAACCATAACCCTAGACCCTAACCCTAACAATAATCCTTACTCTTAACGCTAAACCTTCACCCTAACCATAACCCCAAACCTATCCCTATCTCTAACCCTAACCCGAACCTTAATGCTAGACACGGCCCCTATACCCTAACCCTAACCATTTCGCTAACCATAATCCTAACCTTAGCCATATCCCTAACCCTAATCCTATATCTAACCTAACCATAACCCTAAACCCTAACCTCTACAATAATCCTTAATCTTAACCCTAAAACTTGAACCATAATTCTAACCCTAAGCATGATGAAAACCTAACCTTGACGTTATCCCTAACCATAATCCTAAGCCCTAGCTCTAACCATAATCCTCACCATAACCCTAACCCTAACCATGATGTAAATCTAATCTCTAACCCTAAACCTAATCCTAACCATGATGTATCCCTAATCAATCATAATCTCATCACTTAACTGTAATCCTAACCCTAATTGAAACCATGACATAAGTCCTAACCATTATGTAAACTCTAACCATAACACTAAACTCGAAACCTAACCTTAATTCTAACCCTTACCCTAAACCTGAACCCTAACCATAATTCTAAGCCTAAGCCGAATAATAGGGTCAGCTTTAGGGTCACTCATGGATATTGATTTTTATTCTCAAATATGATTGATTTAATCTATATTGTAGATGTAGATTCACCCCTCAAAAAATAATAATATTACATATTATTACAATAAAAGTTAGTAATATAATACTATATAGTTATATATTCAATTTTTTAATGTCTTCCACATTAGGCTGCAACTCTCAAGAAGGATATCTCTTGACGTATTATTTTTATTATATATATATATATATGATAAAAATCAAATATATATAAGCTAGTATAATATAATGCCTAGAAAATCTAAGTTTCATGTGGGGTCGGAAAAATATAATGGAGATTCGAAGAGGCTTTTATTTTACAAAGAACTGTCCATTGTTTGTGTACATTCTATGCAAGGTAGTGGAGAGACTTCTCTCGTATTGTCTCTATGCAATCATCTTCAAAATAAAAAGGTTACATTCCCTGTAAATTATGTTCATGGTTTCCTTAATGCTCTAAGCCTTTATATTTAAAATTACATTTCTAATTACGTCGAGAGGCGTTCTTACAGTCGCAGCAGGGGGAGTGAAGCCGTCCGTATCAACACTAAAGAAAACGGAAACATATCTCTCTGCCATGCAATGTAACTGCTGCAAGCATTCCAGGCACCGTTCCAAGTATCCGTTTCAAGCGCATGCCGCAATCATTGCAACGTATTGAAGTGGAGCAGATATATGCATTTCGTTTTTTTATATAAACATATGATTTTCGATTAGAATCTGTTCACTTTCACCTGCCATTTGAATAGGTAGAATCCACGCACTCTAAATTTGTTTGTTCTTCATTCAGATTTTTGTTTCTTCTTTTATTTGTTTATTTATATAATATTAATTTGTTACCTCTGCCTCTCTTTGCCCTCAGATCAGCGTTTCTTGGAGCTATAGGTGCTTAAATTGCATATATTGGAGCATCCAGTAAATATTGTATCCTTGAACACAACTTCTACAAACAGCACCGGATACACGTGTGGTAGGATCATATGTTATTTTGTCTGGTAGGATCGTATGGACAAACAATTTATTTGGACAAAGCAAATTATTACAGTTCGAATGAAAAGCCTTGCTTTGCTGCGAGAGAATCCAAGGTCCCTCTAGGCCTCTATTTCTTCCCGCCCATCCATATGTCGTTTGATTAAGTCTGTAGTTTCTTTCACTTGAATGGATGCATCTTTCACTGCCTGTAATCGCCTACTTTGCTTTGCATAGTGACAATATTTAGTTTGTTATGGTTACCTTTTAGTAGCATTCCATTGTCCGCATCAGCAAAGATTGCTATTATATACAGGTAGTTTTCAAATTTCCTGATTCTGATCACAAAAAGTAGTTCATTGGGGGATATGGGAGATGAGTAGTTTACATTGCAGAGTATTTTTTCCACTACGACAACGTTTCAAAGACATATAATGACTGATCACATGACTGGCTGCACCAAAGGCTTCGGTTTTATTGTTTCCGCCGATCCCACCATTCTTGACATGGTTCTACAGCAGCACTGTATGTTTCTTTTTCCTTTTCACTGCTTTTCTTTTCAACCATTGATGAATGTATCTCACTAAATTCTTGTGGATTTTGTTTTGTTCTTCTTTTTATCCCTAATGGATGTTTGATCTTAGACAGATAATTTATCTCACCCATAGTAGGTTGCAGGGAAGAAAAAGAGCTAATTGTCATTATGGTTTGTTACGGTATCTAATATTTTTTTGTACACTGCTAAATATTCTGCTAAAAGACTATTACTAAGATTCTTTTGGCAATTCATGCAACCACATTTCTTTGAGGCGTAGTTCACAAGCCTTGAGTTCACAGGTTATAGATGTTGCTGAATTTGACGGTTCTTTATTCGGCAGCTAAAGTCAGGCACATGAAAAGATGAAATGTATTATTTAAGTTTTAAAAAAATATAAATGTAATAAATTCAAATGTTACTATAAGATTCACATTCTGAAATAAAGTTTTTTATTCAACAATTTCATTTTTGCAATCATTGTTTTCTCTATGTTGAATTGACATAATAGTTATTAGGGTTAGGATCAAATATTAACACTACTTTGTCCAAGGGGTTGAGCTTAGTTGGTTAAAGCATTGAGTTCTCAATGTGGAGACCCAAGTTCAACTCCCACGAGGGACACCTTTTTGTAGAATTCTAAGTTGTGACTCTTAGTCTTCCATTGGTTGTTTCTAAGTTGTGACCCTTGTGATTCTACGATACTTAATACAAAAAAAAATATTAACACTAACTCCAACCCTAATTGAATATAATTTTTTTTATAATATATGAGAAATTTTTTAGAAAGGTTCTACTTATATCCAAATTTTACTTTTATATTTATGTTACAATTAGTTTAATTTTAGAATTTGAATTGATTTACATGCAAAAGTAAAAAGAAAATAGAAATGTTGCTTATATATGTAGATTAATTTCTTTTTTTCCAATTTTGTAACTAAAAGATACTTTATTCAATGTTGCTTATATAATGTTTCTAATTTAAAAAATCAAAATTTGTGCCTATACAAATAGTGCAAAAATAATATTTAATTCTTAATTTTCAATTTTAAAGCTTGGTTATTTTGAGGACCTAATTTTAAGGTCATGTTTTAGAAATTAAACAAAAAATTATATATTTCTAAAATTAAGTGTTCATTCATTTAACAATTAAAAAAATAGAAATTAGTTTAATTTCAGATTTTGAAATGATTTGATTGCAAAAATACAAAATACAATAGAAATGTTGTTGATATATCTAGAAAATATAGAAAGTTTCCATTTAAATCTAGATTTTAGTTTTAAATTTATATCAAAATTGATTGATGATTCATTTTTTATTTTAGAATTTGTAGTGATTTGCATGCAAAAAGGAAAATAGAATAGAAATGTTGTTAATATATCTACAAATTTTTAGAAAGATTTCATTTATATCTAGATTTTATTTTTAAATTTATTGTAAAACTAATTGTTGATTCATTTAAAAATATGAAAAAAACACAATTGATTTTAATTTTAGAAATTAAATTGATTTGCTTATATATCTAGATTAATTTCTTTTTTTTAAAAATTCACAAATAAAAGGATATTATTTAAAGTTAGTTGATTTATGCCCAAAAAACAATAGATTAGAATATGAATACCATAATATGTGCTTTAATTGTTTTATAACATTAGGATCCTTATAATTTATTGAAGTTATTACTGTGAATAATATACATTAGTTACATATTAAATATAGAATACAAGTTTAGATAAAGCAAGTTATTTCTTATAAAATAGATGTTTCCAAGTTTTGTTTTCAAAAAGATCAAGAATGTAGTAAAGATAAGAAAGAAATAGAACTTAGTGCACATGTCCTAACCATGGTAGCCTATGTTACCTAATTAAATAAAAGAATAAAAACAATATTATAGCTAGACATAAAAGAAATTATGTCATTGTTTATCTTTATTTGTTGATCAGTGTCTAATTTTAGTCACAAAGATAACTTCCAAGTTAACATGGGTGATGAAAAATTTGCTAATATAATTTAGATTTGACATCAGTATTATCATGCTTATGTCTCTCTTATTATATTTAATAAATTGGTAAATAATTTTATTTTAATTAATTAGTATATACAAGGTAGAGTAATTAAAGTTGTCAATGTAGTGTTTTTTCTATATAGTTAATGTAAGTATAGATATAATATTTATCTTTTTATTTAATTAAATTTTTATATATGAATATTTTTAATGGATTTTAGATAGAAAATAAAAATCATATAGATATATTATTGAAAGGAATCATGGAGTTTAATTAAATAAATAAAATATAGAAAACTAGCTTAAGCATAGAAGAACATCTATATCAATATAACAAATATAACTCTCAAATTTGAGGAATTAATGAATATATCAATATTAACCTTTTTTTTAATTTAAAAACTATAAGATAAAACTACAACCACCAGGTTGAATCATATCCCTAATCCTCATGCCTAAATCAAGTTAACACTACCCTTAACAATAAACTAAATCAAACTTGAACCCTAATTTATCAATGACCTTAAAACTAATTGAATTGTAATCTTATTTGAACCCTAATCCTACCCTAATGGTAACCATGATCAATAATTGTAATTTTATAATAATGCTAACATAGGCACAACCTTAATCAAATATTAACTACATGCTCATCCTAACTCCAACCCTAACCAAATAGTAAAACAAATTGAATCCTAAAATTAAACCAAATTGAACCCTATCCCTAAAAATAATTTAACACTAAACCAAAATTCCTAACCGTAATAGTAAACAAATTATACCTTAAACCTATCAATAAACCAAGTTGAACCCTAAGCCCCTTTAACATAATTGAAAACTTCACTTATTTAAACCATAATTCTATTAGTAACATAACTTGAACCCTAATATAAACCAAATGGAATCATAACCCAAAATTGAACCTAATTCAACATTAAACCAAATTGAACCTTAAGTCCTAACCCTAACCCTAATCCTAACCATTATGTAAATCCTAACAATAATCATAACCCTTACCCTAAACCTATCCCTAACCCTAACTATGATAACAACCCTATCCCTAGCCATAATTCTAACCATAACCCTAAACCCTAAGCCTAACCATAATCTTAACCTCAATAATTTTGTAAATCCTAACCCTTATAGTTAACCATATCCCTAACCCTATCTATAACTATGATGTAAGCTTTATCCCTATCCATAATCCTATTTGTAACCGTAAAGAATAATCCTAACCATAATCCTACCCCTCTAACTCCAACCCTAACCCCAACCATGATATAGATCCTAACCCTAACCCATTACCCTATCTCTAACCCTATCCCTAACCCTATCCATAGCCTGAATCATGATGTAAACTCTAACCATAATTCTAACCCTAACACTTATCGTAGCCCTAACCATGATGTAAAACCTAATTGTAAGCCTAATCCTAACTCTAAACTCTAATCCAAACTATAACCCTGACCCTAACCATAGTCCTAAGCCCCAACACTAACCATAGTTATAATTCGTATAGAACATATATTAAATGCTCCAAAGTAAATTCAAATTTATATTAATACCATAAACCTAATTAAACCTTAACTTTAACCTGAAAATGAAGCTTTACTATATAATCCTAACCCTCACACCATGTTTTATCCTTAAACTCCAACTCTATTTGAATACTAATGCTAAATCTAACTGTACAATTAAAACCTAAATAAATTGTAATACTAACCCTAACCCTAACCCTAATCCTAATCAAGATGTAAATTCTAACCCTAGCAATAACCTTAATTATAACCTTAAGCCTAACCATAACACAAACCCTAAAACTAACCCTATTCTAAATAATAATGTAAACACTAACTATCATCCTAATCTTAATTTTAAACCCTATCCCAAACCATAACCCTAACCCTTACCATGATTCAAATCTTAAACCTAACCATAATCCTAAGCCTTGATCCTATCCATAATCGTAACAATAACTCTAATCATGATGCAAATCCTAATCATAACGTTGACCCTAAACCTAACCGTAACCATGATGTAAACACTAACATTAATCCTAACACTAACCATGATATAAACCATAACCCTAGATATGATACTAATACTAACCCTAACACTAACCTAAATGATGATCTAAACCATAACCTTTACCATAGTCCTAGCCACAACTCTAAACCATTACCTTAACCCTAACCCTAACCCTAACCCTAACACTAACCTAATCATAACCCTAAACCCTAACTCTAAAATTAGGGAATGGGTCTATAGCCCTTAGGTGCACCAATCATCTATTACATTGTGTTAGTAATATATAAAGGGTGTTAATATCTTGGTGCAACCTAAGGGTTGGATAGTTTTTTCCTTAAAAAATAACCCTAAACCTAACCCTTACCATGATGTACACCCTAACCCTATTCATAATTCCAAACATGGTGTAAACCCTAATCCTAACTATGATGTAAATTTAAACCCTAACCCTAATTAAATTCAAAAACTAACCTTCAAACAAAGCTCTATTATATAGCCAAAAACCTAACAACGTTCTTTATTCTTAAATCCTTACCCTTCTTGAGTCATAACACTAACTCTAACCTTATTTAGCTGTAATGCTAGCCCTAATCCTAATTAAACCCTATCCCTAATGCTAATATTAATTTTAATTGAACCTCAACCCTTACCCCAAGCATTATCCTAAAATAACAACTCTAATTGATAACTAAAACCAAATATAACTATTATTCTATCTATAATACTATAATTCCCTCTAATCTAGACCCTAACCCTAACCTAATAATGACCCAAAACTAACTTTATATCTAATTATTAATTATAATCTTTAACCTAACTTTATATCTAATTATTAATTATATATAACCTTATAACCCTAACCCTAATTATAATTATAACCCTAAACCCTAACCCTAATTCGAACGTTAACCCTAATCTTAATCTTAACCTTAACCCTAATTACAATCACTAAGATTAACTCGGATCGTAACCCTCACCCCAACCCTAACCCTAATCCTAAGTACAATACTAACTCTCATTATAACTATAACCCTAACCCTCATTATAATTATATCTCTAATTCAAAACCTAATCCTAAGCATAAACCTAACTATGATATTAGCCCTAAGCCTAACCCTAATCTTCAACTAAAGCCCACATAATTTTTACTCTATCATGATCATAATCTTATGTATAACCATAGTCCCACCCCTAGCTATAATCGTAAGCCTAACTCTAACCAAGTTATAAACCCTAACCCTGATATTATACACTTAATAACTATACAACAATATTGTAGTTTCAAAATAAGAATATAATAGTATTATACTTATCGTATAGCACTATATTAATATAATATTACTAATAAAACTATAAAAATAATATTATAACTAACAATAATTTAAAATAATAATATAATACATTTAAAATATTTCAAATTTATATTATGAATATTATTTTTAATAAATTATAAAATAATATCATAATAATCAAAACAATATAAATTAATAATAGTAATATATTATAAGATTATTCCACAAACAAATAAAAAATAATAATAATAATAATTAAAATAATAATATAATATTATATAGTTCTATTTTGAATTTTTTATCATTTCCCATGTTGCGCCGCGACTGCTATTAGCTTACATATATTTGATTTTAATCAAATATATATATAATATGCCTATATATTTGATTAAAATCAAATATATGTAAGCTAGTTCTATTCTTAATACCAAACATTGATATAATTATTTCTGTCCTAAATTACTACTTCAAAGGTACGTATTTGATATAATATAGAGTTGACATCTATTGAGTCATTATTGAACATTTCAATCGTAACTACATTTACCCAGGAAGACGTGTTTTAAAAAAAGCGTAGTAACAAATATCTTGCAAGTACATAGGAATGGATGACGCAACGATAAATCATCTGCAACGTAAGCATATGGTATTTAATAAGATATCACAGCTAACGGGCATACACTGAGAAGCTCTCATTCCAACTTTGTGGAATTGAATGTTCGATTACTGTTTGCCGCGTCTATTACACATATAAATAAGCGTTGTCTGAAAAGAAGACACGAAGTATATGAAACAAACTTTGTAAGGAGAAGAAAAGGCAAGATGAAGTTTCAAATTGCCGGAGAAATTAATTGTGTGCAATTAGTTCAATTTCGGCTTCAGATCATTTTGTTAACATTATTGAAATCGATGACGATACCGCTTATAGTTTTTCTAGTAATTCCAGTTTTAAGTAGGGTTAGAGAAATCCTGTGGGGATATGAAGGGACTTTGTTCGAGAGTGACCTGTCAGTCGTTAGGGTGCAATGCATAGGGTGGAGGGAAAACTACTTCGGCATTGGCTCTCTCCAATGCATTCCAAGATAAGTTATTTTTAAATTAAATATAGATTTCATATAAAAATGTGGGAGTTTAGTGGTAGAGATTTTTTTTTTGTTTGGTAACAATTAAACTATTGGTTAGGGCCAGCCCCTTTCATTGATAAAATCAGAAAATACATCATTGGTAACCTTGTCGCATATAATTGCATTGTTTCTAACATAATTCTTATGTCTTTATTAACTATGCCCATAGGTCTATAGAGTTTTGCAAATACAAACTTTAGATTTACAAAAAATTGCCTGCAGGCCCATGATATTTCTAACACTAATTCTATCATCCGACCTATTGCAATGATCTTCTTATCACAAGTATCCTACTATATTGTTATTAATCTACTAGCTAGTATTTTCTAAACATTTCATCGAATTGATATAAAAAAAGAAAGCATTTCAAAACATTCCTTTGTGAATTAGAAATTTCAGATGCAACTTTTAGTTGGTTTATGAAAAGTTTTATATTGCATTGTAGATTGATTATCTACAGTGTATTTCAAAGAGGAGAAGTGTTTGAAAATGAAGCATATTTAGATCAAAGATGTTCTGGTCACAAAACAAGTTAGTACCTAGGTATAGAATACTCCAACAACAAATGGGAGGTCCTAGGTTGAACTCCAAGTTGGTCCATGAAATATTTAACATGGTATTACAAGTCAAACCCAAAGTCAGGCCAAACTAGGATCTCCAAAGCACATATAGTATGTCTCAATGGGATTGTTGAAAAAATAGTCACAACTAGATTCAAAATGAACTACTCATAAAGTGGGTTAATAGTTTAGTAAGTTAGAGAACCACAATAACAAATGGGAGGTCATAGGTTTGACTCTTAACTAGCTCATGAAATGTTTAACATGATAATAAAGCTCAATTCACATGTAGATTGAAAATGAACAACTCATAAAGAGGGCCAATAGCTTACTAGAGCACCACAATAACAAATGGAAGGTCATAGGTTTGACACTTAACTAGCTCATGAAATATTTAATGTGATACTAAAGTAATATTAAGCAAATCCAAGCTAAGATAGGATCCTCAAGTACCTACAATGTGTCTCAGGAGAGTGTTATAAAATGAGCCACGATCAAACAAAATATGAACTAATCACAAAAGCGAGTGACATCTCAATGGTAGAACATGCAAACAATAAATAAGAAATCCTACATTTCTAATTTATTTATATAAATTATACACAATGATAATCAAATTGAGATTATAATTGTCACTTGTATGATGCCAACCAATATACTACTCTAGTTTAGAATTAGCTACACTTTTGAATGCATGGTAAGTTAATTACCTTGAAACATAATGATTTTTTCAAATTGATATCACAATATTTTTTGAATAACGAGTTGTGTGTACATGTAGGGGTGGCATTACCTCATCTTGAATAAAACTTGCAAGTATATGGTATATTTTGTGCCTATTAACATAAAACATATATAGTTTGAAGGCAAACTCTAAGAATAATATTCAAATTATACATATCCGTGAATGAAATATACCTTGAAAAAAAAATGGTGCTTCCAAAAAACCAAAGTCGATGGTGCTTCCAACGAACTAGACAAAACCCAAGAAATACTTTCAAGATTTTGCATCCTTCCTAGAGATTTTAGAGAAATGGGCATTTGTCAAAACCATTGCAGAGAAAGGGATAGTTATCATGGTGTGTCACATGAAATTGAAAAAAAGGGAAAGAAACTAAAACTTGCAACCCATAGGAGTCTTGGAACCCAGAAGAGGATCCCAAGAAACCACATTGGGATATAGAGAGGTAAAAGGGAAATTCCCACATAAAAACAAGATACAAGGAATAGAATAGGTGGCAAAAATAAGACCAAGAGCAAATAAAAAGCCAATAGATTCAGAAGGTGCCAGATAGAGGCAATGGGAAAATAATCTTTTGCATAAACCTACCATTCTAGAATAAAGGAGGTCAAAAGAATAGGGTGACCGCCACAATGGGAGGTCAGGATAATTACAAGAGGTTTTGGAGACCAGATGGCATAAGATATAAGGAAAATCCATCAATGAGACAAAGTGGGTATCAGATAGCAACAAAATCAAATATGATTCCTATTGGCAAAAACCTAAAAATCAACAACCAGAGCTTGAAGATGCACTCAAATAATTGGAAAAAGGAGAAAGAAACATAGAATAACCAGTGGGAATTGGAGTGTAGAATACAGATCTTTAAACTGCCTCAAGAGAAGTGTGAGAAGGTTTGGAAAAGGAAATATCAGGAGAGCAAACTATTTATAATTCCTTCAGAGCTGACAATGATAGCAGCTGACAGACTAAAGGAGATTGCCCTAATTGTTAAATAGGGAGGAGATGAAAAAGGAGAAGGGACATTAGAGGAGATAATCGATTAGTGGAAGATGAGATACTCAAATAAGGAATGTACCTTAAGTGTTGCAAGGTTTGTACCCTTGGTCTCCTTATGTTGTGTAGTGCAACACTTGGGTTTGTGACATGGCTTAACCACCTCTTGTCGATTCTATAAGTCTAGTGGGTGTTCAAGAATAAGATGTATGAAGATAGATGTGGTATTTTGGTTGATGAAGTGTATTGTGGTGTGGTCCACTTCTCATTCCTTTCCACCATGAGAATGTTTAGTGGAGACCTATAATTTCAAATTGGGTTCTAATTAAATTCTTTGGCTAACTTGGGAGACTTCTATTTCAAAGATAGTATAAATCAAGGATGATTGTAATGAAGAATTAGAGAAGCAAGTGGATTGAAAAATAAAAATGTCTCCTATTGTTGTGAATTTTTGCAATGTTGGGTGTGGTTAAGGTTGACCAATGTAGTAGTGCGTTGATGTTGTTTGGTATTGAAGGCAGTGAGATAAAGGTCTCTTTCGGCATTGCATCTTAGTGGCAATTATGCTACAATGATGGATTACTTCTTTTTATTTCTTCATCTTCTGGGTAGTGAGCCCTTTTTGGCTTTTTTAGCTAGGAAGTGAGCCCACCTACAATCAACATCCTGATAGTGATCCACCCCTTCTAAAAAGCACCTAGTTCAATGTCACCCAAAAAGGTGTTTTATACTTAAGAACTAGCATTTTCCATGGTTTTTCGCTTCTTGGATTTTCTTCATCAAATCTAATGTTTTATGTGTGTTCTCTCTCATTCTTATATATGTTTATGGTTAAGTAATCAAGAAATTAGTTTACTGGTAAAAGGAAAAAGTTGTATCACACTTTATAAAGGAAATAGACAACACTGATTAAATTTTTTTTAATTGAATCAATAGAAAGTGACATATATGTTTTGAATTTTGAAATTATGTAAAATAATAAAATTTATATTTTAAAGTGTATTTTAAAACAAATTATGAAATTATTTGAATATAGGTTTTAATAATGTACACTAAAATTTAGCTATTGATAAAATGCTAAAATCGAAGTTACACTAGGAATCACACTTTATATAGTAAATTTTACCTTTTTTTCTTTATTTTTTGTGTATATTGATAACTTGAAACTTTAGTGCATGGATACATTTTATTATTTTTTAATAAATATATATTTTTCAATAAATTTGGAATGTTGTGTGTACTAAAATATAACTCTTTCTATTTGGAACCACATTTTTTCTTAATTATTTATCCACATTAGAAAAGATATCATCTTTTATCTAGTGCATCATATTTTTTTTCAAATTTTTTTAATAAATTTAAGTTTTTTTTCCTTACAAGATAATTAACCATATATTTTAGTGTTGATGAGCTACTTTTAATAAAAATAAAATGTAAAATTTATAAACGAATTAAAATATTAAAAGATATATATTTTGAAAAATTCACTTATACATCTATAAAAGGGGTATTAGACCAAAAGTGATATAAAATATACATTTAGTAGACACTTCCAATTGGAAAAGTTGTGGCCAATATATAATGTATCTATAACAAATCTATATAGACCATGTGTTTGACTACAATTAATTTTTAGTTAGAATTACTTAAATTCACTCGTGCTGATAAGTTGGCCTGAAATGTGACACAATTTTATACTTTTACCCTTCCTAGATCTATTTATGTGGAATAAGTCATATATTTTAATTGACTACTAGTTCACCCAACCTCTCATTTATTTAGGATATTCAACAAGTGGTATTAGAGTCTAATTTCACAAGTTCAAATCCCATTGCTTGTGCTGAAGGGGATTGTTGCAAGGTGTGCAACCTTGGTCTCCTTGTGCTATGTAGTGCAACACTTAGGTTTACAACATGGATTAACTATCTCATGTGGATTCTACAAGTCTAATGGTTTTATCAAGCATTAACATTTTTATCTTTTGGTGTAATAATAACCATACTTCCAACATTAAGTACCTTTGCAGCAAACATTGGTTCAAACTTCATCTACAACTGTAACGGTTTTGATATAGAATCTTTGGAGGCTCTAGATGATTTTCCACAAAGAATATTCCTTCTCTCTTCCTCTCCTATGTTCCTTCTCCTCACTTCTCTCCTTTTCTTTTGTCTTCTCCTTATCCTCTATCTCCTTCTCCTCTATTTGTTCCTTCTCCTTAAACACTTCTACCAAATTCTCATTTATATCCATCTAGCCATCCTGACCAGTTCCAAGGCCTACATCTTCACCTTTCTTCTCCAGATCAATATGTTCACTTGTCCACTCTATTTTCTTTTCTAAATTAACAACACTACTACTTGAGCCATGAGAAAAGCCTTCCAAGCAAGACATATCAATAAGTTTGACATTAATGACAATAAGAGTTCATACTTGCAACAAATGTACCTCCGAAGTCATTAATTTAGTGATTATCTTGTATGACACTCTAAGTAGAGTAATGAGATTCTAATGAGATACTTTCTCTAAATATCTAATATTAGGTATGAAATTTATGTTTCCTTTATTAATAACCTTTTCTTAAGGATGAAATGGAAATATTTTATAAAAATTTTATGTAGGTCCGAAGCCACACAATCCTAGAGGACTTTGTAGAAATCATCAGTGAAATCATCACACCCAAGATCCTTTTCATAAACCATGCTATGGACAACCCCCTAATTATCTCAAAAGACTTGTTGTGAGGAGGAAACTCAACAAGGAGCAGCCTAGAGGTTTTTTGAAGAGAACACTCCCATTGAAGAGAGTTCTTTTAGGCTATGAAAACATACTCTTAGTGCTTGCCAAAGACCTATTGAATATCCAATATATTTTAAGAATGGATTGATAATACTCAATAGGTATTTGATTTCGTGAGAGGTGTGGTGGGATACATGGACATGAAAAACATTTGGAAGCTCTTTCACTTGAAGATAGTGGAGTTTGGCCTTAATTTGAGTTCCTATGGTAGAATAATTATCTATAATTTATTTTAGGTCTATCTAATTTATTTTCCTAATAAACAAAGTAGGAAAAAAGGTATGAGGTTCAAGTTCCATAATGACCTTGTTGATATGTATAATAGTGGACTCGTATGTATATAATTGAAAAGTTGCTAATTAGTGACCATAATATGGAGGGACTAGGATTTGGAATAGATGGTTCTACTAAATAAATCTAGATAATAAGTTGAGTGGGAGAAGGTTCAAGGTACTATATCATCCTAATAGTATCCATGGATGTTAATGACCCACCAAATAAGTATTTGATAAGAATTAAGTCTTACAACTTTGATGAGTGATAATTTTTTATTGAACTTTAAACTAAATGAGAAAGTGATCAAATGATATTACATTTGATAATAACCTGACCAAGAGGGAAAAATAACTAGCAAGGGAGAATATATATTTTCTAAAAATCATAACAAATTAAAAAGATATATAAAAACCCTATCAAAGCTATCCTAGAGTGACACCAAATATCCCAGAGAGGTTGTTTGTCATAGCAACTCAACTTGGGATTAAAAAGACATTTTATTGTGCATTTAATACTACACCTTTTAGTTGCAAGATATGAAACATAAGTCTAACTTATCATATTTATTATATGTCATCTCAACAATATTGAAATTTTTGCACATAACCCAAGTGGTAGTAGAAATTGAATAAACAAGCCATTTCTATAAGAGAGGTAACTCAACAACATCATTAAAAGCATAAACATTTATGATTCCAAAAGAAAGGTTGTTGACATTTAAAATAATTTATATTAAATAGTTAGTGGAGTTAAAATTATGTTGAACAATATTTGGAAACCACATAGGAGAGAGAAATGTGACAACCCTTCCACTTTCAAAATTTTAATTACAACATTACATAGTACTAGTAAGGCATGTGACATGACAAGCAACAAAAAATATGAAACCATAAATATTCACTACCAATAAATAGACAACATCTGGAGGTGAATTTCTTCTTATAAGTATCCCATATATTTATTTTGGAGAGGTTAGTGAGACCCCAAACATTCTAGGACAAAAAATAATGGGAAGTAATTAATGATATCCTTGTTATTTGACTATTGGTGACTGGAATAATGCTTCGACATAAAGCCAAGGGAGGAAGAACCCAATTAAATGTTGGGCGACAAAGTCCTCTATTTCTTAGTAGCCTATTCTCTATCATCCGAGTGCTCAAGAGGGATACAATACTATAACAAATACTTTGATGAGAGTAAGAGTGAACAAAATATTATATTTGCTAAGATAAAATCGATACTAGTTGTGACATCGAAGAAAAACTTCATTTATAGGATGACTAACTTAAGGTTGGCACAAACAATTTCCCATTTTTAGAAGGGATCCAGGAAAAAGTGTTGACATAACATTCCCAATGGAAGAATCTAAAGTGAGATAGGTTTTGGCTTGTGCCTTGCTAGTGTTGGAAGTTTTCTCTTATAGTGTGACATCATAGTCTAGTTTTCCTTAGACTTTGAGGGAGTAGCCTTTATAGATCAAAGAACCCTGGATATTTGTGGAGGTGATTTAAGCCAATGAGTTTCTCAAGGGAAAACCTTAAATTTATGTTCAATGGATTGACATAAAAAATAAGTGTTGGCTATATTAATGTAAGGCACCCATTGGATGTGATGAAGGTTGCTAACTTGAATATCAACTATCTCTTTAAATTCCTTAGATAAATCAATCTCAACCAGTACAGTTTTAGAAATGACACTAGTACGACCTTTCAGGCTCCATACAAATAAACATACTTAGAAAAAAGTCGCGAAATGCAAATAGTTCTAGAATACAAAGGGAAAACTTGAACAATCAAGTTAAATTGGCATATGGAGCTTCTTTTCATCTAAGATTGTGAAGTGGTCTACGTTTGAAAGACCAATAAGGACTAGTGAACATACCGAAGGTTATACTTGAGGTTATCCTTATCAATGTTGGCCTTAAAGAAACTAAAAGAAACACACCCTTACTCAATTTTTAAATAGCATCAAGTCAAACCCCATGTACGGCCTAGTGCTTATTGACCCATTCTTGAGCATGCTTTGAGGTGAAGTTCTCCTTTCTAAATGTCATATGAGAGTGAAATGATCTAATTATGTACAAGAACTATCAAATTTAGGAATGGGTAAAACCACATTTGCTAGAGATTAAATATGTGTACCTTGTGAAATACCTTCAGGATTTTTTTGGGGGGTGCTTTCTTGGAGGAGCCATTTTATATAATTGCCAATCATCAACATTAACATGAATTGTTGGGATGAAGTCATTTGAATCCAAATTTAACCCAGATTAGAAAACAACACAATAAATATAAGAGAATAAAGAGTTCACTCCACCAAGAGTGCAAAGTGAGATAAGGGAATCTAAGAACTAGAAAAAAGCACGAACCCTAGTAGACTGCAACATAGCCAACAAATTGTACCTTTTAAGTTTTTTTGATTAACCCACATCTCAATTTTATGCAAACAAAGAAATGACTTGAGACATAAAATACATTGAAGTTATACACATAATTTTGTAAAGAATGATCACGACACTCAACTACCATAAAAACTTATCATAGTAATAAGATGAAAATATAAGTTTTCCTATGTGGCTTATCGCTAGAAAACATGAAATGAAGAGATTTTTTACAAGTTTCTCAAGATCCTTGGACCTTCCACTTCAAGACAAGACATAAGAAAATTCAAAACATAACACAAGGATAAAGTTAGCTACAAATGGAGCACATATACATCTCCTTATCATATTCAATTTATAGGAAAATATACAAGACTCCATTTAGGAGTTGGTTGAGAATTTATTATTCATTAATGAAGATTGGTGCTGGAAGACATAATGTAGTTGTAGGAAGTTATGTGTGCTGATTTTTCATAATAATTATTAATTTATTTTAATGTCTCTCCATAAATTAATTATATTAATTATATTTAAATATTTCCCGTTATCTATTAAAAATGGGTTCGAGAACAAAGCCTTATTAAATCATTCTCACATAAGAACTTATTAGACACCCATTTAAAATCACTTATTTGCTAAAAAGATGAAAGAATTTCATAATAAGTAGTCAATCATCAAGCCACTCCAAACTACAGTGTGCCTCAACAATTTCAACTTGAAGCTCCAGAATAGAAATACTCCTAGCTTGCAACCACTGCTTGCCAACCTTCTCAGTGTTGATAAAAAGCTTTAGGGAACTTAGGTGACAAACTATTGTAGGTAACACCTTAGAAAGAGAGCACTCTCTCATATCAAATTCATTCAATTTATTGAGTTTTCCTATTTTCTTTTGAAGAAATTTCAAGCCTCCGCATGCTGAAATGTCTAAATATTCTAACTATTCAAGTTTTCTAATTGATGGAGTAAGCTCTTTTAGGCCTGGCAATTGGTAATAGACAACAATAGAATAAAGGGCATATTGCAGATAATGAGGGGGTAGCTCCTCCAATTCATTGCAGTGGTTAAGTTTAAAATCTTCGAGCTTGGTGATAGAGGATATATTTTCAAATCCTTCACATAAGCTCAGTGATAACTTCTCTAAGTTTTGTAGTGCTTCAATGCTCTATTTTTTCCAGAAAAGGTGAAATCAACCTCTCCAAACAGACTCTCTTGAGTGGAGTGAGTGAAGATAAGGACTCTAGACCCTTCACAGTTGCCTTCTTTGTACTACAATTCGATATCATAATTTTTTTTTAGATTTTTCATCGATTTAAGAAATGGGGGAAGAACTTGTTCTATTGAAGTAAAAAATAACAAAAGAACCTCTATTTTGGGGACATTCATATCATACTAGTGATTTGTTGGACACAATGGACCACTGAGAGGGGGGTGAATAAGTGATTTAAACAATTTTTACTTAATGAGAACTATATCAGTTCAATATGAAATAAACAAAATGTAGACCAGTTACGAAAGCAATGCAAACAAGGTGTGTAGGAGAAATATCTAAAAGATTAATACAACACACACATGAAGATACAACACACAACACCAGATGTACGAGGAAGACCCAATGTGCAAAAAATATTGGTAAGAATAGTTGTTGGAGATCTTCTGCTCTAATCCAACCTCATAATGAAAAGATTTGATTACAAATTTTAGGGCACCAACACAAGAAGCACCAACCCTTGATTTATGAGCACCAACTCAAAGAAGCACCAACCCCTATAAAATTTATAGGCTACAACCTAAAGGAGCTACAACCCCCGAACTAAGCACCTACTCAGTGAAAACAATATGAAAACTTAGATATAAAAATGAGATCCCTGCTACAAATGAAGTTTTGCAACCCTTCAAAGCCTTGCACTACAAGTTTCTATCTTATCAGTTTGTGTCAACTCAATAAACACTGCAACTTAGCTTTTCTACTAGCTCTAAATTTTCTAAATCTTCTCCCCCTCTATTATGTTGAATTCAACTCATACTTGGTCACTCTCTATTAGGTACTGCTTCTTTCTATTTGTCACCTCTGCATTCTATGCTCACTGTCGGTTTGTTCCTTACACAAGTTTACCCTTCTTTTCCTTATCAGTACAATCTTCACTCACAAACACTTTACTTTTTTATCTCTTCGGCTCTCAGACAAAAATTTCACTCTATCCTTTACCCTTCAACAAAAACACTATCTATCTTAGGTCTCCATATTAAACTAAATCTTTCCTCCTAAAAACCAATTCAAACAGAGGGCGGCTAGGGTTTCCTTCTACCGACCAAATTTGCATCCAATTTGATCTAATCCATCTTGGATCGCACACCTACTTTGGAGGAATAGTCCATCACGCGATTTCCATCTGTCCAATGTATGTTTGCCAAAAATACCAAACCCAACCAAGATTTTCAGCCTTGAAATTTGTTGACTCATTTATGAACCAGTTATTTCCTTCTCAAGGTCCTCTTGCAATCTAATTTCCTTGCTTCAATCTAGGCACTGAAAACTCCCTGATCTTTCTCTATCATTCATTCTTCCTCGAGCCACATCAATCTCTCATCGACCCGACATTTGTGGGTGTTTCATTTAATGTAGACTAACTGCTCCAACAACAATGTTGGTGGAAACTTTACCAACCTCTACATACTCACTGCCTCAGCTCCACATGGTATTACATCAGCATACACTCAGCTCATCGACATAGGGTCGGTTTAAACTTGAAAATTTAACAAATCCTCACACTGGCACAAGCCCTTACCAATAAAACCTTCTCCTACTGCTACCTGACAACACACACTACACAAGTAGCTCAACTTCACCTTTAGTGGTTTGTGATCTCTTTGTCACTCTGACTCTTTATCACAAACATTATCACAAACAAACAACCAGCCTTCATAGTGGTTACAACTTGTCAAGCCAACACATAACTTCATATCACCTCTTATAAGTGATGTCACTGCCTATCTCAATACCTGCTTGTCTTCCATGCTTGCATATCGGTTTTGTCTTCCACCATACCAGTTGATAAGCCTTCATGTTAATCTTCCTTATGTCAGTTCAATCTTCTTCATATCGGGTCGACATACACTACCAGTAGTGTGCAGTACTGGTTGACATGAATGACAAGTCAATGCCAACAATCTCTTCCTTTGGTATGGATTTCAACATTATCAGTTCCCATTTCTCTCCCCCTTTGACAGAAATGGCAAACGGAACCTTAGTCTAACACTAGTAATCTCTCCCTTGTTGATCTACATCCGGTGAGGACACATTCTCCCCTTGTGTCCATGCTTCAATATTTAAGAGTAATAAGATAGTAACAATTGTTGACTCCCCCTGAATGATACATCCTCCTACTCATTTAAGTGTTGTTGGATGGTGGGACAACTCTCATATTTTGTCTCAAGTACTCAAATAGGCCTAAAGGAAGTGGCTTGGTAAATATGTCAGCAATTCGCTCACCATTTGGAACATATTCAACAATGACCTCCTTGTTTTCTACCTTCTCCCTCAAGAAGTGATACTTGATTGCAATGTGTTTTGTTCTTGAGTGTATCACTAGATTCTTGGAGATGTTGATTGCACTTGAGTTATCATGCCAGATTGGAATAAGATTTGGTATCTCCACCTATATGTCCAATGTCTTCTTCATCCATAGCACTTCTGAACAACATGTAGCAACAACTATATATTTAGCCTCAGTAGTGGATAATGACACTGAGTCTTGCTTCTTGTTGTTCCATGATACTTACCATTCTCCTAAGTAGAAAGAACCTCCACTTGTACTATTCTAGTCATCAATACTTCCTAGCCAATCTGCATCAGTATAAGCCTACAAAGAGAAGTCTCCTTTATTTGGATACCACAGGCCATAATAGATAGTTCCTTGTAGATACCTTAAGATTCTCTTGACTACATTAAGTGAGACTGTTTAGGAACAACTTGGAATCTTTCTACCATGCAAACAACTTGTAGAATATCTAGTCTAGATGTTGTTAAATATAACAAACTACCAATCATAGACATATATAGTGTTTGCACAACTTCTGATGACTCATCTAGTTTTCTCAACTTACAAATGGTAACCATGGGAGTACTTATCGGTTTTCTATCATCCATTTAAAATTTCTTCAACATGTCTTTCACATACTTGGTTTGGGAGATGAAAATTCTTTTATCCTGCTATGAGATCTGCAAACCAAGAAAATAGGACAACTCACCCAACATGGACATCTCGAATTCTGTCTTTATCTGATCTGCAAATTATTTGCACATGATGTCCTTATCTCCACCAAAGACAATATCATCTGCATATACAACCACTATAATCATTGGATCTCCATTTAGCTTGACATACAAATTACTTTCTACATTCCCTTTCCAGAATCTTTACTCCTTCAAGTATTTATCCAACCATGAATACCATTCTCTAGGAGCTTGCTTCAAGCCATACAAGGCTTTCTTCAACTGGCATACAAAACTCTCATCATCATGTAAACGATAAACCTCTAGTTGTTCCATATACACCTCTTCTTCAAGGTTACCATTCAGAAAGGAAGATTTGACGTCCATTTGGTAGATGTTGTAACCTTTATAGGTAGAGAAAACTAAAAACATTCATATTGCCTCTAACCTAGCAACTGGTGCAAAGGTTTCTTCGAAGTCAATACCTTCTGCTTGAGCATACCCTTTGCAAACTAATCTTTCTTTATGTCAGATTATCTTGCCTTCTTCATTCATCTTATTCTAGTAGACCCACTTGGTACCTATGACATTCTTCTTTGTTGGTCTAGGAACAAGTTCCCATGTTTGATTTTTCTCAATTTGTTTCAATTCTTCATCCATGACATCTACCCATTTCTGACATTTATACTATCAACCATTTTTCTCAATTTCTTGTTGTAGTATTTGTAGGATTTTCTATTGGTTGAGTAACCCAAAAAGATTCCTTCATCACTCCTAGAATCAAAAATTCCTAATCCATCAACATCTCTCTTAATGAAGCACTTGCTTCCAAACACTCTAAAATGCTTGAGTAATGGTTTCTGGTTGTACCATAACTCATAAGGATTCATTCTACTATTCACTCTTAGTTGTACCCGGTTTAATGTATAGATAATAGTATGAACTTCTTCCTTCCACTATGTATCTGGTATGTTGGCTTCATTCAACATTGTTCTATCCATTTCCTTTACTGTTCTATTCTTCCTTTCTACCTCACCATTTTTTTGTGGTGTTCTTGCATTTGAATACTATCTTCGGATTCCATGTTTCTCAAAGTAGTCAATAAACTTATTTGAAGAATATATTCTCTACCCTGGTCTAATCTTAAACACTTTAACCGATGTTCACTATCATTTTCAAACATCCTTCTAAAATTCTTGAATCTTTCAAATGCCTTTGATTTTTCATGCAAAAATGTCACCCAAGTCATCCTTGAGTATTCATCAATGAAAATCATAAAGTATCTCTCGCCGGTCAGAACCCTTGTCCTTGATGGTCCATACAAATCTGTATGTACTGACTCCAAAGGTCTATTATACTCTTTTGTTTTGTAGCTCACTTTGATTTGCTTGCCTCTGATGCATTCATCACAAAAGCTACTTGTTGGTTTAGTTATTTGTGGAATGTTTCTTACATACCAATTCTTGATTATCTTCACTAGATTGTCAAAGTTCTCATGGCCTAATCTCTGGTGCCACAACCAGCTTTCATCAACCTCTCTCATCATACATTAGGACTCATAGCATTCCCTCATATTGTAGACATTACCATCTTTAATCTTTCCTTTTTTAAGAACCTAATTCTCTTCTTTCTTCTCCTCTTCTGTCATCTTGTCTTTCGATTTAGTCTCTATCTTTTGATTTGGTACTATTTTCTATTTCTCACTAGTTCTCAGCTTACAATGCCTTGCTATGTGATCAAAATTTTGACACTTGTAATATTTTATATTAGCATTGAAAGATGTGTCCAAAGCATTCTTGTAGGACATTTGTACACTTCTCCTACACTCATAACTCTTATGACCAAACTCATTGCAATTATAGCAAGTGACATTTGTAGCTTGTAATGCAGCAAATGAGTTTCTACTCTCAAAATTGGGGTATACATTCAATTTCCTACAGCCTACCATTCTATGACTGAAATTATTACACTGGTGACAATAACCATGAAAGTTTGGAACATATTGGTTAGATTGTCTTGGCCCTACAAATGACTGGCTCACCGAGGGTTTTCCTTTCATGCTGCTAACTCTGGTGAATCCTTCATGATCAGGTCTTGTATTTCTCCTTGTATCTACATGTTGATGCATTGAGTATGATGTTTGGTTCATTGATTATGTATACCGGTTTGTGTGACAGTCCTTAATAGCATCTGCGTATGTCTTCTTGCTGGTATCTTTTCTTACCGTGAATGTCTTCTTCTTTTCTCCTTCATTTGAAGAAGTAAATAGTATCTCCTTACTGGATGCATCTTTTCTATTTGAACTTTGATCCTCATCAAATCCTAAGCCACTGGTATTCTTAGATTGCTTCTGTTTGCTGCTGCTTCTTCTTCTTCTTCTTCTTCTTCTTCTTCTTCTTCTTGTTCTTCTTCTTCGATTGTTTTGCTTGCCTCTTCTACCATGTTGGTAGATATTATTCTTCCTATCCTTACCATATGATCTTCTACCAATTGATTGATCATCTTCATTCTTATAACCATAGGGACATTTGGCAGCAAAATGTCCAATCTTTCCATAGTTGAAACATTTCCGAAGCAGCTTGCCTTTGTATTTTTTTGAACCTGTCTTGAGTCTTCTGACAAAGTGTGCTATGATATCATCAGAGTCTTCACCGGTTCCATCATGAAAAAACTCTTCCTTTCCTTTTCTTGATTTTTTGAATATAGCTTCTTTCTTCACAGCCTCAGTACCGACAAATCTCATTTCATAAGAAGTTAGGGAACCATTCAACTCATCCATTGTAAAGACTTTCAAATCTTTTACTTCTTCTATTGTAGAAACCTTTGTATCATACTTAGGTGTAAGGGATCTAAGTAAAATCTTCACTACCACCTCATCTTTTATTTCTTCTCCAAACCCTCTAATGGTGTTTGTTGTTTCATCAATCCTTCAGAAATAGTCAGCAATCTTCTCTTCATATCCTATTTTCAGACCCTCAAGATATGCTCTCAGTGTCTGTAACTTGGCTTCCTTGACTTTAGCATCGACTTCAAATATGTTTTGCAACTTATCCCAAGTTGCTTTGGCAGATTAGTAGTGCATGACATTAACAAACTCATTATCAGATAGCCCACTAAGAATAGCATTTTTTGCCTTAGAATTGTTCTCATATTCCTTCTTAGCATCTGGATCAGTAGAAGGATTATTAGGAACTGTGTACCCATTCACAACCGACATCCATACATCACAACCAAGACAAGACAAATAGGTTTCTATTCTTCTACTCCAAAAGGCATAGTTGACACCATCAAATGTAGGGGCTTTTGAGGAGGCTGATTCATTTCTTGCCATTGTGGACACTTGACAGGATCTATCCAAGCTAGAGGACACTTTCACAAAATAGGGTACCTAGGCTCTAATACAAATTGTTGGACACAATGGATCACTGAGAGGGGGGTGAATAAGTGATTTAAACAATTTTTACTTAATCAGAGCTATATTGTTTCAATATGAAATAAAAAAAATGTAGACCAATTACGAAAGAAATGCAAACAAGGTGTGTAGGAGAAATATCTAAAAGATTAATACAACAAACACATAAAGATGCAACACACAACACTAAATGTACGACGAACACCCAATGTGGGAAAAATCTTGGTGAGAATAGTTGCTAGAGGTCTTCTGCTCCAATCTAGCCTCACAATAAAAAGATCTCATTATAAATTTTAGGGCACCAACCCAAGGAGCACAAACCCCTAATTTATGATTATGAACTCAAAGGAGAACCAATCCCTACACAATTTATAGGCTACAACCTAAAGGAGCTACAACCCCTGCACTAAGCACTTACTCAGTGAAAACAATATGAAAACTTAGATATACAAATGAGATACCTTTTACAAATGAAGGTTGCAACCCTTCAAAGCTTTGCACTACCATTTTCTATCTTACATGTTTGTGTCAACTCAACACACACTGCAACTTAGCTTTTCTACTGGTTCTAACTCTACTAAATCTTCTCTCCCTCTGTTCTGGTGAATTCAACTCACACTTGGTTGCTCTCTATCAGGTACTGCTTCTTTCAATTTGTCACCTCTACATTCTATGCTCACTCTGTCGATTTGTTCCTTACACCAGTTTACCCTGCTCTTCCTTACCAGCACAATATTCACTCATAAACACTTTAGGTAATTATCTCTTCGGCTCTCAAACAACAATTTAACTCTTTCCTTCACCCTTCAACAATAACACTATCTATCTTAGGTCGCCATATTTAAACTGAAGCTTTCCCGCTAAAAACCAATTCAAACAAAGGGCAGCTAGGGTTTCCTTCTACTGACTAGATTTTCATCCAATCTGATCCAATCCACCTTGGATCACTCACCTACTTTGGAGGAATAAGTCATCCCACATTTTCCATCTGTCTAAAGTATGTTTACCAAAAATAGAAAACCCGACCAAGATTTTCGGCCTTGAAATTTGTTGAATTATTTATGACCTAGTTGTTTCCTTCTCGAGGTCCTCTTGCAATCTGATTTCCTTGCTTCGATCTAGGGGCCAACAACTCCCTGATCTTTCTCTGTTGTTCATTCTTCCTAGAGCCACATTAATCTATCGTCAACCCATGATTTGTGGTTGTTTCATTTAATGTCGACTAACTGCTCCAACAACCATGTTGATGGAGACTTCACCAACCTCTGCATGCTCACCACCTTAGCTCCACATGGCATCACATCGGCATACATTCAGCTCATCGACACAGGGTCGGTTTAAACTTGACCATTTGACAAATCCTAATAGTGACACAACCCCTTACTGGTAAAACCTTCTCTTGTTGCTATATGACAACATACACTACACAGGTAGCTCAACTTCACTTCCGGTGGTTTGTGATCTCTTTATCACTCTACCTCTTTATCACTAACATTATCACAAACAAATACAGCCTTCATATTGGTTACAACTTGTCATGCCAACACACAACTTCATATCACCTCTTACCGGTGATGTTAATGGCAGTCTCAATACCTGCTTGTCTTCCATGCCTTCATACTGGTTTTGTCTTTCACCATACCAGTTGACAAGCCTTCATGTTAATCTTCCTTATGTTGGTTCAATCTTCTTCATATCAGGTTGACATACCCTATCGGTAGTCTGCAATACCAATTGAAATCAATGACAACTCAATGCCAACATGATTTTCCTCCATAAGGCCTGCATGTATTAATTACAAAGTAAATCTAGTTAGAAAATTGTGCAGTAATTATGACTCATACATTATATTCTAATCATACCGAGGTTGAATACATGAATGAAAATAAGGGAAAATATGAACATTAAAAATAATGGTTAGTATTCGAAAGAAATATCTTTTTTGAGCCAAAATGCATGTGTAAGAGTTTCTGAATACTCACCAGTAATAATGGAGAGAATATGAGTATCAATTGCTTTGTCATTAAGCAAGTCGCATTTCCCCAGCAAACTACTGATGACCAACCTCTTGCGGTGAAGTATATTGTCTTGGTGTCCAAAATATTATGGCCAAATCTCGCATTACGTCAGACTGGGAAAAGTATAGGTCTGAAGCATTTCCATACATCTGGGATTGTTGTACTTCCTCTGTTGAAAAACGTGATTAAAATAAATTCAATATACAAAAGCAAATGCAATTACCTTACACTGCTAGTTAAAGTTAAATTTTCTTGCAAGCTCTGCTAAGATGGCAAAAGCGTCAAGCCTTTATAGCTTTCAAACATATACCCAAATGCTCAAAAGTGCAACAACACAAATTTTCTTGTTCCCGGGAAATAATCCCAAGTCTAAGAAACATTCCTTGGCTACATCATCTAAGCAGTCAATACTGATCTGGGGCAATCTAAATAGCCCTTTTCTGTCATAATCTTGTTCGTTGCCCTCATCCAAGCCTTGCGCGATTCCCCATGCGTAGAGCTCGCAATCACTGAAAACATTTGTTAAAGTACTTACAACCGGTCAATTTCTTTCCAATTTGGAGCTTAGCTCTGCGTATTCCCTAGCGCCTTGTCCTTGTGTTTGTTTTCTACGATTTCTTGTCTTTGGAAAGCTAATAGAAGTGTCTTCTTTATATAAAATGTAGACGCGGCAAATAGTAAACACAGTTCGAATGAAATCAGCATTCTCAGCGTATACGTGCATCTGAATTTCCCTCATTATGATAGTAAAATTGATTACATGACTTGTTCATTTCAAACACATAGGTTGACTTTTAACACTCTCCATTTTTGAAGGGTTGGAAAATTGGTAAAGACGTAATACAACAATCAAATACAACTCTGACCTTATTTATAATTAATTAAAATTTTAAAAAACGTGTTATAAGTTTTAAAATATTTAATAAATACAGTTAAAAACAGGATTTCGGGTTTTTAAAATTATGATGACTAAGTTTACTTTTTAAATGGGGCAATTTTTTATGTTTTTTCAATAAAAAAATTAAAATAGTGTCTTTTAAAATTTTAAATTGTTATGTTAAATTAAAAAATGGTGATATCTACTTTGTTTAAATAAATATTATATTAACTTAACAAATTTTTATTTTAGGTGTTATTTTTCTAAATGTATAATTAGAGAGTGTCTTATAGTCATAAGACTCAATCAATTTTTTCAATTACTGAGGGAAAAATTTTTGATTAAAAATAAGGATATTCTATTTTTGACAATCATAAATGTGGTTGTGATGGCTCCAACAAGACCTTGCAATTGATGTCCATAAAATGAGACACTACTCCCACTCCATCTTTCTCTCACTACTCTCTCTAGCTCTCCCTCAAGTCATCAAATGCACCCTCTATCTCTACCTTCCTATCTCGCCCTCTATTGTTCCCTCTGTACTCTTTTTCTTACCTCTCTCTACCTCTATCTCTCTACACAACTCTCTCTCTCTAAATATCTTTCTTCTACCTCTTTGTCCCTCTCCCCTCTACTCATTTTCTCACCTCTCTCTCTACCTTCCCCTCCCTCATTCTAACCCAACCTCTCTATCTCTTTTACCCACCTCTACTCCCCCTACCTATCCCTCCATGATTATCTCTCTCTCTCACTCACTCTCTCCCTACTTCACTCTATTTGTTTTTTCAACTCTCTCTACCTACCTATCCCTCCAACTTCATTCCCTCTTCCCTCTTTTCCTTGCTTCTCTCTATACCTAGCTCTTCCCCATCTCTCTCTCTCTCTCTCTCTCTCTCTCTCTCTCTCTCTCTCTCTCTCTCTCTCTCTCTCTCTCTCTCTCTCTCTCTCTCTCTCTCTCTCTCTCTCTCCCTACTTCACTCTATTATTTTTCTCAGCTCTCTGTACCTACCTATCCCTCCAACTTCCTTCCCTCTTCCCTCTTTTCCTTGCTTCTCTCTGTACCTAGCTCTTCCCCATCTCTCTCTGTCTACCTCTCCCTTCCTCAATCTATTCTTTCCTCTCTGCTCTTTTTCTTACCTCTGTTTCAAACCGTACATAGATCCCTCTATCACTTCTTCCCTCTCCACTTCTCCTTTTCTCATGTATATATCTCTCTCTCTCCAACTCTTCTTCTTCCTCCCTCCCTCATTCTATCAAATATTTTTCAATCATACATGTCTACCTATACCTCCCTCCTATATACTCTTTTCTTACCTCTATCTCTCTCAATATGTCTATTTATCTTTATCTTTATCTATCTCCCACATAATCTTTATCTCTCTATATTTCATTCTACCTTTCTTTGTATATCGCTCATTCTCTCTTATTTCTATTTATCTATATCTCCCTCTCTCTCTCTCTCCCCTCTCTCTCTATATCTATCACTCTCTATTTCCCTATCTCTCTCTCTCTTATTATATCTCTATCCCTCCTCTCTCTTTATCTTATTCTCCTTTCCTTCTGCCTCTTTCTCTCAAGAGATTTATAAGATAGAAAATATAAAACAAAATTTTGAGCCCCAAAATGCACTCACATTTTATGTGTCATAAATTAGGCTTACTTTTTATGGCTCACAAAAGACAAGCATATTTTGACCTTTACAAAATGCACTTATGTTATGGCTTGGTATTTTTCAAGGCATAATAGGATCATGTTATTTTTTTTAAAACATAATGTGAGTGCTTTATGTAAAAAATTAGTCATTTGGCCACTCTTTTGTACCCTATTTCCATGCACATGCACCTAGATTACATATTGCACAAATTTAAGTATATTTATTTAGGACTAGATAACCTTTATTATAACAATAAAATTCAATAGAGAAACTCAAGGCTAGGGCTTCCTTAATTATTAACCACTTTAACTATAATGACATAGTAGTTCAAGATACTCTATGTTATCAAGACTCTAGTACTTCAACCATACTCTTCTAACACTTTTAATAATTACCTTCACCACCTCTATTTAATTCATATAATTAGATGCAAAATATGATGTTATTCAACTAAGAAACTTCTATCCAATATAGATTTATTAGCTTGGAATGACCTTACTAACCATGGCTATGCAACAACTCTATTCTCTAACATTCCATACATTGAATATGGTAAGCTCCTATTGTCATAGTTAAACCTACACCTAGACCTATAGCTCAAGGGCTTATTCATAATGTCATTTCTTACATATGTCTTTTAAAAAATAAAGGCTACATAGTTCAGACAATAATAGTAAAATAATTTCATCTCTAATCGAATATCAGATCCTTCATCTAACATTTGAATCTCTGGGATTCATTTCTCTTATGCTTCCAATATAATCCATTCATATTAGTATGGTATAAAATTCATTCAATTCAAATGTTATCTCTAAGGCAATAAAAATGGATGAACACACAAAATTTCATATTTATACATTATAAATAAAATTTCATATTTCATATTTATACATTATACATCATATTTATATATATAGCAATCTACTCATGAAATAAAATCATGTATATACATAATGTGACTATTTTGTGACTCCATCATATATACCTAGTATGAATAACTAATATCATAGGCACACATAGTAGCTAGCTCATGAACATTCCATTTATACATTGTGTGTCTAGCTCAAACAATCATCATAGATACATATAGTTACTAGATCATATATACATCATAGACAGACATTCTAATAAGGTCAAAAAGAAATAACATATATAGATATTTTACTTAATCATGCATATGCTATATATAATTTTTTATTAGATTCAAATACATGTATCATGTGTATCTATAATGACTAGCTCATGCATACATCAACTATAAATAGTGTCACTATCTCATACACACAACATTATTACACAAAATAGCAAGGATCATGTATATGTCATATATAGATGATGTGACAAACTCATATACACACCATAGTTACATTGTCATTAACTCATCTATACATCACATATACCTAATATGACTAGCTTGTACACATGTCACTAATATAGATAGTGGCCAATTAATGCATACATTAGATATACATAGTGTGACTATCTTAACAACACATCATGATGTAGATATTGGTTAGATCAAGAATACATGAAATTTAACTATTCTGACTAGGTTATACACACATCACAAGCACATATAGTGACTAAATCATGCATTTATCACATAAAATGGTTTTGAATAATTCATAAAGAGGAACTAGTGGCAACCTTTCTCCGAGCATCATTTATTTTACTAGCTCATTAGGACATAAGATCTTAGTTATACCCAAATAGAAAAGTATTATTGGTATATCCCATACTACACTATGGGTACCATACCTTTTCAAAGTTTGCTACCAATTATGATGAAAAGAAAGCATCTCATACTACTGGTAGCCACTACTAGATGCACGGTGGCTTCACTTAGTGAACTTGGGTTAAAGCACACTTGCGTTCATGGTATAAGAAATAATCCCCCTATTTTAAAAAAATGTTGCCCTAAAATCCTTTTTTGTCATCCCCTCCCAATATACAACCCAAATTAAAACCCCTTCAGTTTTTCATAGCCTAAATTAAAAAACCTCCTGTTTTCACCAAATAGGCAATATATTGAGCTTATATTTAGATATATTAAACCCCCCAATATGAATGGACGTGATATAATATTACCTAGTGTAGCATCCTAAAATTGCAACACTTGCAATTTCGACTGCATTTGGGTCTTCATGATGGCGACGCAACACTGAACCTGAATGGAGACCCCGAAACTTGTTCATGACATCAAAAACTGCATTTTTCAGCACCCTGGCCTGATCCTTCTTGCACCCTGCTGTCCCTGGAGGTGGGAACATGGCACCCAGTGCCCTGGTCCTTCAGGACTAGGGCGCCCAATGCCTTGGTCCCCCAGGACCATGGCGCCCAGCGCCCTAGTCCCTGGCCCTATTTTTGGGCCTGGTCTCTTTTGGGTCTTGGGTCTTTATGTTTGCAAATTGGAAAATAATGTTTCCTGGTCGGCCTAAGGTCGAAAAAATTAGTCTTTCAACCCTAATTGACAAGTATATAAACTACATTTTTCTCTCCCATTTTGGTAGATGAAAAGAGGAAGGACATATGTGTACAAGATGCGGAAACGATATTCAAACATTCAAGCATTCAAGCATTCCTTCAAGCAATTGATCATTCTAAGTCTCCATTCAAGGCTAAGTGTTGCATTCAAGACAAGGATTCAACCATTGAAGAGGAGATCACATACCACTTACAACATACAACATACAACAACATTTACACCTGCGCATGTAAGAATACAAACATTCTTATAACAAGGTATCAATACTTGTTTACATTACAATCATTTACATTTACAGCATTCTCATTTCTTGGTTAATTCCAAAACCGGGGTTTGACCTAAGGGAAAACCCCTAATCCCTAACCCCCCAATCGTCCTCACTTTTCTGTGTGTAGGTTGCAAGTATGTGGCTGTAATTGAAGATTTGGAATCCTTGTGTAGAGACGAACAGATCCCCCTTCGTTTCACGGATTTTTCGGAGAACCGTGTGCACGCCGGGCGCCATCGTCCCGTCAACTTTCACTCAAATTTGCAGGATAGCACCGTCTCGACATTTTACTGCTAATTCCAGGTCTGCAGCTTCATCCCATCTCCCTATCTCTGTTTATAAGTGAATCTTTCTCACTTTTCATGCATTCCTAGCTTAATCCTTCTATCTACATTCTTTACAAAAGAGCGTAGCCTTGCTGTCTTAACCCTTGAAACTCATTTAGAATCCAATCTTGCATTGTGTGGGATTGGATCTTGTGGGTTTCAACCCCTCTTTTGAATGTAAAGTCTCCCCTAAGTGAAAACCGTCAACCCTAGTGACCCCCTTTCTCTCTCCTTGGAGTGGTGGGGGGAACACTTAGGGTTCGCTCGCGATTTTCCGCTTTACATTTTGGTGAACCCGACGTGAACATCCTTTCTGATTATTCATGATTAGATCTGAAAATTGGATGCCTTGATTACATTTCCATGTTTGTTCTTTTGCAAAATTTTAGAGGTTAATTGCATAAAAACCCTAAAATTTTCTTTTTAGTAATTGAGCTTGTGAAATGTTTAATTGTTAATGCTTGTTTTAGATCTGCCCTTCTACTGCAAATTGTCAATTCATATCTATGCTTTAATTTTGAAAATTAAGTGGTTAAGTGTCAAAACCCTAATTTTTAAAACCCTCTTGATTCAACCTTTGACTGGCAATTTCACTGATCAAAACATCTCCAAATCAGCTGTAACTTTGGATTCCGCAATAAAAGCATAATATCTTTTATCCCTGAAAATTTGGAAAAAATTTGCGAGGACCATGTGCACCCCGAGCGCCATCGTCCCCGACATTTTTTCTGAAATTTTGGGAGTTAGATCTTACTGTATATTTCTGCTAAAATCCAGAATTTTGGTTGATTTTATCAATTACAACACTTTCAAAATTAAGGTCAAAGTTGGTCTTGTGATTGCTTGGATTAAGGCTTCTAATCATTCAAAAATCATCGAAATTGAAATTTTGTGTCAAAATTGTGCTTCTTACTATCCTAAATCTGAAAAGTGTGTTGGCATTCATTCGAAATTTCAGTGCTTTATTCAAATTCTTGCAATTTGTGACTTTTGAAATTAAGTGTTTAATTGCACCAACTTTGATTTCCACTTTCAAAATTGAATTTTACATGAAATTGAGTCAACTTTTAAAATTCAAAGCTTGCATTGCTTTTGGTATTCCCTCTAAAATCATAAAATCCAAAATTTCAGTTTCCCTCTCTTTTTCAAAATTCAAATTTTGCATTTTTCAACAATCTAGGTAGGGTTCAATTTTGAGATTGCAACTTTAATTTGGCCTATTTACAGATCGTAAAATCACTCAATTTTTTCAGATTAGCTTTAAAATCATCATAACTTTCATCCCTGAAAATTTTGAAAAAAGTTGCAAGGACCATGTGCACTCCGAGCGCCACGGTCCCTGACATTTTTTCTGAAATTTCGGGAGATTGTCGTGATTGCATTTAACAGCTTAAATCTAGGAGATTGGCTGATTTTATTGAAATTTGCTACCTCTAAATTCAAAATCTTCTCTCCCTCTCTAGTGCATGAGTTTTACAACAATAAGCCCTACTTACACTATTCCTGTTAGACGAAGCCTTAGAATTACGTCTTTCCAAGGTTTAATTACCGAGGAGATGGAACCTAATTTGAATGGCCTTTTTAACGAGGACATGGGTAATTCCTCTAATCCTCCTAATGATGAAGAATCTCTCCATGAGGTTTCTGTAGAACAACTTTCGAGATTGGATAACCAATTTGATGATTTTCGACAATGGATGTCTCAAGAATACCCCGATAGTCAAGCTCTTTCATTAATTGAGGGTCTAAAACGTATGGTTCAAAGTGATAAGAATGGAATTGATATTTTGCATGGTATTGCACACATTGTGGATTTGAATGTGATGCCTATGAAGAGTTGTGCTAAAACTTTAGGTTATACACAACCTCCCACTCAAGTTAATCATTCTATTCCGTTGACAACCTCTATTGCTAGCATACCTTCCTTTACATCAAACATAATGACTACTTCTATACAAGATATTCCGCCTATGATCACCAGTCATGGGGGCAATCCTTCCTCTTCAATTAACCCTCTTCCTTCATTTAATCCAACTTCTTCATTCATTCCTTCAATAAGTGTTCCTATTACATCTCCACAAATGAACATGACGCAAGGGGGCAATTCATTCAACCATTCCATTCCTCCTTGTAGTGCTCCTCTTTTCCAATCCTCTCCTATGACTGACTATCATAGTGTCCCGCCACCTTACTCTCAATCAATACCTTCTTTCAATAACATAATACCTCCATCACAATCTAACACATCTAATATGAACTCTTCGACCGAAGCGACCATTAATAATCTTGCACAAACTGTCTCTTCTTTATAGCAACAAATTGCCTCTATGAATGAGTCTAAGTTTAGTGTGCCCACATTTGATGTTGCGAGCCCACTTTCTCTTGATATTGTTCAAGCTATTCCTCCTAAACATGTTGAAATCCTGCATTTGGAGCTTTATAACGGTAAAGGTGATCCTCTAACACATGTTAAGACTTTTCAAACAATATGTACCGATTTTGCTTATGACCAAAGGTTGCTTGCAAAACTGTTTACTAGGACATTGAGAGATAAAGCCCTACAATGGTATTGCTCGTTGCCTTCTTATTCTATTACTTCTTTCGAACAACTTGCAAATGCTTTTATTCAACAATTTCGAAACAATATAAGTCCTAAAGTTACTTTGATTGATTTAATGCATTGTAAACAAGGTGTTAAAGAAAAAGTGATTGATTTCATTGGTAGATATAAGCATTTGTGTGCTCAAATTTCTTTTCCAGTGCCTGACAATGATATTCAAAGAATCTTTATTTCTAATTTACAAAAAGATATCAGAGAAAAACTTCTGTTTTCTGAGTTTACTTCTTTCCAACAGTTGTGTGCAACTCTTCACAATTATCAACTGATTGTGAGTCAAATGGAACAAGCAAATCCTATGGCTCTGAGTGATAAGGGTGATAGTAGTCAACAACCATTTGGGAAGTTTAAACCAAACAGAGAGTCCATTAAATCCAATGAAAACATCATCAACAACAATGTGAATGCAGCATCAGGTGTGCCTCCTATTTCTAAGTTTTTCAAGAAAGAAAGAAAATTTACTCCTTTGAATGAATCATTGCATAGTATTATGAATAAGTTATTGGAACAAAGTGTGCTTACTCTCCCTCCTGTAAGGCAAATAGATCCTGCAAAGATTAACTCACCCTATTTTGATAACAAATCTTTTTGTCAATTTCATCATCAACCTGGGCATGATACTGAAAAATGTTTTGCTTTAAAGGGTAAAATTCAAGATTTGATTGATAATAATACTATCTCTGTTTCAGGAGTGAATGATAAAGGAAATACATCTGTAGCTCCTCCTAACCAAAATCTTAAGATTTTTACTGATCCATTACCTTCTCATACCTCTAATGCGATTGAGACTAGTGATTCCTCTTTCTCATCTGATGGTCTTGTGTCTATGACTCCAAATGTGATTAACTTTGTAGAGCAACAAGAAAACCCTAAAGAACCTTCCATCACATTTGATTCTAGTGAAACTATCAAGGCACCTGATGGTCCTTTATACATAGTTGCAAAAGTCAAGAATACACCTTGCCGTGGAGTGCTTATTGATCCTTCGTGCATGGTTAATGTTATTACTGAAGAATTTCTTTTTACTTTGCAATTGAATCAAGTGATCTATGACAAAATAGATGTGGTTGTGAAATTATTTGATGCATTTTCTTCTCCCGCAATTGGTTCTATTACATTACCTATTGAAGTCCATAACAAATCCCTTGATGTGAACTTTGCTATTATTCCTTCATCTGAACAATTTCGTGTGAAGCTAGGCTATCCTTGGCTATCTTCCATGAAAGCTATTGCTTCTCCTATTCACAAGTGTTTGAAATTTCCCCATAATGGTGAAGTTGTTACTGTTAATCATAGTCTCTTTAAACCAGCTGAAAGAACTTCTAGCATTCCTATTGATTATTTTTGGCCTAAACAAGTCCAATCTCTTCCTCTGCAAAGTGATCATCTTTTCAAATCTTATCAAAAGTGGAAAATAGATATGATCCTATCTCTAAGTGAGCCTCGAACACCCAAACTTGATATTCCTATCATTCTTGAGAAGGAAGTTCTTCCTTTGAAAGATAAAACTAATGTCTTTCCTCAAGAAGATTCCCAACCCATTCCTATGGATGTGACTATGTCTATGTCTAATAAACTTTCTAAAAATAGACCTATACCACCTCGTCATGATGGACTTGGTCTCGTTCCTAAACCAAATATTCCTCCTTTATATGGAGTAGTTCCTCCTCTTTCCTCTTATGGAGAGAAGAGACCTTCCTCTTCTCCTATTACCCAGCCTAAGAGACCACAACCTAAACACCCAAGTGATAAGGATGAGAACATTCCTCCTCCTCAATCTTCTCCACTTCCTACTAAGACTAAATGAAATCGTTCTACGTGCGAACGCCGACAAAAGCGTCATCTTAGAGCTTAGGCAACTGCTTCTCAAACTTTGAAATCTCCAAAAACACCTTCAACAAGCATTATTTTATTTTCTCCAAAATCTCCTAAACATAAGATACATGATGGTCTTGATCCTGTGCGAGTTAAAGATTTATAAATCTTGATGATGATATAGATGAAAATGTTACTTCTCTTGCTTCTGATAGTGAATATGAATATGTTGATGTTGATAACCATTTATCTAACGAATTTTCTAAAGCACTTATCCTAGCTCCTAGACAAGAGCAACGTGGCTTGGAACATGAACATTTCCCTTGTTTGGATCTTGTGATAGCTCCATCTGCTGTGTTGGATGTTCCTCCTCTAGCGTGTTCCCTGTCTTCCCGAAATATTGATTAGCAAGATCGGGGGGTAGATGACGTGCTAGACTAGTTTCATTAGCATAGCAGACTCTCTCCTCCTCTCTTTTGTTACTTCTTCTATGTGTTATTCTCATTCTTCTATTTGTTGTCCTTAGTGTTGTCTACTTGAGGATGATGCAAAGCATTGAGATCTCTTTTGGTCTATCTCATGTTGACTCAAAAGACACATGTGTTCCCTTCTTCTAGGTGACCTTCCTTGATTGGGGAATGAAGAACAATTATGCATACATACATATGATATACATGAATTATCATACAGCATACTGACCCTAAGGAAAGCAAAGTCACCTTGTGCTTTGTGTTTTGTGTCTATTATCCTTGGGTTTATCTCACACTTGGGGGCTAAATCTTTTTGATAACGTGCTCCTTTCCCTTCTCATTTCTTATGTGTATCACTACCTTAAAGCAATCACCCCCATTGAGGCGTGTGCGATCGCTTTAACGTAGGGGGGCATACACCCCATCTATCCCTTCAGGATACTTGAAAATTTCTTGGCAAACTTAGCTTTGCCTTGAAAATTTTTGGTATTTCTCTTGCATGACTCATAGTGAGGGAACCTTACTATTGACAGTCATGGGTATTTCTCTTGCATGACTCATAGTGAGGGAACCTTACTATTGACAGTCATGGTTCTCCCTCGTGATCTTCCCTTTTACTTTTTCAATCAAAGTCGTAAGATCCTTAGTCCATTGGGGGCTTGGTGTGTCTTGCCTCCTTGACGTGGTGAAAGTCTTTCAATGTTGTTTCCTTGTACTTTACCGGAAGTATGAGCGTACGCTTATACTCCCGCTAAAGTGGGGGCTAAATGTAGCGTCCTAAAATTGTGACACTTGCAATTTCGACTGCATTTGGGTCTTCACGATGGCGACGCAACACTGAACCTAAATGGAGACCCCGAAACTTGTTCATGACATCTAAAACTGCATTTTTCAGCACCCTAGCCTGATCCTCCTTGCACCCTGCTGTCCCTGGAGGTGGGACCATGGCGCCCAGCGCCCTGGTCCTTCAGGACTAGGGCGCCCAGTGCCCTGGTCCCCTAGGACCATTGTGCCCAGCGCCCTGGTCCCTGGCCCTATTTTTGGGCCCGGTCTCTTTTGGGTCTCGGGTCTTTATGTTTGCAAATTGGAAAATAATGTTTCCTGGTCGGCCTAAGGTCGAAAAAATCAGTCTTTCAACCCTAATTGACAAGTATATAAACTACATTTTCCTCTCCCATTTTGGTAGATGAAAAGAGGAAGGACATATGTGTACAAGACGCGGAAACGATATTCAAACATTCAAGCATTCAAGCATTCCTTCAAGCAATTGATCATTCTAAGTCTCCATTCAAGGCTAAGTGTTGCATTCAAGACAAGGATTCAACCATTGAAGATGAGATCACATACCACTTACAACATACAACATACAACAACATTTACACCTTCGCATGTAAGAATACAAACATTCTTATAACAAGGTATTAGTACTTGTTTACATTACAATCATTTACATTTACAGCATTCTCATTTCTTGGTTAATTCCAAAACCAGGGTTTGACCTAAAGGAAAACCCCTAATCCCTAACCCCCCAATCGTCCTCGCTTTTCTGTGTGTAGGTTGCAGGTACGCGGCTGTAATTGAAGATTTGGAATCCTTGTGCAGAGATGAACAGATCCCCCTTCGTTTTGCGGATTTTTCGGAGGACCGTGTGCACGCCGGGCGCCATCGTCCCATCAACTTTCGCTCAAATTTGCAGGACAGTGCCGTCTTGACATTTTACTACTAATTCCAGGTCTACAGCTTCATCCCATATCCCTATCTCTGGTTATAAGTGAATCTTTCTCACTTTTCATGCATTCCTAGCTTAATCCTTCTATCTACATTCTTTACAAAAGAGGGTAGCCTTGTTGTCTTAACCCTTGAAACTCATTTAGAATCCAATCTTGCATTGTGTGGGATTGGATCTTGTGGGTTTCAACCCCTCTTTTGAATGTAAAGTCTCCCCTAAGTGAAAACCGTCAACCCTAGTGACCCCCTTTCTCTCTCCTTGGAGTGGTGGGGGGAACACTTAGGGTTCGCTCGCGATTTTCCGCTTTACACCTAGCCAATGAAGCCCCTGTGACTAGATGAGGTGTAAGTGTAAACACATTTAACACGCGAAACTAATAACCTTCCCCATTATTACTTGAATATTTTTACTCACTATTTTAAATTTAATTTAAACTTGTAAATAATTAAAAAGATGGTCTCCAATTTTATATTTTAAAAATTAACACCTAAAATAAATGTTTGGTAAATCTATATCCAATGGCCATGAAATATAGTAGAAAATATCATTGTATAATTTAACACAACAATATAATATTTTGAGATACTATAGTGTAAATATTTAGCCAATAAGCTATATTGTGTGGGGTTTCCAGCCCAAAATTCTCTCACACCTAAAAATAGGTTAGTCATAAACAATTTTTGATCCTTGTAAATAGGTGTAAATATTGAAGATATGATTTTAAATAGGATTTTTATTTTATCTGATAGACTTTAATTAGAATTTTTTCATTCTAACCATTAGAGATATGGATTACGGTAAGACAACTTTATTTGAGAGATTTGATTTTACTTTGTCATATTCACAAGTCATTGGAGAAATCCATTGTTCACCAAGACATTAAGTCTAGTAAAGTTTTGCTTGATTTTGAGTTCAATGCTATGTTGGGGACTTTAAATTGGTAATCCTAGTGAAGCATAATGACTAATATCAAAACTCAACCAGATCATAAACACAAGGATACATGGCTCCATGGTGTGCCCTTTCAGGAATTTCTAGTGTAGAATCAATTGTGTTTAGTATTTGATTATCTCATCTAGTTTTTCTTTTCCATTCACCAATTTTTTTAACCTCAACTTTTTTTTTCAAGTATAAAATAGAAATGACATATTGCAATATCTATTCAAATCTCATTTTGAATGATCAATCTAATTTAATTTTTCTACTATCACCCTTTATCTCTTTAAATGTTAATTTTTTATTTTATTTTTAATTCCCTTGGCTATCTTTGCTAAGGTTTGGTATTGATTGTGCTATAATGGTTGGGCATCTCTTCGCTTGTTTGAAGATTCTCATCTTCCCTTGGCTGATTATTGCATATCTTATAATTATGCTTTATTGTGGAAATATGTTATATATGGGAATTATGAGCTTAATACTTGGCTGCATTCATAGCTTGATTATTCTTGTTAGTGCAGTCTACATTTTCTTATCATGGAGTATTGTATATCTCTCCCTTGGAAATTCTAGAAGGTTAGATTAGAAGTCCAATATGATACTGAGAGTTTTTTCTTGGTCTTTACTCTAGGTTGCTCACATATTGAAATTCCATTACAGTAATTATTGATAATGAATGGCTTTAGTGTAACTCCTCTACTTATTTTTTGGAAGTTATATCTTGATTATTTACTATTTCTATGGATTTATTACTTGATTTTTGTATAGTTCAATCTATTACTAAAAAATATGTTATCTCATCTCCTTATGATGATGATTTACTTGAGCTTTAGTTATCGAACCATAAATTAGAATTGGAGGCCCTTCCCATTGGGGGTTTATAAGATTCTCTAAATTCATAGCAAGTAATTTTCTATGTGAGCTTCATTTTATTATTAGGTTTGGTGTGCAAGGTGGTTCCTTTCAAGACCCCATTAAGGATCTTAGGAATTTGATGGAATTAGTTGCTTCTGATATTGTATCTACTATTATAGACTACTATGTGGGATTGTACAATTTGTTGGGGCATCCTCTGTCCTTTGATTATTGGCTTCCTTTGGATGTTTTGTCACTACAAGCTATTGCTCATCCTAATCTTGGGCTTCAGAATTCTCTTCCTTCTAATGTTGTTTCTTCTCAAAGTACTTCGGAGAGTTATTCAATGGAGATTGAAATTTTTAGTGAGAAATATGTGACTGGTGAGTCCTCACAATATGATTCTTAAATTGAGGCCCTTCCTTTGGACATTGTTCCTAATTATTCATGTAGTGGATCTCCCTAATGTATAGTTCTGTTCTCATTAGAATAATTTTTGTATGTAATTCTCATTGCTGGTTTTTTCCAGCTTGGTCATGGTGGATGGCTTATGGTTGGGATTTATTCTATCAGACTTATATTTTCACCTTGGATTTTGTGTTTTCAAGGTGCAATATTTATGTAAATTTTATTTTTACTAATAGAAACTTTTCAGTGACTAGGTCACTTCTATTATAAAAAAATAAAAAACACTATTTGATGGTTCCTCATCCCCATCTAAAGAAAACTAAGGAAAAATTCTCCAAATCATGCTATGTCACCATTCAGAATGGTGTCGATATTTCAATAAAAGAAACAATTGTACAAAGATTGGTTTTGGTTCATCTCATTTTCAAAAAATTATGTTGGTGTAGGGTTTCTTAAATTTCCTACAAACTCTATCATTTTTTCATTGGTATTGTTAATAGAAGGCATAATTTGTGTATAATTTTGAGATAAGTCACTTTCCATGGCTCAAATGACTTTTATTTTTTTTAATTTGTATGTGCATGCATTACTTTTTGTTATGTTTTATTCCATTCTTAAACAATTTTATTGTTATCCACTAAATAAAGCCATGCATGTCAAGAAGGTTGTCTAATGCTCAAAAAATAAATATTGAGTACTTGAAATATCATCCTCAAATAATGTTTTAGTTAAATTATGAATATGTTGAAGCAACAACTATACAAAGATTGATTTTTCTTTGACTATTTTAGAAAAATATATGTTGCAATTAGGTTTCTTACATGTCCTGCAAGCTCTATTATTTTCTTATCCACGTTGTTGATAGGAAGGCACAATTTGTGCAAAATCTTAAGGTAATTCACATGCCATGGTCTCAATGAGTTTTATTTCTTCACCTTTGTACACGACTACAACAAAAAAACAAATTTTATAATTATATTATAATTTGTTGTACCATTGTTTTTTTCTGATTGGATAGAGTGATTTATGTACATATTTCCTTGTTAGTAACTTTGTTGTAGCTTTTTGTTTCCTTTAAAAAGTAATAACATTGTATTTTCTACATCCTAATGTGCTGATATAACCATACAATATTTCTATTTATAAATCATAAAATTGATAAATTGAGAATATAAACAATTCAATCGCTTGGGTTTAAAAGTGAGAAAGCATGAGAAAGATCCAATATATAAAAGATGCTAAAATTTCATAAAAATAAGGAAGAAACAAATATTATGATTTCATGCCTATAAAGCTAAAAAAACATAAGATATGGAAAAAAAAATTAAAAAATTAGTGTTCTTAATTGCTCTTAAAATTCAACAAAAGTATCAAATCTTGAGTGAAGTAATACAACAACTTAACTTAAGATAAAGTTATGAAAACAAGTTCTGTCTTTGGTTACAAACAAGATCACATCTTGAAAGGTGAAATGGACATCACTAGCAAGTAAATTAGCCTTAAAATTTCTTTAAATGGAATCCTTATATACACCATATTAGTTCTAAGTTCTACAAAACTTATTCTCTACTAATTGCAAGATTTGTCAAGAGATTTTCTATGGAATAAGAATATTACAAGAAATAAGAACGTTCCACTTATGGAATGGGATAAAGTTTTCTTTGCAAAATAGTGGTGTGGTGTTGGCATACATAATCTTCAAGAAAATACTCAAGCATCAAGAGATAAATTGGTATGGATATTATATTTCAATCTAGATTCTACTTGGCTAGGCTCATGAGAAATAAATATTTGGATATATTAGAAAGTGAACATATTTTCAATCTAAATAATCTTCCTAAGGGGTCTAAGGGATATTCTACTCTGACACCTATCTTGTATGATTAATAATGGTAAGAGTGTCAAGCTTCGGGAGGAAGCTTGGATTGGGAATAAGCCCATGGATGCTTTCCATGGTTTGGGGGAAGTTAAAAGACACTTGCAGGTTTCTTGGCACAACTTTATGGTAGATTAATTTCACATTGATAGATCAGTTCTCCATCCTAGAGTGACATGGAAATGTATTTCTTCCTTCCATTTTTTAATGAATGTAAAAAAAAAATGAAAATGAGATACAGAAAAGAAGTATTTTTTTTTCAAAAACATCAAATAAAATCATTTGCACAAAGACTTTAGTGGCACTTACATAGTAAAGTTTGAGTATTTAAGCATTATAGAACAAACTTAGAGGTTGGATTGGTCATACAAGTTATAAATGTCATACCTTTATCTCCCAAAAGGTAGAGCATTCACATGGTTAACTAATGCAGACCAAGACCTTTGAGTCTTACCAGATAGAGAGAAGTTGCAACCACACCACCAATCTGTTTTAAGAAAATTTAAAAACATTCTTTATAGAAAATAATTCACCATTTATAAACAGTGAAAAGAAAATTACACAAATGTGCAAAATCCCCCAAAATATATTATTATATTAAAATTGGTTAAAATATCTTGTCAAATATAGTTCACACTACAATTTATATGTTGATCCCTTCTAATTGCATTCCTTCCAACCTTTTCAACTTTATCGAACCTAGTCCATACATCACTGCCCTTCTTACTTATGTGTTACCCCTTTTTTTTTGTCAATACTAGTCTCCCTTAAAATATGCACAACCTCTCCAAAAATAGGTGTTATAGTCATTTCAAGAGTGAGTGGCCCTTTCTATATGCAACCTCTACTCATGAGAATATGTCCAATATAGCTTGGCTTAAGTGGCAACCTAGCCTATGGTTGGTTTGAATTTACCAAGTTGGGTCAGCGTGCAACATAGCCTCCAACATGAAAATGTAAAACAAAAAGAATAAAAATAAAGATTCTATTTTGTGTGTTGCAAATAACATGTTCACTCGCATACCCTAACATCAAACACCATGGGTATGGAAAAGGTTTCATGAGTGAGGATCTCATGAACATTTATGCAATGATGGGACTATAATCCCAAACTTCTCTAATTCTAAAGCATTGACACAAAATCCTTTGGTAACAAGTAATGGCTCCCCTTCTTGAGTGCTTGCACATTTGCATAGAACTCTTGATGATACATAGATTATTTTCTCTTTTCCTCATTGAGATTCTCACTAAAGTAAGCTATTGGTCTTCCTTCTTGACTTAAAAATTCCCCTCCTATTGTCCCACTTGCATCACAATCAACTTGAAACACTTTTTCAAAATCCGGAAGCGCTAAGATGGACTACTCCATCACCTTCTCCTTCAATATGTTAAAACTCATTTTAACTATTGTTGTCCAGACAAATTTTGTTTTATCTCCTCTCATTGTTTTGGTGATTGGTACACATATCGCACTGGAATTTCTAATAAAATTCCTATATAAGCTTTCCAAACCATGAAAACTCCTTGCTTCAAACTTACTACTTGGGGAGGGCCAATAAACTATTGCTTTCACTTTTTCTAGGTCCATTTTCTAACTATTGCTAAAAATAACAAAGCCTAAATACACCAACTCTTTCATAAAACTACAGTTCTTTAAATTATCCATCAATTTTTCTTCTTTTGGCCTTTGTAGGATAGTTATAAAATGTTGTAAATGTTCTTCTTTTGTCCTACAAAATATGAAAATATCATCTAGATATACAATAAAAACCTTACCAAGATATGGCTTCAAAAATTCATTCATCAATCTCATGAAGGTGGTTGGCGCATTTGTGAATCCAAAAGGCATCACCAACCATTCATATAATCCATCATTGGTCTTGAATGCGGTATTCCATTCGTCACCTTATCTTATCCTCATTTGATGATAATCACTCTTCAAATCAATCTTAGTGAAGTATCTTGCTACACTCAACTAGTCCATAAGATCATCCATTCATGGCAATGAAAACTAGTACTTGATGGTTATCTTATTTTTTATTAGATTGAATTAGTACCCATTCACCAACCTCCATCTATCTTTGGTGCCAATGCCAATGGAACAACACACAAACTCAAACTTTCTCTAATTGGCCACTTGTCAAGGAACTGTTGCACTTGTTTTTATATCTCCTCATTCTCCTTTGGTGACATTCTATATGGTTCCTTTTTTGTAAAAGCCACACCAAGAATCAAATCAATACAATGGCTGATGCTTCTCACCGGTGGTAACCCATCAGGAAACTCCATCAAAATTTCAGCATAGTCCCTCAATATCTCTTGTATTTCCTTTGGTATTTCATCTTCCTCCTTTTTTGTCCCGATTCTAGCTGATTTAGGAACAATAGTAAACATGCTTTATCCTCCTTGAATTCCCTCAAATATTGCTTTACAGAGACCAAACATACTTTTGATTTATCTCCACCCTCATATTCATTATTCTTCATTGGATTTAAGAGATACTCTAATAGATATGTGAGCACACAAACATGACATGTGGCTCAATAAGAAACAAGGGTAGGTAGGAAATAGGTGTGGGTAGGTAGGAGAAACAATAAAATATTCCATATGAGGTGGATTGTAACAACAAAATAAGATGAACACCATAAAAGGTGAAAATTCTCCTACACACACTATCCCAATGTGGCACAAACACCCAAGTGTCTCATACCCAAACTACTATTAAATGCATGTATCTAAGTAAGGTGTAATAATATACATGATGAATAACTATTTACACTAACACCCCCTCTTAAGTGAAACTTAGGAGAATGCACTAAAGTCTACAATGCAACTAAGCAATGCAAGATGGGTCCCAGCTACGAGGCCATGATAGGTACCCATGTATAAATGAAAATGCAATGTCCTATAGATGAAGAAAGAGAGAAAAAAGCAATGGGAAAAAACCCTCCCCCAAAAGAGAGATGATGAAAGAACACAATTCTCTCAATGATGAATGAGAAGAACAAAATATATCCCCCCATAAGAGAGAAGAAGAGACCATGAAGCCCTCCCTCAATGTCGAATCTCCTGCAAGGATGGTCTAATGATGTTGACCAAAATACCTCCCCATAAGGAAGAAAGAGAGCCAATGATGCACCAATAATGTCAAAGTGCGACAAAATGAGGTACCAAGTCGATGATGATGAATCACTCACTACAACAAAAAGAAGATCAAGCATGAAGACAACCTTCTTTGAGCATCATTTGGATACTCATAAATAGCAGAAATATCAGTACAATCCAAGTCTCATGGGATCCATGCACAAATTTGTACAATCTAAGTCTCAACTGGAGCCATGCACAAATGTGTACAATCTAAGTCTCAACTGGAGCCATGCACCAAGTCTCACAAGATATTCCTAATTTATGTGTATAAGAGGATTACATCAAATATGTCAACAATGACAAGATACAAAGAGGTGTGGCACTTTATGATAGTGTGAGTACAATATTGCTCATGCAAGATCATACATCATGATAAAATATTCAAACGTGGAAACATGAAAATGATGCCATCGATAAAGAAGCCCTGTAGAATACTGTAGATGAAGATGCATCTGAATGAAATTTCACCAAGAGATATAAATGAAAAGCTAACCCCCATAAAAAGATCATATTGGCACTTGCAAATAATGGAAAAGTGGACTTCTAGTTTCAATGATTACAACTTCTCAAAATGAGATATAAGAGACTTCAACAAATACTACTAGTGATCTATACTAAGATCCAAGCAATATACAAGTACCAAATAGGCCAAAAAATGACCAAATACTGAAAGTACAATGTCTATTCAGAATCACTACAAACTAATGACAGATTATGAAAGTAAACAAAAAATTATGCACTCTAAAAAAAAGGCACTTGAAAAGTAGTCCATATGAGCACAAATGAAGCCTCCAAAGTTGTAAAAATTGGGATTTCATGATTTTTGCAAAACCTGTATCCGAAAAACATAAAACTCCTGCACCACTATATAGAGTATAAAATTCTACCAGAAAAAAAAATTGCTCAAAAAAAGGAGTCTAGATGAGTGAGATCTCACTATTTGAAAATTGTCTACAAAATTATAATTTCTAGAAAATTTCCATCGTAGCTTCAAACTTCAAATGGCTTTAGATTTGGCCTCCAAAGTCTGATTTGGATGAAACAAAAGAAAAAATTGACTTTCTTGGACCTTCTCAATCCAATGGTGACCTCAGATTTGATCCATCAAGCTTGAATAATAACTTGCAATAGAAATATCTAAAATATACAACCCCAAATAGCATCAAATTTCTCTCAATTGACAAACCAATGACACTCTAATGGCTCTGATACCATGTGAGACATGGACCAGCTCTGTAACCATGTGAGAATTTGCCAATATCTAAAGGCAATGGAAAGCACAAATAAGAGAGACAAAATAGATGATAGGAATAAATTGTATTCTATCAAGATGCAAAATATGATCAACTAGATCATTACAAGACGTTCAATGATTTCTCATACAAACAATGTAGATCAACTTTCTTATATAGGCAAGGCTAATGGATATGTGAGCACACAAACATGACATGTGGCTGAATAAGAAACAAGGGTAGGTAGGGAATAGGTGTGGGCAGTTAGGAGAAACAATAAAATATAACACATCAGGTGGATTGTAACAACAAGATGAGATCAACATCATAAAAGGTGGAAATTCTCCTACACACACTATCCCAATGTGGCACAAACACTCAAGTGTCTCATACCCAAACTACTATTAAATGCATGTACCTAAGTAAACTTAAGTAAGGTGTAATAATATCCATGATGAATAATTATTTACACCAACAATATTGTCATGGTCTGACCAAAAGAATATGACACACACCCATTAGACTTATGTCACACATGAGTTCACCTTTATAATTGTCAATCTGAAAAACTCACCAAATAGTCTTCATTCACCAGCAATTGGTGCTCTTTCTGCAACCACGAGAGAATATATGGGCTAGGATGCTTATCTCTCTCCAATTTTATCTTACTCACCATTTCTTCAGGAACAATATTATCAGTACTACCACTTTCCATAATGACTCTACAACATTTGTCATTCGCCTTGTATCTTGTTTGGAACAAATTTTAACTTTGGGTTGGTTTCCGTTTCTTCTTTTCAGGATTCAACAAAACTCTTTGCAACATCAATGATTCCCCATCTACAAGGTCTTCTCCATGCTTCGGGGGATTCTCCTTTTCATTTTCAGCTTCTACTACATGAACTCTTGCCTCCTTTCCTTTTCTCCCATCATATTGGATTTGTGGACACTCAAATGTGTGATGTCCTGTTTCCCCTCATTACTAATAAGTATTATTGAAACACCATCCTCTACCTCTTCCAAATAATCCCCTCCCACAGGAATAACTTTCTTTTCCTTTAGGGAAATCTTCTCTTCCCCTTCCTTCTTGTGTACTTGCACTTTAAGTGCCTACTTCCTCTTGTTTGTTTGTGGAACCTCTACCAATTCTTGACTATCCTCTTCCATGTGAAAATCTACCTCTACCCCTCGAGTTACTTTGTTGCTTCCTATTTAGCTTCTCCTTCACCTTCGAGGAAAACTGATATGCCTCTTCCACTCTATGAACATTAACCATATTAATCTCATCTTGGATGGATACGTGCAATCCATTCAAATATCAAGAAACTTACTCAGCATGACCAACTCTTATGTTAAGCCAGTAAAACTCCTCGGTGTACTCCTCCACACTGCAATCATTTTGCTTCAAGTTATGCATCTTTTTGAATAAATTAATTATGATAGTTTTGTGGAAATAATTTGGACTTAAGCTTTGTTACCATTCAATCCTATGACCAAATCTTATGTTTCCCTTTCCGTTGTCCATCCATTTGTACATGATCCCACCATAGGGATGCATGACCCTTCAACTTAGTGCATGAAAACTTAACCTTGTGCTCCTTTTCAATGTTCTCAAACTTGAAATATTTATCCATTTCACAGATCTAATCCAGCAATTCTTCAAAATTCAATCCCCCTTTGTAAGTTGGAGGATCAACTCGGGGATTGGTGCTTTCTTTAGTGAGAGCTCTGAGGAGTCTTTCCTCTCTAGGATCCAATCTAGGCTATTGCACCTCTTCACCTCCCTCATTGATTTCTTCTTCTTCATTGTCATTAATGTCCTTTGCATGGACTTTTCCTCTTTGAGCCATTATCATGGCATCCATTCATGTAATAAGACCTCTAATTTCCTATGCAAGCTCAGGCTCCTCATCTTTGGTTCTTCTTCGACCCCATCCTCTTTGTGTTATGTTGCATTTATATCTCTTTCTCAACACAATGAACCTGCTCCGATACCACTTAACGTAGACCAAGACCTCTGAATCTTATTAGACAAACAAAAGTGCAGCCACATGACCAATCCCTTTTAAGAAAATTGAAAAACCAATTCTTTATAGAAAAGCGTTCACCATTCATAAACAGTCAAAAGAAAATTATAGAAATAAGAAGAATCCCCTAAAACATATTAAACTATATTGAATTTGGTTACAATCTCCTGTCAAATACAGTTCACACTATAATCTATATGCTTATCCGTTCCAATTGCTTTGCTTCCCCCCTTTTTGAACTGTTGAAGCCCACTGCATACATCAGTGCCCTTTTTACTTATGCGTTACCCTTTTTTGTTTTTGCTGTCAATACTGGTCTCTCCCTTAAAATATGCATAGACCCTCAAAAAATAGGTCCTACAACCGTTTCAAAAGTGAGCCACCTCTGCTATATGCTACCTCCACTCATGGGAATACGCCCAATATGGCTTGGCTTAAGTGGCGACCTCGCTTATGGTTGGTTTGAATTTACCAAGCTAGGTCATCCTGCAATGTAACCTCCAACCTGTAGACAAAACAAAAATAAAAAATAAAATAAAAATGTAACCGCTTCTATTTTGGGTGATGCGGATAGCACATTCACCCATATGCTCCAACATCATTAACATTTCATGATCACATTCTAACATCCGTTAGATTAGATAGGTTGGGGATAACAATGGAATTCTCATGTGTGTTGTGTGGTATTAAGCATGAAATTACATACCATCTTTTGTTGAACTGTCCTGTTGCCTCCAGATGTTGGTCTTGGTTACCAATAATATTAGAATGTTGTGGTCCTAGGCCTAGCAAGTTATTGGCTTTCTTCCAAAGCTGGCCCTTGTTGTTTGCAAAGGCTACTCTCTTTCTTGTGGATTATTATCCCATCTGTCATTGTATGACAATTGTAGTTGGAACAAAATAATACAATTTTTCAAAGATCACCACTATTTATAAGCTAATTCAAAGAATGGAAAGATCCATCTCAGAGGTTACAATGACATATTTGTTCAGGGCTATTCCAGTTAAGAATGTTTTTACATTATGGGATACTTTTATCTTAAAGAATTGGAAACCTCCTTCACCATCTTTCATTAAGCTTAACTTTGATGGTACATTGAGAGGGAATGTAGGGTTGTTGAGAGTTGGTATAGTGTTGCACAATGAGCTTGGTGAGGTGGTGGTGTTGGCATATAGTTGTTTTCTTGAGGGAACTAATAACTTGATGGAGGTCTCTACTTTAAGTCCAGGACTTCAATTAGCTATCAAGAAGGGTGTGGACAAAATACAGATTGAGGGAAATTCAATGCTTGTCATTAACTTTTTGACAAAAAGAAGCTCTGACTCTTGTTGATTTACTAGTTTAGGCATGTTAAAAAACTTTTGTAGAGATTTGCAGCTTATGAGATCATGAACTACTATAGAGAAGCTAATTGCACTATTGATAGGCTTGCAAATCGGGCCATTGACAATAAGGTTTCATATAAACAATTTGATAACATGAAGATGAGAGCTTTGTTAAATTAAACTTATTAAGAAAACTGGGCATACATGAAGTACCAAAAAGGATTAATTAAACACGCGAAATTGCTTGCTTCAGGAGTAGGATGAGGCAAATTGCCAATGCATTTGGTAAGATTCAATTTAGGATGTGTTTTGCAACATGTCGAGATGCTTGTGTGGTGTACTAATTGGATGGATACGTGGAAAAATAAGAGAGATTAAGTATGTTTAAAGATTTGTAATAATCTTTTCAAAAGGCTTTCTTTTTAGAGTGTCAGATATTGGGGAAGATAGCAAATGGAAATTGATTTATCGAGTTGTTATATTAAAATTTACTGCTACCTAATTTATCCTTCGTTGTACTGAGTAATAATTTGGGGTAGTTGGACTTATGATGGCTTTAATTTATTTATGGAATTTTTTCTCAGAGTGGGGTTAAAGTGGATTTGGCTTCTCTGTTTATTTTGGCAAGGGAAATTATCCTATCGCAAGATTTTTTTTATTTTAAGCATGTGAGTGGTTAGATTGTGGGTGTAGCAGCCTCAGGGCAAGGTGTACTCTTCCCAAATAAATTTGGACAATTTAAGGGAGGTATTTAGGTTTGACTATCATTTTCTTGAGGAATGTCTATTAACAGTTTTCGGTGAACAAAATTTGAAGTCTATTGGGAAGGTGTATGAAGTGGGCTTTATGTTTTGATCAAATTGCATGGATGTGTTTCAATTGGAGTAACAAATCTCAGAATTTCAGAGGAAGTTTGTCTAAGATTGATATATTTCCGTTGGGAAATTACATTAAATGTATTCAATAGTTTCGTTCCCTTTTCTGGTCCAAGCCTATTGGCTGGGATTTAACTAGTGAAATTGGTGGTGAATTCCTCACGATTTAAATGTTTTTTTAATAGTCTCTAGGTGTAAGAGCTAATAAAGGTCTTGAAGGTTCTTAGCAAAAATTTAGAGCCAAAACTGATAGTACCTGATCTCAACAAGCCGAACCATATGCCATTATGTGATGAGGTTTTCAGCGACTCAAAGGATGATATTGTGCTAAGTGCAGGTAGGAGTAATTATCCCGCTACTGAACTATGGAGGAATAGGGTGCCCTTATACATTTTCTTCAAGTGGGCCTCCATTAACTTATCTAAGAGAAGAGCAACGAGGCAAGAGGATCTCCTTGCAAATTGATCTTTATGAAACTGGCCTTATAATGTGAATGTGTTTCCAAGGAGATGTTAGCAATGACCATGGAAATCATATGTAGAAAAACTTAGAAAAGTTATATTGAAACAATTAGAGAAGAAATTTAAATAGATTTCTTAGGATGGGAAATCTATGATGATGTTTAGGGCTAGTTGCAATGTAGACAAAAAATATAAACTTTATCTTAAATAGATATAAATTTTATTAGTACTTAATCAAGATTTTAAGAAATTACTGTAATCTTTTTTCACTTGTGTTTGGAGACAAAAAAAAATTGATGGGCTAATAATCTCTTTTTTGTGTGTTCTTACACCTAATGTAGCTTACCTTGCAAATATTTAACAAGATTCTTTTAGCTAATATGTGGCTAAACTTTTTGCTGTATGATACTATGCATTTAGTAGCTAGTCCTCAATTTTCAAGGTGGGCCTCCACTAACTTGTGTAGAAGTAGAGGAATGAGTTGAGGGGCCATCCTTACACTTTGATCTTTATGGAATGAGGTAAATAATATGTCTTCTTAAGATACTAATTTAAATTAAAAAAAATTAACCTTTGACTTCCTTTCAATATTTTTATTTAAAAAAATAAAAAATAAATGAAAAGATCGTCCCAAAATAGACGTCACAAAAGGCTACTCTATGTTCTTATATTATATAAAAATATTTTCCAAAGCGTGAGATAAGACAAACAGCGTGAAATGAAAAAGCTGATTAGGAAGCAAACGCAACCACGCCAATTTGTTATTAATTCGTTCTACCATTTCAACAGATGTCATTCGGAAATCACTTTTAAGGTGATAGGAATGCAACAAGCAAATTCGAAACTGTTTCTGGGAAGATCTTGCGAGGAAATATTGATCTATTCGAATTCATGCGAAAGAGCATATGGAGCTAACAGAGGCGTTCACTCGGACAATTGATGAGAAAACGGTCTTGGAATTGAATTACAACAACAATTAATGAGGATTTTATCAAGCCGTTGGCACGAGAATGCCGATTTCTTGGCGTGCACGCTAAGAATGCCGAATTCATTGCAACTTCAGTGAGTCCGCGTTTATTTCTTATATAAAGAAGACACTTCTATTAACCTAGCAAAGCGAAGAAATCGCAGAAAACAAATGCATCCCCGCAACAAGCAAATACGAAACCGTTTCTAGGAAGATTCATATCTGTCAATTCATGCGAAAGAACTAATAGAGGAATTATCAAGTATTTGCGTTAGATTTCATGAAGCCTGTAGTGAAAGCATAAGGAAGATACATTTTAAGGGTAGAAAGCAGGGTTGGAATTGAATTACAAGAATAATTTAATGAGGATTTTATCCAACCGTTGCCACGAGAAACGCCTATGTAGATTTCTTGGCGTACACGCTAAGAATGCCCATTTCATTGCAACATCAGTAAAACCGCGTCAATTTAACATTTGCCGTGTTTATTTCTTCTATAAAGAAGCCACATCTATTAGCATTTCAAGGAGAAGAAATCACAGAAAAGAAACACTGTAAGGACAAGGCACTAAGCATTACGCGGCACTTGGGTTTATTTTGAGAAGCTGCAAAAGCGTGACTCTTTTGCCATCTTATCAGAACTTGTGGACAAAAATCTGTTTTATTTAACTGGCAATCCAAGGTAATTGCCTTTGCTGTTATATATTCGATCTCTTTTAATCATGTTTTCAAACACTAAGCTTACATGCTTTCACTTAACAGAGGAAGTACAACTGTCCCGTATGGAAATGGAAATGCTTCAGAGCTATAGATCTCCCAACGTGATGTAATGCAAGATTTGGTCTTGGTTGTTCGCTGGGGAAACGCGAGCTGCTCAGAGGTAGAGCATTTGACGCTCAAATTCTCTGCATTCTCACCAGTGAGTTATTCATAAACCATTACACATCCATTTTGCTCAATTATAGATTTCTTTGCAATGCTAGCAATTATTTTTTGTCCAATTATAGAAATTAATTGAATTTCGAAAGATGATTTTCTGAATATAATAAGGTTTACATCACTTTTCCAGGTAACTTGGCTCGTATGTGCATAAATTTCACATATATAACGAGCACTTTTGGATTTGCTTTGTAATTAAATGCAGGCCGTTTGGAGCAAAATGACAGGTATGATATGAATTTCCCCGGAACAGAAGCTTTGTTGTTACTGTTTACTTTGACAGAATACTTTCTTATCCCATTTCTGAAATCCATGGAAAGGCTAAAGTTTCTGATGATATCAAATTGCGTACAAACAAGGCAACAGGTATAAAGTGAAGTAACATGGAATTCAACATTTGTTAATGAGAAAAACATTTCTCTCACAAATGTTTGAAAATTGTCTACAGAAAAAATTCAAATGGTTTAGATTAACTTAGTATCGCCGAGTTTTGTAGATTCCAATGAGCTGAAACATTATTCATGTTTGCACATTTTAATGTGAATTTATAATTAAATTTACTTTTTTAAAGCTTTGAATTCATATTGCTCATGAATAACTATATATTGTATTATATAACTAGGTGTATTGTTATTGTATCATATAATTGTGTGAGACATTTAAGTTGGTGTTGTTTAACATTTCTCACACATTAGTCATAATATATTCAATATAAATTATGTTGTCTTATATTTTGTACAAGTCTCTGATCATCATATCTCTATACAAGTTTCCAACCACACATAGTATGATATTTAGATTCTTTCAAATGTAGATTCTTTCTTCTTAAAATTATACAAAAAGTGAAGAAAATTAATCTTTTGACAAGATTAAAGAATTTAAAGAAAAAAATTTAAAGATAATACATCTAACCTACGTTTCAACATCTCAAAGAAATGATTAGATTATATTATTATACATAATTACAGCCCAAAAGAAATCAAACAATCAAGACACTATATTACTAAATTAATTTACATAAGAAATCAAACAGGTGACATGACAAAGCACCTAAGTATTATATACCCGTAGAAAAAATAAAAAGTAAAATAAATGTTAAAAACAATAGAGTTCATTAAAAAGGTAAAAATAGGTGTGATACCCCCGAGATGTGATAGTGATAACTAATATATAACTTACCTCTCGGTATCCGTATACCATCCACTCTCACATTGTCTATTTTATAGCTGTCATCTGCCATCTTGGAAATATAAGCTATCTAAGAATGTTAAGGTTATCGGCATTACCAGGCTTGAAAAGCGCTATTGCGTCAGTAATTGGAAAACTTGGACAGGTGGAATTTATCTGATGCAATAGCTTGAAAGAGCTTCTAAAGGAAATACGGCAACTCAAGAAATTTAGGAAGTTTCATATGAGAGCTTGTGTTCTCATTTGACGAGGTTACCTAAGTTCCTCAATCTTGTTTCTTTGATGAGATGGTTGATAAGCAATGGTTGTAGGCTATGAACATTTCAATTTCGTAGCTTTGAGTTAAAATTATGGATGAATACTTCAGTTTGGATTGGCTTGATGATTAGAGTCTTATAAACTCTCATCGCGAGACACAAGATCAAAGGATCCTAACGTCCTCGGGATAACTGAAATACAGTTTCATAATCACTGGAACAAACCAATATAAGTTACATTGTATTTCAACTTCATTTGCCATGTCTAGTAAAAACTACACATATATCTCACAGTTCTCATCTTCCTCGTTTTGTTGCAGACATAAGGTAACTGTAATTTAAAATGGCTAAAAAAAGTCGTTTCCATGTTGCGGGGATCTACGACATTCCCAGGCAGAAGGCACAGATCGATGGACTGAGACAAACTGTGCGAGGAATCACCAATGTTCAATTCTTTCCCAAAGAAATGAGTGTCGAATTTGTACACAGTTCCACTACAACATGCACCGAGATAGGTATATGCTTTCCATATTTTCCTCTTTAGCTTGTTTCTTTTCATTCCTTTGTCAGATTATAACTTTCAGATCCTAGCGTGGAAAAAAAGTTAGGGGTTTTCAAGTAAAGAGTATCAGCCGGTTTGAATGTTTTGCCCTGTATATAGTATTCGAGCAATAATTTTAGGAATAAATTATGTTATAATTTGTTTGCCTTCGTCGTTCCTTCTTACACCAGAAAACGCTCTTAAATTACTGAGATTGGAGCCCACTCTTTTGGATGTTGGAAATGGACCTGACTGATGGATGGTAAGCCAGTCATTCCTTTTTTATTTCTTTGTTTTTCGTTCCATTTTTATTCAAGGAATCGTGTTTTAGTCAGCAGTTGTTGTTTAATGTTTATTTTATTAGTCTTTCGTTTCTATATTGAGCTTATTTTGAAGTCTTGTATTTATGTTTGATGACAGATAGTCATACAATGGTTTCAAACAAACCCAGTAAAATAAGATACTATTGTTAGATACTTGACTCTAGTGCGCTCTCTTTCAGATTGTAACATTTCACAGATTGCAGTGGGGGATTTTACTCAACTTTCAATTATTGGTTCAGGCTCTATTCAACTTGAGGATGGCTATCTTTAGGACGCGCTTGTTGTTCTTATCATCTTCATCAACCTTATTTCAATGTATCATATTTGTCCTTCTGAGATGGGTAAGATAGTTGAGTTCATACCATATGATGTGGTTATTGGAGACCTCCATTATCCTGATGTTATTGTGGCTACTGAGAGTGTTGATCTTGCACCTCGGCTATATGGCTTCGATGGTTTTGAGAGTCCAGCTCCTCTTGGTTCTTCCTTCATAGCTCATGTAGATTCACTAGGTAAGCTTTGGCATGTATGCTTCCATCAAGCCAACTATAGGTATCTACAATAGATGAGCACTCAATCTTTGGTGCTTAGCTTGCTTGATATTTCTTGCAAAAATGGTGTTCATGAAGATTGTATGCTTCGTAAGCATCACCAAGATTATTTTCCTTTAGGTAGAGCCCATCAAGCTAAGGAGCGCTTGGAATTAGTTCACAGTGACCTGATGTCCTCCCAAACTCCATCTTCTTTGGGGTCCAAGTATGTGCTCACATTCATCCCAATTCCATATTTTTTGGTGTCCAAGTATTTGGTCAGATTCATCAATGACATCTCAAAGCATACATGCATGTACTTTCTTACATATAAGGCATTTGTGGAGAAGCAATCTAGTCTTTCTATCAAGCAGATATGGATAGATAATGAGGGAGTATACATCAATCAAGAATTTCAAGACTTTTCTATTGAGCTTGGCATCCTACATCAACTGACAATTCCTTATACCCCTCAACAGAATGGAGTTGCTAAGAGAAAGAACACAACACTATGGGAGATGGTTAGCTGCATGAATCAGTCTCAAGATATCTATGTTACTTTTTGGGTTGAGGTTGTGAATTATGCTAGTTACATTAAGAATCAAATGCCTCATCAAGCATTGCAACATTTTACTCTTGAGGAAGCTTGGTCTAATGTCAAGCCTAATGCGTCTTCATTTATAGTTTTCAGGAGTGAGTCTTGGTTGTTTATTCCAAATACAGAAAGGAAAGCTATACAGAGGAAGAGCCAACCATTGATCTTTGTTGGCTACTATGAGGATTCTAAAGTGTGTAGGTTGTTTGATCTTATTTCTAGAGATGTCTCATTTCAACGAGATGTCTAGTTCAATGAAAATTATCCTGCAATGGACTCTCTAGCACCTGCTTCTCAATCACTTCCTAATCCATCATCTCTTGAGGATTCTTTTCCTTTCGATGATGAGGAGGATGATGATGATCTTCCAACTCAGTCCCAAACACCTCCATCTCCACTTCGCAAGCCATCCTATAATATTGTTCATGCAACAAGAGATTTGGTTGGTGATACTTTAGATTTTTGTTACACTCATTCACAACTTCCTAGGGTTTCTCTTGCAAGTCAAGCAATTTCAGCTAAAACTCTAAAGCTTTCAGATTTGACAGGTATTCTTGAGTGGGATATGGATATGGAAGAGATGTATTCTTCACTAATGAGGAGTCACACTTGTGATCTTGTTCATCATCCTAAGGGAAAAAATTTGATGCAATGCAATAGGGTGTATTGTACCAAGTATGTTCCAGATGGTTTCATTGATAAGTATAAAGGTCATATTGTTTCTAAGGGGTTTTCACAGGTTGAGGGCATTGATTATTATCAGAAATTTGATCCTATTTGCAAGATGGATTACATCTGCCTTTTTCTTTGTGTTGTAGCTTCGTTGGGACAATCAATATATCAGATGGATGAGAAGAGTGCTTTCTTGCATGGTGATATTCATCAGGAGATCCATATGGGATAGCCACGGTATTTTATGGAGGATACTTCACTTGTGTGTAGGTTACGGAATTCATTGTATGGTATCAAACAAGACCCTCAAGCTTGGTATGAGAAGATGGACACATTTCAATTATCTATTGATTTCTCAGGTTGCCATTATAATCCCACTATTTATAGTCAAGAACAAGAGGGGGATCTTTTGATGTTGGTCTTGTATGTGGATTATTTGATTCTTACAAGATGTTCTTTTGTGATTGAAAGCATTCAGAGAACAATGATGGAGAAGTTTGACATGAAATATTTTGGTCTTCTACATTACTTCCTTGGTCTTCTATTGATACTTAGGATGAAGGAAGTTTTCCTTTAGGGGTCTTTATGAGGCCTTTCTTCCAGCAATTCTTGTCTTTTTCATGCATTTCATCTCTCGCTTTTGGAGAGGGGTTTTTTCCCACATGGTTTTTCTCCTTTACTTCACTTTGAGAGGCCTCCTTTTTGTACATGGGTACCTCATTAGGCCATTTTTTGTTGAGATCCATTCTTGCATTAATGCATTTATAAGTTTTTTACTTCTTGCTATGTTTCACTTAAGGGAGGGTGTTAGAGATTTTTGAACTTGAGTTATGATTTTTTGGATTAATTTTACTTTGTGGTAAATTAGCTTAGGTTTAGTAGAGCCTTATTAATCTCCTCACATGCTTATACTTTACTTCTCCTAAATTTAGCTTATGGCATCTTTTTACTTTCTTTAAAGCATATCATTAGGCATTATAATACTTATTTTGTAAACTTTGTTTTTGAGGAATATAGCATTGATCCTTGTTTCTCTCATTTGTGTAAGGTATGAACGTCATTTGTAATTAATACATGTAGGTCCTATGGATGAAAATGATATGTATGATATGAATTTCCTTGAAATAGAATCTCTATTGTTACTATTCACTTTGATACAATATTTTCCTCCCCCATTTCTAAAATTCATGATAAAGCTAAAGATTCTGATCATACCCAATCACAATACAAAGAAGGAAAAAATGAAAGATCTATATATCATATTTTCACTCAATCAAGTCAAGAGTGTTTTCTTGAAGAGGCTGATTTAATCCTTGGTTGAAAACATTGCATTGAGTTAGTATAGAATATAGAGAAGCTATCTTTGAGCTTATGTGAAGGATTTATATTCACATTCACTAAGCTACAATATTGTTACTTGAACTACAAGAGTGTTTTGGAGGAGTTAAGCTTTGGTATCTATAATATACCCTCCATTTTATCCTTGTCTATTACCAACTATAATTAGCTTAAAAAATTATCAGTATTATAATGTTGGAAACAAATTCCTACACCAATTAGAAAGCTTGAACATTTAGAGTATCTAGGGATCCCACTATGTGAGAGCTTGGAAGAGCTTTGAAATGAAATAGGATAATCAAAGAAATTGAGGGAGCTTGATATGAGAGAGTGTTCAACTTGATGGTGCTACCTTCAACTATTTGTGAGATAAGTTCTATGAAACTTGTTACCTATGATGAGATGATTGAGAAATAGTGGTTGTATGCCATGAACATTTCTATTCCAAGGCTTAGAGTAGAAATTGGGAAGCAAACTTTAGTTGCCGTTGGCTTGATATCTATCTTATTTTCTTACATCTCTTTTCAAAGGACAATAACCTAGGACATTGACATAATTCTGTAAATATTTATACATTTTTTAATGTTTATTGGAAAAAATTAGTATAAAGTCCTCTATATTTTCAAACATATGTTTATGATCAATTTTTTATGGACATTCAATGTAGTGAACCTTCTTTTCTAGATTTTACATGAATAAAAAATGTATTCTCTATCACAAAAGATAATAAATTAAATTTTTTAATGGATGGGACTCAGTCCTACAACAATTTAATTAATCTTCTATCATTTTATTTCAATACAAGTGAAATCAATCCAAACGCACATAACTTTACTATGTTGTATTTACAAATTTGTCAAATTTAATAATTAAAAGTTATATTTTTTAATTTTTCTATTCTAATATTAATTAAAATAATAAAAATTATTTTGTTGAATTTCTCTAGGGTAATATTTGTTAGAATAATAAATATTTGTCAATCACTTTTGGTTAAGAGTATTGTTAGATTCTAGATTTGTTGATAAATGTTGAGCTTTATTAAACCTACTTATATTGTAATTATCTGTTATTGAATATACAATAATAATAAGTTTTTTTGAATAATAATATTTTTTTTAATATTAATAAATTTCCACAATCCATGCTAATGAATATGATAACTTTTGAATTTGATTGTGTTGCTTTTTTTGTCATCCACATTTCGGATCACACTTTGTGATCCATCTTCAACGTGTTAAGAAATGCCAAGATATGAAAGATAACAAATTGCAGACTTAGAAAAGTCATAGGCTATAAATGAAGAAATGGGTATAGAGAAAGCCAACAACACATGGACCAAGGAGAAGTGAAAAATAAAGGGTGAGGGGTCAGCAAAAAGTCAAAATTAGATAATTAATAAAAGAGAATAAAAAGAAAAAAATAAAAGAAGTAAGAAGATAACTAACAAATGAAATCCATGAAAGAAAAACAAGAAGAAACACAACAAACATAAGGCTAACACTATGAAAAGAAAGAAGTAAAATAATGATATAACGAAGATAGCAAATTGTAGACTTAGAAAGGTCATAGGCTATAAATGAAGAAATAGGTATAGAGAAAGACAACAACACATGGACCAAGGAGAAGTAAAAAATAAAGAAAGGGTGAGGGGTCAACAAAAAGTCAAAATTAGATAATTAATAAAAGAGAATAAAAAAAAAAAAAAAGAAGTAAGAAGATAACTAACAATTGAAACCCATGAAAGAAAAACAAGAAGAAATGCAAAAAAACATAAGGCTAACACTATGAAAAGCAAGAAGTAAAATAGTGATATAATGGAGAAAATGAAAAATGCTAATATGATGCATTATTAATAATAAGTAATGAATCACCTAAAAAAAAAAAAACGAACGAGCAAGGAGAAAATATAAATAAAATAAAATGAACTAAAACTAAAAAAATGTGATAATATTATTAATAAGTAAATAATTAAATAAAGATAGATAATAAAATAATTAAAATAAAAATATATAAATAAGAGGATGAATACATACATACATACCTCTATATACATACATACATACATACATACCTCTATATACATATATACATACATACATACATATATATATATATATATATATATATATATATATATATATATATATATATATATATATATATATATATATATATATATATATATATATATATATACATAAATACATATACATATACATATACATATACTTATATGTATATGTATATGTATATGTATATGTATATGTATATGTGTATGTGTATGCAAGAAAAGCGGGTCGATAGAACTCAATATGCAAAAAATGGAGCTTTAGAGAGCCTTGGTCACACACCCACAGGACTTCTTGGTGCAAGCTATAGAGTAAAGCGGGTTGATAGAACTCAATATGTGAAAAACGGAGCTCTATGGAGCCTTGCTCACACAGTCACAGGACTTCTTGGTGCAAGCTATGGAGTAATGAAGTATCACTCAGCTTCCCAAGGTTGGTCCCATGGTTCTCTATCTTGCACGGTCCCTCAAACCAATGTTTTTGCTCTCAAATCACTGAGCAAAATGGTTTAGGGATAGCAAATGCAAGAACGAGGGATGCTTTTGTTGGTTTTAATATGATGAGCATAAAATGGTATGAAAGCTTGAATGTATTTGAGTATAAGTATGATTCTACAAACTTGGATGATGAAAATGGAGGAATGAGAGCTCTATTTATAGCAAAAATAGGGCAATGGATGGTCAGGATTGAAAGAGTTAATCAAGGGTTGAGTTTGAAAGTTGGGAATCCTTGTTTGCAATTTGCACCAATGAAATGATGACAAATGTCAACATAGGGTTGGGTTGAGAAAAGGGGTTGGAGACATTAAATGCCTGAGAAGACCTCATGGTTATCTAGAGGGTAAGGGTCAAGCTTAAGTTAAGATTACCCATTGGATTAAGTTTTAATCCAAGGATAAACTTTTGTGCAAATGATTAAGGGATAACCATGGTCAAAGCAATGAATGCTTGATGAGACCCTTGGGTTATATGGAGGTTGAGTTTAGAGAAAGTCTCTAATCATGCTAGAGGGTTGAGTTAACCATTAATGGTTTGGAAGACTTTTGAAAATTAAGTGGTTGAGGACTTGAAACTTTTAATGGTTATCAAAAACTTTAAGGGTTTGAGAAGTGACTTCCCTCTGTTTAGGGATGTGACAAAGTTTAGAAGATGGGTTAGGCTAATTAGAAGTGATTAGAAGAGTCTAGAAGAAATTAGTAAGGGGTTTAGGAAGGCAAGTGGGAGATGTAGGATTTTGTAAGTGGATGGAGGGATAATAGGATTTAATTGAAATAAATTTAATTTAATTCAATTTGGTTGCAATTTGGGGAAATTAAATAAATTAGATTTATTCAATTTAGGATAACTATTTAATTAAATTTGAATTTAATTAAAAGTCGATAGAAGGGATTTAATTGAATAAAATGATTTATTCATTAAATGGGTATAGTGAATTTAATTTAAATAAATTGAGTAATTTACTTAAGTTAAATAGAAGAATGTGGGTAATTTAACTAAATTGGATTTAATTAAATAGAGAAATGAACATAAAATATTCATTTAGGAATATGGTCATTTTTATACATCTACATTATATGTATATATGTATATATGTATATGTATATATATGTATATATATATATATATATATGTATATGTGTATATATATATATATACATATACATATATGTCTATATACATATATGTATATATGTATACATATAGACATATATGTATATATATATACATATATATATATATATGTCTATATACATATACATATATATATGTATGTATATATGTATATGTATATATATATGTATACAAACATAGACACACAGACACACATATACATATATATTGTAATGTGGTGAAATGTGTGAATGAGAGATCAAGAGAAAAACTACCCTTTCCCTCCAAGGAGAAATGAGAGTTTCACTATGGATTTCCCTTCAAACACTTTTCACCTAATTACATTGGAAGAGGAGAGGAGAATTCACTAGATTCAACCTTCAAAGAAGAAGATATAATTTTGAGTGAAATGGGAATGATAAGCTAATCCCCTCTTCCTATTTGAAATGAAAAAGAATTGATTGAATTATGTAATCCAAAAATGACAAAGAACTGATTATAGCTTAAGATCAGAGTATGGGATGAAGCCGTGCACCTACATCTGGTAGTAATATGTCAAGACAAAGTCACCCTGAGAATTTGAGTAGAAGTTGTTAGGACCATGGCGGGAATGTACACGGTCCTCTGAAAAATCTATGAAACGAAAAGGGTTTTTCTGCCTCTGCAAATGGAGCCCAAATCCTAAAGTATAGCTATGCACATGTAACCTACACACAGAAAAGAGAGGAAAATGGGTTGAAATTGGGCATTTTCCTTTAGGTCAAACCCCGGTTTTGGAATTAACCAAGTAATGAAAGATAGTACTTGCAAGTAGATGTAAATGAAAGACTGAAATGTAAATCACATCAAGGGAGATTGTGATAGAAATGCTAATAAAAATGCTTGTGTGGAATTGAATGTTGGAATCAATCTCCTCTTCAATGGTTGAATCCTTGACTTGAATGCAACACCTAGCTTTGAAAGGAGACTTGAGAAAGCTTAATGCTGGAAAATAATACTTGAATGCTTGAATGCTCATGAATGCTTGATCATAAATTTTCACCTTGTTGAACCTTATTGAACCTCATGCAAATGAGAGGGAAAATGACTCTTAAATACATGTCAACTAGGGTTAATAAAACTGATTTTTGTCACAAGACAACATCGAGGAAGTCTCTCATTCATTGCCCAACCCACAATGCATGCTCTTGGAAAGGTCCTTCCCCAAAATATGATAGGGATAGGGGCACCACCTTGTCCTGGGAGGATAGGGGTGTCATGCCCATGTCCTATCCCTTTCCCTAGGGCAGAGTGTAGACATGATGGTGCAAAGGCCAAGGGAGAAGTAGATTGTGAGGGTTGAGAAATCTCTGGTCTCCGATTAGGCTAGAGGATTCAATCTCATGTGCTTTAGGACCCTAATGTAGTAAAAAATTGCTAGGATCATAATTTTATGACACTACATTTAGCCCCCACTTTAGCGGGAGTATGAGCGTATGTCAATACTGTTGGTAAAGTATAAGGAAACAAGATTGAAAGACTTTTACCACGTCAAGGAGGCAAGATCCACCAAGCCCCCAGTGGACTTAGGATCTTATGACTTCGATTGACAAAATAAAAGGGAAGATCCAGAAGGAAAGAACCATGACTGCACGTACCAAAGTTCCCTTCACTATGAGTCATGAAAGAAAGGATACTAAATATTACAAAGAAAAATAAAGTTCACTAAGTAATTCTAAGTATCAAGAAGGAAAATATGAGTGGAGTGTATGCCCCCACATCAAAGCGATCACCCGCACCTTATCGGGAACAATTGCTTTAAGGTAGGATACACCCAAGAGAGAGAGAAGAGAGGAAGCACCTTATCACAAGGATTTAGTCCCCCAATCAAGGAATAAGCCCAAGGATAATGGACACAAAACATGAGGTATGAGGTAGTTTCCCTTTCCTTGGGGTCAGTATGTTGTATGATAACTCATGTATAACATGTATGTATATGTGCATATAATAATCATCATTCCCCAAAGAAGGACACTACCTTGGAATAAAGGAAAGAGAGGATGTCTTTTGAGTCAACATGAAAGATACCAAGAAAATTATTTCAATGCTTTGCATCATCCCCAAGTAGACATTAAGGGGATAATAGAAGAACAAGGATACACATAGAAGAATGGTCAAAAAAGAGAAAGAAAGGAGAGAGAGAGAAGGTCTACAATGCTAACATCGCTAATCTAGCACAACATCTGCTTATCGATCTTGTTGATCACTATTCTAGGAAGGTGAGTAACATGCTAGAGGAGAAACATCAAGCACAATAGATGGAGCTATCACAAGATCAAAACAAGTACTATTCTCATGTTGTAAGTCACTTTGTTTGATTCTAGCAGCTAGGATTAAGGTTTGTGAAAATTCAGTTGATAAATGCTTGTCCACATCAGCATACTCATACTCACTATCAGAAGCATCAGGAGTTGTATTGCCATTATGAATAACATTGTCACTCATTTATTCATCAAAGTTTAGAGAAAGAGGAGAAAGAACATGAATAGGAGTAAAACCATCACATGTTTTGTGCAACTTATGATTTGGAGATGTAGGTTGAACATCTTGCTTGGGAGAAAAGGGAATCATGTCAACTATCGAACTCTGAGGAGATTGATTATTTTGAGGGACAACGTCACGATCTCTAACATGACGTCTTTGTCAGTATTCTCTCGCACAACAATTTCATAAAGTCTTAATGGAAGGCTAAGAAGGAGGAGGAATATAAGTAGGAATGTATCTCTCCTTGATAGTTTAAGGTTTAGGTTGAGGTCTTTTTGGTTTAACAAGAGGAGAAGAATGCCTCTTCTCTTGATAAGAGGGAGGAGGTGGAACTGCACCATAGAAAGGAGGAATATTAGGTGTAGGAAGGAGACCAGGTCCATCATGAGGAGGAGGTATAGGTCTAACCTTAGGAAGAATATTGTTGTTCTCCTTAAGAGAAGGTAAAGTCACATCCATAGGAATTGGTTGACAATCTTCCTTAAGAGGGAGATTAGTTCTATCCATGAGTGGAAGAACCTCATCTTGAAGAATAATAGGAATGTCAAGTGTTGGAGATCTAGGTTGACTTAAGGATAAGATAATACCATTCTTCAATTTTTGATAACATTGAAAAAGAGCATCACTCCTTGATGGAAGAGATTGAAATTGTTTAGGCCAAAAGAAACCGATAGGAGCACTGGGACTTGTTTCGGATGGACGAAACAAGCTATGGTTCACGGTTATGATTTCTCCATTGTGAGGAAATTTCAGATACTTTTGGATTGGAGAAGAAATATCCTTAATGGAAGATAGCCAAGGATAGCCCAATTTCGCACGGAATTGCTTAGAAGAGGGTATGATAACAAAGTCAAAATCCATGGATTTAGTATGAACTTCAACATGAAGGGTGATAAAACCAATGGTAGAACATGAGAAGCCATCAAATAAATTCACAACCACATTAGAAGCATCATATATTGGTTTATATAATCATAAAGTGAAAATATACTCTTGAGTTATGATATTAACCATGCAAGAAGGATCAATAAGGCCACCACGGCAAGGGATATCCTTAATGTTCGCAACTATGTATAAAGGACCATCAAGTTCTCTAATGGTCCCACTAGGGTCAAATGTAATACAAGCATCCTTAGGTGTATATTTTGTTTCTACCTTATTAACCAAGTTTGGAGCCATAGAGGTGAATTCTTCACAAGAGAAAGAATTAGGAACAATCTCAATAATGCTAGAGGTATGAGAAGGCAAGGGATAAATGAAAATATTAAGATTTTGATTAGGAGGAGATACTTATTTATTCCCTTTATCATTCACACTTGCCACAGATATAGTATTATTATCAATCAAGTCTTGAATCTTATTCTTCTATACGAAAAATTTCTCAATATCATGACCAGGCTGACGATGAAATTGAAAAAAAGAATTGTAACCAAAAAAAGGGGATGCAAGTTTAGAAGGATCAATTTGTTTTATAGGAGGAAGTTTGATAACTTTAATGTGCAACAACTAAGACATAATACTATGTAAATTTTCATTCAAAGAAGTAAACTGTCTTTCTCTTTGGAAAAATTTAGAAATAGAAGGGACACCTATTGTAGCATTCAGATTGTTGTTGTTGATTGTATCATTGAACTCGATAAATCTTTTTGTTGGTTTGAACTTCGCAAATAGTTGTTGAAAACTCTCCCCCTTATCACTCAGAGCCATAGGAGTGGATCACTCCATTTGACTCAAAACCAGTTGATAATTATGGATTGTTGTCCACAACTGCGGAAAGGAAGTAAACTCAGACAAAAGAAGCTTTTCCCTCATATATTTTTGTAAATTAGAAATGAAAATTCTTTGAATATCACTATCAGGTACATGAAAATCAATTTAAGAACACAAATACTTATATCTACCAATGAAATCAGTCACTTTTTCTTTAACACCTTGTTTACAATGCATTAAATCAGTCAAAGTGATTTTAGGACCAATGTTGTTTTGAAACTGTTGGATGAAATGATTTGTTAGTTGTTGAAAGGAAGTGATAGAATAAGAAGGAAAAGAGAAATACCATTGTAAAGCCTTGTCTCTTAGTGTTCTTGTAAACAATTTTGCGAGCAATCTTTGATCATAAGCAAAATCGGTACACAAGGTTTGAAATGTTTTGACATGCATAAGAGGATCACCTTTTTCACTATAATGTTCTAATTGAGGGATCTCAACATGTTTAGGTGGCATGAGTTTAACAATATCAAGAGAAAGTGGGCTTACAACATCAAAGGTGGGCACACTAAACTTTGATTGACTCATAGAAGCAATTTGTTGTTGTAAGGAAGACACGATTTGAGCAAGATTGTCAATTGTCATTTCGGTAGAAGAATTGATGTTAGACATAGTTGATTGAGAAGGTGGTGTGATGTTATTAAAAGAAGGCATGGACTAAGAATAAGGTGGTGGGACATTATGATAAGTAGGCATAGGTGATGATTGGGTAGGAAAAGGGACAGCCATGATATTGGAGGTAAAAGTAGGAATACTAGCCATAAGAGGAATACTAGGGTTTTGGCACAACTATTGATAGGCATGACATTAGAATAAACAATATGTGCAATGACACACAATATATCAATTCCATTCTTGTCACTTTGAATCATGCGTTTAAGGCCTTCAATTAATGGAAGAGCTTCAATATTAGGGTATTCTTGGGACATCCATTGTTGAAAGATCAAATTGATCGTCGAATGTGGAAAGTTGATCTATAGAGACCCTAGTTAAAGCTTCTTCTTCATCATGGGATTCATCAATGGGGTGAATAGGGACATGATTAGGATGGGAAGAATTAGCATGATCCTCATTAAAGAGGTCACCCAAATTAGGCTCCATCTCCTCAGTAATTAAACCTTGGGAAGCCTTAATTCTAATGCTTCATTTAATGGGGATAGGATAGGTAGGACTAGTAGTGGTAAAACTCATGCACTAGAGGGAATATTTGAATATTGAATTTTGGAACAAAGTTTATAAAATTGATTAATGCAAAATCTGAAAAAATAATGATTACACAATTTGAACTTTGTTGGGGGAAGAGGATGACACAATTTCTAAAAATGAAAGGAAATTGGAATTTTAAAATTAGGCCCAAGGGAATACAACTTAATTTTAAAATCAGAATTTTTAAATTTAGGGAAGACTATAATTAACCTCATAATTTTGAAAAATTTCTTGAAATCTGAAATGTTGAATTTGTTAGTCCCAACTAGTACTCAGAGGGGAGGGGTGAATCAATACATTACCAGTTTTACCCAATTGAAACTTTTACTTTAAGTTTGAACTAATTTACCATTTACCAATGTAAAGATTTACTGTAGAAGATTAAGCATACATGAAAAGATACACAAAGACACATAGATTTATCTTGTGGAAACCCAATAGGGAGAAAACCATGGTGTGAGTAGGAACTCACAAAATTTGTACTCTTCTAGAGTACACCTAGTTAAGAGCCATCCCTGTTAGGAGATTAAAAAGACACTGTTAGGTGCCACCCAGTTAAGGGATTTTGAACAACACTGCTTAGTGCCTTTACCTTGTTAAAGGTAGCCTAGTTAAAGGACTTAGAACATCAATCAAGATGTCACTCGGTTAAGGAATTTTTACAATGGGACCTATTAAAGTCCACACAGTTAAGGGATTTAAGTTGTAGTTGTTAGAAAGCAATAGATGGATGATCTGCAAAAATTGCTACTCATTAGCTTGGTTAGATCACACTAAAGAATCACACTAGATCTGCATCGGTTGTGTCTGTTCTACACAACTCTGATCTCCTCAATGGACTATCAACTCTGCCTTCTACCAATTTTTTGATCCTTGAATATCACACTGTCGGTCGTCTATCACTTGAGTTACCACTCTATGAAACACCACTCTATTGGTCTTCTATTAGTTGGCTCTGTAGTCTCTTAAACTCCCCCTATGTCCAATTTCACATTATCTTCATTCACCTAGACAACAACCATCTCAAGAATGAGATATGTGTATTTATAGAAATTTTTGTCTATTGCCAACTTTCCCTCCAAAACATACCTTTCAAAATTCCGTTGTTAGGCCTTAAATTACACCTCTAAAATCATGCACGAATCTCTATCAATGTAATGAACATGTCGATAAATCTTCCAGTTGACTGGAGAAGAATCTTGATTTAGCTGGATGTAACTGAATGTTACCTGTCTGTTGGTTACCAACTCTTTTGGTGTACCGATCAAAATCTATCTAGACGATTTCCTCTTGTATATTGGTCTAATCTTTGCTTACCTGATCAACCTCTTCTATGTCGATCTACTCACTACTACCCAATCTTCTTACCATTTGACGGTCTACTCATCGCTTGCCGGTCTACTCACTACTTGTTAGTCTACTCACTGTCAATGGACTGTGAATGCTAAGGAGATGATGTTGCCAACAATGACAACCATACCATTTACCGATCATACAAAACAATATCAGAATGCCAACAAACTCCCCCTTTGGCATTGGTGGCAAATACTACAAGCCGCTAAACAACTCCTAAATTCCAAAAATCCCCTATTCCTGACAAGATTTCAAAATTCCCCTTTTTTCCATCAATGACAAAGACTATCCAAAAAAATTTATCAAAATAAAGCAAAAATCTCTTTAAAGTTTTATTGAGCCACTTTCTAGGAAGATTCCCATGAGGATTGAATTTGTTTCATGGTGGTGAGGTGGCCATGTAAGACTACAATGAAGACCTCCATATCATTAACTATCTTATAGTCAAGTGCATGTATTAGGTGGTCTGATTCATTCATGTTTAGTTGCATGAAATCAATAATTGGTACTAAATAGCACTAGAGTTCTAACAAACTAAGACTTCTTTTGTCTTCTTAATCTTTTAACCTTCTAATTTTATGATTGAGCATTTTGAATTTTCCAATGAAGGTTGATGTTGAGCTACTAAGAGGATCAAAAGAGATTACTAGATCTTGAATCTCCTTTTGAATTTGATTTCTTTTATCTTCTAAGTCTTTGATTAAAGCAGGAAAATTTGAAGATTCATCAATAGTTGACCAACTTGCTGCATTATTGTTTTAACTTCTTCTGTTCTAGTGGAAAGAGCAACTTTTCCAACTGTTATCTGCTCCATTAGGTTATCTCCTCACTTTGTTTCATATTTCCTTGCTGCAACCTTCTCCAGATGGGTTGCCTCTGAACTGATTGATTTAACTAGAGTTTCAACCTGATCAATAATGGGTGCAGTATCATCAACTGCAATGTCTGGGATGAGATCAGAGAGAATTATTTTGGAAAAAGTGAAGATTCTTGCCTTCTTTTTCTTTTCTCTCAGTTTTTCTGAGACTTTCATCAACTTCTTGGGGGTCATTTTCTTTATATCAATGACTGAGTAATCTTCTTCTTCTTCCTTTGTTCCTTCTTCCTTTTCTATGGTCTCAACTTCTAAGCTAGTTGTTGTGATGATTCTTACCTATTTCTTTTCACTTTCAATGTCTAAGTCTAACTTCCTCTTTGCCGGAGGGGTATCCATCACTACTGTGTTATCCTTTATTTTCTTCTCTTCCTATTTTCCTTCCTCTACTTTCTTCTCTTCATCTTTTCCTCTACTTTATTCTCTTCCTCTTTTCCTTCCTCTTCTTTCTTCTCTTCCTCTTTTCCTTCCTCTGCTTTTGTTTCTTCCTCTTTTCCTTCCTCTATTTTCTTCTCTTCCTCTTTTCCTTCCTCTGTTCTCTTCTCTTCCTTTGTCTTCTTTTCTTCCTCTTTTCCTTCTTGAGAGAGATTAGGATTTTGTGTAAATAAGGTTTTGTGAGGTACATCCTCATAAGGAATGTCTTCAACTCACACTTCATCTTGACTGAAAAGCTTAGTTTTATCAGCTTCCTTCATCGGTGAAGTATGAACTGGTTGTTCGATACTCTTTGTTAGAGTGGGGATGTCTGACACAAAATTTCCTATTATATCCTCAACTATGAAAGTATCAAATTCTTCAGTGAAGTCCTTTTCCTTAGCTTTTCCTTTGACAAGGACAGCTGCACCTTTGTCTTATTTTGTTTCTTTTTCAATTTCTTCTTTAGTTTTCTTTTGCTGGTTCATAATTTCCTTCCACAAGGCAACCCCTTCAGCATGTACTCCACCCACTTCTTCTACTGCCACTCTCCTAGTTCTATTCCTTATTTTGAAATGCTGAATGCATGCTTCAGCCACAAGTGAAGCTTGTTCAAGGTCTAAGTCATGCTAGATTTCTAGGAGTGTTTTTGTTCTGAGTTCCCTTTCGGTAGCTAGAGCTATCTTCCATCTCCCTTCAATGTGATCTAGCAGATATGATGGGATAATCCCATATAATTCACTAGGAGTCCTACAAAAATTATGCAAGTTCCAAATTAGGGCATCCTCAATTTTCCTTTTGTCTTCTTCATTACTGATGGAATATCTCTTTCCAACATCGCCCAGACCTCCAAAATATTTTATCAAATGCACCAACTCATCAATTGTTGGAGCTTTGTTCTTCCCACTTATTCTAACCTCCTTTATTTCCACATCTGATAAGGTGTCAGTGATATCACCTTCTTTCTCATATTTTTTAGGCTTTGGATCACTTTTTTTATTTATGGTGTAAGTCAGTCCTACTGATCTATCTTTACTTGGTGAAGATACTAGAGTACTTAGATCCTTTTCATTCGATTATGTTGCAGGCTTGGTTGTTGCAATCCCCTTAGTTTTTATCTTTGTCACTTTCTTCTTTCCACCTATTGATTCTTCATCTTTACTAGGTGTGACCCCTATTTGTACACTCACACATGTGGAGGTAGTGCTACCGGATGCTTCACCTCCATATTTCTTGTCGAGGGTATCAATCATTTTCCTTACTTTTCCTTTTAATGATAGACACCTAAAGTTCCTATTTAATTTTAGAGCTTGCCTCCTCATATGTTCCAAACCTCTTTGCCTTTGAGTCTATCGGTTTAGATAGAAGCATATTGATATGTATTTTAACAAGATCTGCTCCAACCTCATAGCCAATAGATGGAACCCAAAAAGTTCAAGGTTGAACTGCTTGAATAATACAATAGTCCATGTCTACAAGAAAATAGATGTTGTCTTTGTATTTCTGCACTATTTCGGTTGGAATTCTTTCTCTCTTGTGCTTCTTCTATGACCATACTACACTACCCTTATCGGGAAAAAAATTTTGCACATAGAAAAATATACATACCAATAGTGAGCCATATTTGAAAGACTTCTTCTTGTCCTTCTTTATTCTATCCATGTTCACCATTAATTGACTTTGGATCATCTCACATATATCATATGTTGCATCTTCTTTGAAAATTCAATATCCAACATTGATGGCACCGCTCGACACACTATTCATCCAACTTAATTGATAAACCCTATATCCCAACACTGCAAAGGCAAATATTACTTTGGCATCCTTGATATGGGTGATTTTAATTTCTCTATTGTCACACCAGGATTTGGTTAACCGGGTAACTTTAGTTGATGAAATCGTTCTTAGGGTTAATGCTTCATTGATTGCATTGAAACCTGTCACTCTTTGAATCACCTACTTTGTGATCTTGATCGGTGAATGACCTTCCAGCCACAAAAATTGATCATGAACCCTACTCAATACATATCTAACCTAGTCACCATGAAACTGATCAGCAAGGTCAACAACATTAGCCAAACCCTTTGTCTTCAGAGGTAGAAATTTTGCTTTCAATTTATCATTGTCACAGAACCCATCAAACTCATTTTGAATGAACATATCTCCAAGTTATTCAAGCTTGAAATGAATGTAGGAGAAAATATCTTCTACCAACAATACACTAGAGGGCACATATGATAAAGCACCAGTCTTATCGATTTCACCGACTTTCATCAGGTGCAGCTTGAACTTGGGTTGGGGTTCCTTGATAGCTTCAACCAATAGAAGAGTCAATATCGACGCTGCCACAATGACCTTCAAAAAACATTTCTCAAACATGATTGAAAACCCTTTCCTAGGGAATACCAAACACCACTATCACTTTGCTTGAATTTTCAGCACAAGCAAAGCTTAGCAAATTTTAAAATGCCTTTGATCGCGTAGGAGCTCAAGAAAGTTCACAAGAAATAAGTGTAAATGAAAATGTGCTAACATTTCCTTATTTAACTGTGAATATTTACTGGTGCTAGTATCCAATGGTCAGGTTTGAAACTCACAACTTAGAGTACACTGATTTAACTTTACTGGTTATTTTTTGTCGATACCGATACACAAATAATTAACTCATAGGACAAACTTCAATTAATAACTTTTAGGCCAACTTTTATGCACCACAACTATGCATATAAACACATCCTTATATTTCTTAAGGGGATTCAAGAATAATCTTACCATATGTGCTCCCCCTGGGCATCAGTATACCTAGTTAGAAGAGGAATTGTCATCACAGATGGATGATGACTTGGTTTTAGAATGTCCTTGTCCTTCTTTTCCTTCATCCTTCTTGATCCATGTCTTTTTCATTTCATTTCTTATTTCTTCAGTTGTCTTCTTTCCTTTCAAGTCATTTTTCTCTTTCTTCATGCTAAAACAGTTCTTGTCTACACACCAGTTATAGGATCAACTCCTACATTCTCTGGCTAAGTGGTTGATCTTATGGTAGTTAAAGCATACCATACCATTTTTCGCCCATGGTCCTCAATTGTTTCTCTGACCCATTATCATTTTGCAGTTTCTTGCAACATGACCAAGATTACCACATGTGAAATAGGTGGCATTCAATTGATTACTCCTTCTATTAGGACTGACCGGTTTTAACGACGATCTCGATACATTTGCCTTGATCCTACATTCTTCATATTTGTATCCAAACTTATTGCATGTGAAGCAATGTCCAGTAAATCTTCTTCCATTTGACATACTACTTGATTGAGATCTGCACGCATAAGCATTGTGGCCATACTTATGATAATTATGGCAATAACCATCAAAGGTGAAAATCTTCTTTTGACTAACCAGTTTGTTTCTACAGTCATTGGTCTTATGAACCAACTTACACAATGATTACAAGAGAATTTGGAAGACTTCATACCTTTTTCTTCTTGATGGTTTCCTTTATCATCCTTCATCTTTTTGGATTTATATGATTCTCTAGTTTCCATAGGACCTGAACTGGGGTAACTAAGGCCAGTTGTATCCTTTGTTCTTCCCTAAGATTTCAACTCTTTATCTACCTTCTTAGAGCTTTCATTAAACTTTCTCAGCTTCTCATTTCTCTCATTCTCAGTTTTTTACTCACACTTGAGTTGTTCAATCTCTTTCATCAACTTCTCCTTTTCTTCTACATTGTCATTCAGATGTTTGTGTATATATTCATTCTCCTGAGTTAGAACTTGAATATATTCATCTTTCTCAATCATGATTGCATGATTTCTCTTAGGGCATCTTCAGCAAGCCTCCTAGCTCTTTCAACTTTTGACAATTCTTCTTCTGCCTCCCTTTTTTTTCATCAGCACTTATGCTGGCTTCCAGTATCTTAGTCATTCTCAGGGCCTGACCTTCTTGTTCTCTTTTGAGATGAGTAATTTCTTCGGTCAGCTTCTTGTTCTTTTCCATGAGTTTTGAGATTGCTTCTTCAGCTTCTTCAGATCTACTCTATTCAAAGAGTTGATCTATGATATCCTTACTCTCATTTAGCTGTTGAGATAATTCCTTCCTTTTTGCAAGATATTTTCTCAGTCTCTCTTTCAGCTGAGCAATGATTTCATTTCTCATCAATCTGCTTCTTATACTGATACTCTTCCATGATCTTTATCCTCAAGACATCAAGCTTCACTTTAGAGGAACTAGGCTCTGATACCAATTGTTAGTCCCAACTAGTACTGAGAGGGGAGGGGTGAATTATTACATTACCAGTTTTACCCAATTGAACCTTTTACTTTATGTTTAAAATAATTTACCATTTACCAATGTAAACATTTACTGTAGAAGATTGAGCATACATGAAAACATAAACAAAGACAAATAGATTTATCTCATGGAAACCCAATAGGGAGAAAACCATGGTGTGAGTAGGAACTCACAAAATTTGTACTCTTCTGGAGTATACCCGGTTAAGAGCCATCCATGTTAGGAGATTATAAAGACACTGCTAGGTGCCAACCAGTTAAGGGATTTTGAACAAGCCCAATTAGTGCCTTTACCTTGTTAAAGGTAGCCTAGTTAAAGGACTTAGAACATCAATCAAGATGTCACCCAATCAAGGGATGTTTATAATGGGACCTGTTAAAGTCCACCCAGTTAAAGAATTTAAGTTGAAGTTGTTAGAAAGTAATAGATGGATGATCTGCAAAAATTGCTACTCATTAGCCTAGTTAGATCACACCAAAGAATCACACTAGATCTGCATCGATTGTGTCTATTCTACACAAATCTAATCTCCTGAATGTACTATCAACTTTGCCTTCTTCTGATTTTCTTATCCTTGAATATCACAATATTGGTCTTTTGGCACTTGACTTACCACTCTGTGAAACACCACTCTAATGGTCTTCTATCATTCAACTTTGCAGTCTCTTAAACTCCCCCTGTGTCCACTTTCACATTATCTTCATTCACCTAGACAATAACCATCTCAAGAATGAGATATGTGTATTTATAGACCTTTTTGTCTATCGACAACTTTCCCTTTAAAACATACCTTTCAAAATTCCTTTGTCAAGCCTTAAATTAGACCTCTTAAATCATGCAGGAATCTCTATCAATGTAGACAAACATGCCAATAAATCCATCGATTGACTAGAGAAGACTCCCGATTTAGTTGGATGTAACTGGACGTTACTAGTCTGTCAGTTACCGACTCTTCCAGTGTACTGATCGAAACCTATCTAGTTGATTTCCTCTTATATATCAGTCTGAGCTTTTCTTAGCTGGTGAACCTCTTCTGTGTCAATCTACTCACTACTACCTGATCCTCTTACTATTTGTCGGTCTACTCACCGTTTGTCGGTCTACTCACTACTTGTCGGTCTACTCACTATGGATGGACTATGAAGACTAAGGAGATGATGTCACCAACAATGACAACCATACCATTTACCAATCATACAAAACAATATAAGAATGCTAAAAAAATTTTAGAGGTATTTTTTATTCTAGAGGGATCAACATTCGACAAAATCAGCCAATCTTATAGATTTAGGCTATTAAATACAATCATAATAGTCTCCCAAAATTTTAGAAAAAGTCGAGGACCATGTTGAGAATGTACATGGTCCGACCAAATTTTTTCAAAAATTTTCAGGGATGAATATTATAATTATTTCAAAGCTAACCCCAAAAAATTGATGGATTTTATGATTTCTAGATGGGCGAAATGAAGGCGCAAATGCAAAAAATAGGACCCTATTAGGGTTTTGAAGAAAAAGAGGAATTCAATTGCAAATTTGAAAAAGGTCAAACCTAATGGATAAGGACACCTTGTAAAATATTTAGAAATCTAAATGTGTGTGAAATTAATTTCAAATTTGCACAAAATCCAATTAAATTTGAAAATTAAGGTTTTATGACCTAACCAATTAATTTTGAAATTTGAATTTTTGGAAAAAAGAGGGAAATTAAAATTTTGAATTGTAGAAATGAAAAAAATTCTGAGAACAATTAAAAATCTGAAAATTAAATGGAAATCCAATTTTTGCACAAGTTCAAGATGATTTTTGAAAATTAGGTTTTTAACAAGTAACCTCTTAATTTTGTAAATTTTATTTGCAAATTGAACAAGACAATCAAGAAATTGATTTTGACAAACAAGACAATTTTCAGATCTAAGATAACCACATGCAATTTTTACAAATCACAAATTCAATTTGAATTTTAGAAACTAGGGTTTTTAATGATTTAACCACTAAGTTTGCAGAAAAATTAAACTTCTAAATGAAAAATTTGCAACTTTGTTGAAAGGAAAGCATGCAAGATGTCGGTTTCACCAAAATGTAATGTGGTGAAATGTGTGAATGAGAGATCAAGAGGAAAACTACCCTTTCCCTCCAAGGAGGGATGAGAGTTTCACTACAGATTTTCCTTCAAACACTTTTCACCTAATTACATTGGAAGAGGAGAGCATAAATTCACTAGATTCAACCTTCAAAGAAGAAGATAGAATTCTAAGTGAAATGGGAATGCTAAGCTAATCCCCTCTTCCTATTTTAAATGGGAAAGAATTTATTGAATTATGTAGTGCAAAAGTGACAAAGAACTGATTATAACTTAAGATCAAAATATGGGATGAAGCTGTGCACCTGGATTTGGTAGTAATATGTCGAGATAAAGTCACCCTGAGAATTTGAGGAAAAGTTGTTTCAACCATGGTGGGAATGTACACGGTCCTCTGAAAAATCCATGAAACGAAAAGGGTTTTTTCACCTCTATAAATGGAGCCCAAATCTGAAAGTACAATTGCGCACCTATAACCTACACACAAAAAAGAGAGGAAAATGGGTTGGGATTGGGCGTTTTCCTTTAGGTCAAACCCCAGTTTTGGAATTAACCAAGTAATGAAAGAAAGTATATGAAAGTAGATGTAAATGAAAGACTGAAATGTAAATCACATCAAGGGAGGTTGTGATAGAAATGCTAATAAAAATGCTTGTGTGGAATTGATTGTTGGAATCAATCTCCTCTTCAATGGTTGAATCCTTGACTTGAATGCAACACCAAGCTTTGAAAGGAGACTTGAGAAAGCTCAATGCTGGAAAATAATGCTTGAATGCTTGAATGCTCTTGAATGCTTGATTGTAAATTTTCACCTTGTTGAACCTTATTGAACCTCATGCAAATGAGAGGGAAAATGACTCTTAAATACATGTCAATTAGGGTTAATGGAACCGATTTTTGTCACAGGACAACATCGGGGAAGTTTCCCGTTCACTACACAACCCACAATGCATGCTCTTGGAAAGGTCCTTTCCCAAAATATGATAGAGGATTTGATCTTGCGTGCATGAGGATGTCTATATATATACATGCATATGTGTGTGTGTGAGTGAGAGTGCATTGGAATACATACATGTATATATATAACTAAGAGGACAAAAAAAAAGGAGGCATAAAAGAATAAGAATAGAGCCAAAATGGAAGAGGGGGAGGAGTAATGGAAGGAGCACCAAAAAGAGGGTCACCAAGGTCAATGGTGAAAGGACACTACAAAATAGAGTAGGACCAAAAGGGGAAAAAAAAAAGACAAGGAAGGGTGACCAAGTGGGGGAAAGAGGGTGTCAAGAAGGGGTATGATGGAGACTACTAAGGGTGGATAGCTCATTATGAGGTTTGGAGATTGATTCCTTCATGTTATCCTATATTATCCACCCTTAGTAGCCTCCATAGTACCCCTACTTGACATCCTCTTTCCCCCCATTGGTCACCCTTCATTGTCTTTTTTTCTTTACCCCTTTTGCTCCTCCTCTATTTTTGAGTAAACATATCATTCTTCACTTTTCTCTACCTAATGATGGATCACTAAGTATGATCCAAAATTTAAATCAGGAAAATATACACAAAAAATTCTTAATGTATCTTTACCGTGTTGTAATATTTCTATCTATTACTCTCTTCCTAGATCCAATATTAGATGTAGTCCTTTCTAACTAGTTTTCAATATGATTCTATATTGAATTAAAATCTTCCAAACTCAAGGCTATGAGGAATTTTTTTTTAAATCCATCATTTCTCACTCATAAGGCAGCATCAACACATATTAAATACATGTATTAAATTTGGAGCCACATTTTATGGATAGCTTGGTGGAATAAAATTGCCAGTCACCCTCCCACATTATTTCTATAAAGGTTGGTGTTATATTTGAGAGTTCTACCTCTACTTTAGATGTTTATCCTTTTAAATTGTAATATTTTCTTCACATGGCTTCACTTAATGAATAGAGTAAAATTGTAGCTATCATCTTATTATGGTGCCTAAATCACAGATTGACATCACTAGCTAAAGATTAGAGGCAAGGCCCCTAATGAATCAATTTAGGCTTAAAAAAAATGTCATACATCTAAATTCATTGATAATAATAAAGAGTGCTATAACCCTTTACAAATATACCATAAACTCTTTTAATCTTTATCTAACATTATGAGCATGTATTTTACTACTTATAATTCTATAAAAGCTTAAAACATCACTCTGCAATAGTGCCTAGCTATAAATCCAAGTAGAGTCTTTACATATTATCATATTATTGTAATTATATTCACAAAGGAATATTTGTGTGAGGTTATATATGTCCAATGATGAATCCCCTAGCTTGGATAAATTACAATGAGTGAATATCATTAGAAGGTCTATTTGGAATCTTTCTATAAATTTTTTCAAGAAATATAATTAGTAAAGGAATATATATTAAATTTTTTACTTAAATATAGTAACCTGCATGAATTACACAAGTGTTGACTAATTACCTTACCAAATGTCTCCTAAATTCCATTGTGAAATCACTTTCTCTAAATCTAGGGCTATTAATTCCCTCATTATATTTTCCAAAGTAAACTTACTTTATTGAGTTTTTGCACATCCTTGACAACATTATTTCTCTGTAGGAATGGATGGAATGAGCTAGATGTTCTCAATAACCTAAAATGCTTGTAAAATTTTACTTCATTAATTCTTACATCCACATTATTTATCACTTCACTCTTTTCATAATTTGGGAACATATCTTTAGGCTTCACTTTATTCTTTGAATTTTAATGCTATTCATTGATGCCTAAACTTGCACTACCCTTAAAATTGAATTATCCATACCTTTTATAGGATATTTCATTTAGATCCTATACTTTAAATGCTAATTACCAAAGTATTTGGCTATATTTTATCCCATACAATCTCAATAATCCTTATTAAACATATGGCCTCACCCTTTTCGTCTAAATGATTGGTTTATAGGAACTTTTTAGTTAGTATTTTCTTATTCTTTTTGCAAAAGAGAATGGTCTCAAATTCTTAATTCTTGTCCATGACATATTCTACCAAGCCTCTAACTCCTATATTCAATAACAAAAAATCTAAATCTATAGGAAACTATTAATTTGTGATCTTGTAAATTTGGACTCTTTTGGTTGGATATATTTATTTATCATCACTAACTTTTTCATTTCTACACACCCACTTGACTCTTCAACATGTTCTTGCTATCTTTTAGTATGTTGTTATTATCTTATATCTAGGAAAGTAGTGTTTTTTAATATATATTAACTTTTAATTATTAATATTTTTAAATCATTAAGGTTTTCTCGATGGTTTCAAGGTCATTCTAGATGGTACCACCACTAGAGTTGGTATGCACTATTTCGACATTGGTTTCCTTTCTTCCTCTATTGTTGTTGTCTTCTCAATGAGCATTAGGGTTCCATTACTTATTTACAAAGTGGTAATTAGATTAACAAAAACTGTAGTAACAAGAAAAATAGTTGATCTTTATTTCTCAAATATATTGCTAGATCACTTCATTTAGGAGAGATATAAAGAAGATTAACATTTAAGAAACCTTTTAACTTGAATATCAAATAATGATTTATAGCTCAACCTTTGAAAAAATTATGTACATAATATATTGATTCTTTATTTTGTTTCTAGCTTCTATTTATAATACAATGTTGACGTAGTAAAATGATAGTAAATAAATGCTCTAGTTTAACACCCTCTAAGGCTTGTATCACTTTCATGCATTTTGGTTTTATGAGGAATATTATACCCAACTAATAGTAAGTAATCTAGGTTGTAGAAATGTAGAGACGTCTCTTAGTGGATTGGTATTAATACACTATTCAAATATTTATTTTCTTAATGGAGAGTTATTCCTAATTATCTTTGATTAAGATTCTTTACATCGATGACTTTTCCTCACATGTGCAATCGCATGGTTATGTTTATTGTGCATGGCTTAGGCCTATATTCATTTTGAGAGTTCTTTCATTATATACGACGCGTAAAGGTTATGCATATGCTTTTTAGACTCCTTTCTATAGCATATCTGATGTTTCTATTGGGTATGTGAAGCCCAACAACCACATGTCCATTTGAGTTCTCATAACTCTTGGTTTCATGGATGGATAAGATTGTATAAATGCCTATGTGCAGTCCATGTCTGAATGTAGGATTGATAATGATTAATAAGAGTATTCCCTATTTGGAGTGTGGATGTAGGCATATTTGCCGAACCACGATAAATCATGTGTTGTCTCTTGTTTTTTTTCTTTATTCTATTTTTGTTATCATTTTTCTGCTCGTTTCAAATCTTTACAATTGATATCAAAGCTACAATTGGCTTGAGCAGAGATGTAAAGCTAGATAGATAGAGGATTGAAAATTCTCTAGAAGATGCAGAAGTTTGAAGTTAGAGAAACTGGTTGTTGGTATTGTGGCAAGCGAGGCCATGTCAAAAGAAATTGTTGGTCTTTCAAAAAGGTTGAAAGGCAACTTAATGATGAAGACACCAATTCAGTCATTGAGGAATTTCTTGCAAATGTATACTCGGTGGAGAGTAAAATTGTGCAAGTGAAGGCTAAAAAGAAGCGTTGTGTACATTGGTGGGATGGATGGAGAAATGAAGAAAATCTAGAGAAGAAGAAGAGTGTACACCATCGGAGACCCAAACTGAATCTGCTATTGATTTTGCCTCCCGAGATGAGGAGGAGGATGCAGATTGGAGTGACAGAGCAGAGCCACAAAGCCCAGAAGTAATTGAGGCTTCAGAGAGCTTTGTAGATGGAGTGGCAATGTGTCAAGTTGCTCCAGAGAGGCCATTCCATACTGTATGCGTGAGAAACATTTCGGCAATGAAAATGGTGCTAGAGCCTGGTGAGGTGTCCAAACGATGGTTGCATAAATCATCACCACAAATCAGAACAAAGAAGTTGGTTGGCCACTATGTTGGTCAAGAAATGATTCGCAGGACCCTTTGTAGAGACAAGCAGTCATGGTAGCTGAAGAGGCTACTGCTAAGGAAAAATCGAGCCGTGGGCATTGATGAACAAGCCCATAAGAGCAATTTCGAGTATCTAGAGGAGCTATTTGATGAAAATCACAAAATCGTTTCATCATCAACTAGGCCTGAGTTGGAAGATGAAAGGGACATGGCGGTGAGAGGAGAAATAAAAATAACAGAGGAGGTGTTAAGTGGCAGAGCCAATGATCATAGTGACAGAGGCAAGGAGTCTAAGCAGAACACCCTACCGGAAGAACCGATGTTCGAGAGAAAAAATGAATCCGCTGAGGAGACGAAGGAAGTCATGAAGACTGAAACAAGTAGAGGTGAATCATTCTCCTGGCATTTGAACGGTCAGCAGCCAAAGGCCTTCATGCATTGGAAGCAGAGCTTTCCAAGCATACGTCTAACAATAAACACACTGGAGTGACTAAGAGAAATCATTTGGACAAGGGAAAAGCGAAGGGTGATGAAACAAGCGGTAGCAAGGTGAACGAGAGCGGGAATGTCTCCGTCCGATCGTACCGGGCTTGTATTCTTCCCTAGGAGGAGATCATTGTGATGAAGGTCATCAAGAAAAACGTTGGGCCCAAGTCGGCAGGAAGGCTGGGGATGACCACTCCACTCATCATTAGATTCCCAGACGTGCTCTGCCACAGGTTCGAGGCCTTGCAATGTGCCTTCAACACCACCATAGCCTTGCAGAGGTATGATTCCCATTTTCAAGGAGTTTACTTCGTTAAGCGCAACCAGGACCGCTATGTGGTGGAACACATTCTAGAGTTCGGACATGAGTTTTTTATAAGTTCTTTAAGGGATGTTTATGAGGAAAGAGAGGATTTCTCAACTTTTGCAGACGATTACTTGAGAGCTCTGTCTATCTTAGAAAAAATGGATGAAGCACAAAGTCGTCATATCGCTGAGCTACGCTTCAAAATATGTTTGGCTCTACAGATGCAGAAGAAGATTCCTGAAGCTCTTAGTTATTACCAGCGGGCTCTTTCTATATGTACGTCTTGTATGTAAACATTGATAGATAAGGTTGAGACACCCAAGCTTGAAATGGCTTCCAAAGATGCTCAAACAAGTAATGGTTCTGCTGGATTTCAGAACAATGTAGAGCGTATAGAGTCAAAGGAAGAAGACATTAAAATGTTCAAAGGATTAATGGCGGACCTTTCAGAGAAGGTTGAAGATCTGAAGCAGATGATGACAAAACCACCATTATCTGAAGCTATATGGTTTATTAATGATAAGACTGTTTTTCAATTTGATCTTAGTGGAGGCAATTCAAAAGAAGCAAACGTAAGCAGTCGTTATGACCATTATAAACCTGCTAAGGATCCTTTAACTGAATTTTACAGTTACAATTTGAGTGAGGAAGAAAATTTTTTAAAAGTGGAGGACGTCTCACTGTTAGTTTTTGTTCAGTTTGACAAACTTTGGAGAAGATTGGTTCGCAGTGTTTGTGAACAGATTTTGGCAAAGTTAAAATCTTCGATGGGTCTGGTTTTGTAAGGTTCGAAATGGAGAGCAGGGGATGCTACAGTGCATGGATGTGTCGATTGGCCTTCACGGGGGAGATTGTTGGGTATGTGAAGCCCAACAGTCACATGTCCATTCGCGTTCTCATAACTCTTGGTTTCATGGATGGATAAGATTGTATAAATGCCTATGTGCACTCCATGTTTGAATGTAGGATTGATAACGATTAATAAGAGTATTCCCTGCTTGGAGTGTGGATGTAGGCATATTTGCCGAACCACGATAAAAATCGTATGTTTTCTCTTGTTTTTTTCTTTATTCTGTTTTTGTTATCATTTTTCTGCTCGTTTTAAATCTTTACAGTTTCAAGTCCTCGGATTTTCTGGTCGCACGATAAATGTTTCTCATAAGACTTGCAATGTGTAGCAAATTTGTGCGTACAACCGACTGAAAACGAATGTGATCTTTATTTATATTAATCACTCTGCATTGTTATTACTTGTAGACAGTCTTAATAATAGAGACAAATATAATTGCAGCGAAGAAACCTCCAACAAATTTACTCGAAACAAAGATTTGCACACACAATCTGTCTGAACTTTTTCTTCCATCATTCAGAGTTATCTAGAAGCTCAGCAGGTGAGATGTCTCATTCAATACTTGCTGTACCAAATTATGAAATTCCCAGCTAAACAAATAAAAATGGTTAAGAGTTGGCCATTGCATTACCGATTTACAGAGCTGTAATGTAGTAAGAAAAGTAAATATGTAATAGTTATATTGGTCAAATATTACATAGGATGATTTAAACAAAAAAAAATATAAACATAGAGTTCTGGGTCAACTATTTATGTGTATCTATCGATCATTCAATAGTACCTTTCTACCAGAAAATAACAAGGAAAGAAAGCTCAAGGAAAATGGCATTTGTGGATTATGAAAATATGATAGAAAATTTTATTTCACCAGTGACCATTGAAGAGATTATCAATAATGTTCTTAATAATTGTGTATCAAGAAGCAGTAAATGTGATAGAAAATTTATAATATAATATTTTTAATTATTTTTAACCTTTTAAGCCTTCTTTAAAGAAAAAACATGTATATAATTTTCTTTCTGATTCTATTTTTGTTATATATATATATATATATAATTGAATAATTAAATTTAAAATTATAAATACTTTTTAATAAAACAAACAAGTTTCTTTTGTTGATATTAAATGTTATTCTAATTAATTTAATTTAAAGTTATGACAAACTATGTAGCAAAAATTAGACATATTGTTCACTATTTTGAATATAAATTATAAATTATAATTCAAAATCAAAAATATTTGAATTTACAAAATAAAAAATTAAATTAGTTGAATCCATGTGTATAAATGGGTCATAGTATATCCATGAGTAAAATGTTAGTTTTGCTTACCTTGTTTCTCCATTCCAAATACAACAGTTTTATGCTGTGTATTCTGAGTTACTTTCCATATATTTCAAATGCTAAATATTATAGTATTACAGAATAAAAGCAATTAGTGCAGCATAAAAAGTATACCTCCTTTACCAGATTTGCGTCTACAGTGCTTGGAATTGATGTCCGTCCAAAGGCCCAGAAGCAGAAAAGCGACAGAGCATCCTCTTTGCACAACAATGGCAACTGATACAGTCTAGTAATCTGGGTTGTGGGTATAGTAGAACTGTCTCTGGTTGTTACAACAGTTTTGTATCCCGGTCCTTCGAATAACAAATTTTCCAAATTTATTCTAGACCAAACATCGTCCAAAATTACCAGAGTTGACTTGGGATGACTCAAAATCAATTGCTGCAGCTGCTTGTGTCCATCTTCCAAATTCTGAAATTGTGGTTTCTTCCTTCCACCAATCTTCTCCCACATAGTTTCTAAAATTCCTATCAGGTTTGCTGACTGTGACACGGTGATGAAAACCACATTTTCGTGGAAGTATTCTGCCATCCATGAAAACACAAATTTGATTTAGACTAAGTAAATTGGCACGAAACATCATACGTAATAAAACCTAAACCAGAGTACCATAGCGACAGGTATTATAGAGATGAGAAGTATACCTTTGATTTGAGGATCATTGCAGAGACCCAATACCAGAGTAGTTTTCCCCCCGCCCCCCATGGAGTGCACGCCAACGATTGACACATCCTTCTCTAACAACATTCCCCTCAAGTCTCCAATATATTTCTCCAACCCCACGTAAAAGTGAGATTTCCCAAGAACATCATATGCACCATCGTCCACCATTTCAGAACCGTCAGCTGAACGAACTAAAGCCATTTGTATTTTTAGTTCCTGCCGTGCAGGAAACTATAGCGGAGGGCATATGCATTAAACCGTGATTACTCTCATCTCAATTAACCAATCGCAATCTATTTTTATTTCAAGAATTCTCCATATTCTTATGTAACAAGGTTAAACTTGCATATTTTTTACGCAAGCTATCTATTCAATTTTTTTTTGGCATGGGCTGATTGGGGCCGCAGGTGGATGGCAGTCACTTTCACAGATATCTATACTAGAGAACGCACGATTTCATATGCGAGAGCTGACAAAAGAGGGTCTTGGGAATCTCACGGTAACAGGAGGTATAAAAGGCTACACGGACCACCAAACCGGTATTACGAGAAAATGCAGTATGTCCAAAGGGAGGGCCATCCTTGTCAGCAAGAAAATGCAGTTACGAGCTAAAAGAAATATGGTCTGTCCAAATTCCTCTACCCTTTATGCCTCGGATGGGTGTTTATCCCGGTGGAAAAAAAAGACACCTTCGGTTCATTACCGATTTTCATTTCAGGAGACCATAGTTTGTTTGAGGCATTCTGTAAACATTTCACGTACCCTATCAATGTTTCCACATTTTGCAGACGTGCTTTTGCAACTTCAATGGCCTATCAGGTGCTCCTTAGCCCTACTAAATGAGTTCATTTGCTCTCAATCGTACAGCAAGCACATATACTTATTATTTGAGACCAAGAGAAAATACGTCAGCTCCTCAGCCTGGTTCCATTTCTAGGTTGAAAGCTAATTTATGACATAGTTGCACAGTCTATTCTATTTGTGTTTTATTGAAAGGGTTACATGCTAGTTTGACAGGTATCTTATACTCCCTCACGTTTGCATATGAATGTCCGATCACTGAATCTTCTTTGCTATGTAAATGCTATTGTTCAATTCTTTGTAATGCTACTTCCCTCTTCTCTATCATTTGGTCATCCTAAATTTCATCGTTGACTGTCCCCTAATGATCTGTCAGTGGATTATCCTTTTTATCCATGGCAATGTCGTAACTTGTCTTTTGTTCCCACACAAAGGCAAAAACAATGCAAGCTTTAATAATGAGAAAACTATTTTCTTGAATATCCATTTGCCCTTGTGTCACCGTTACTTGCTCCCATGATTACTTTCTATGCCATTTTGACTACAAAAGACATGAGACTTTCTAAATCCCTTGTGACTGTTCACTATTTTTGTTTATGTAGCTCTTCTTGATACTTATCAGCTCCACAGACTCTATCATGCACCATTTGGCTGTTACATACTTCTTTAGTGATTCCTCTTCTAGCATTCTCGCTAGTTGTCTTTGACTCTGTCTTCACTGACCATACTAGTCCGCCTTTTACAAACCTAACTTTTGCAATCTTATTTTCATATCTTTCTTGTCTATCTTTGTTTGCCATCCATTTGATCGCTTTAAAGATCATCTGTTGCTGTCCTTAAGACATATTATGGCATGACTGTCTTTAAATCTGCAGACAACTTATCCTTTGCTCACTGCTGCATTGTATTAACCTTTGGGAGATTGTACCACTATCTATTTCATGTCCTTTTTTGATCAATTTCGAAAGTGTTGCTAACCTAATATGCCCTGTGCATGTATTGTTCTTTGCTATGGGGTTGTCTTTGACTTCACTGTTATTCCCAATGTTCTTAATAGACTGTCCAGTCAAAAGATTTGCCCCTTATAACTGTAATTTAAACCTTTATATTTACTCTCACTGTGATGTCTCCTTAGTATCAGTGTCATAAGGTCCTTGCATTATTTTGTCACTTTCATGATCGTATTTGTCGCCCTTTTCATGATCGTATTTGTCGCCCTTTGTCATCTCTGTTTTCTTACTTTGGCTCTTGAGGTTTCCTTCCTTTGAAATTATATTTATTGACAACTTTCTGCCACTGCTCGGCAGGAACTTCGCTGCTTGCAGGTCTTGTTACAAATGTTTAACTTATTCTGCAATTTGAAAATTCAAATAGCGTGATCTTCCTCTTCTTTCTTCTTATAAATATTTTTATATTTCTTGTCATTCTAAGGTTAGTAGACATGGCCATTTTATAAGCTATAAGACACGTTAAGTAAAGATCGAGTTGGGTTAAAAAAGTTTTGCAGGTCTAAGAATCGAATTCCAAGGCACGCGTAGAATCAAATAACAGTAACCACAATTTACGCATCTCTTGACTTGAGGGAAGTTAATTGAACACTTATTTTCGTTGCTTCATGGAACACTTCTATTCTTTCCGAGTTTGTGGGTTTGTTTAATCATGTTGGTTGATATATGCTGCTAGGAAGATCGCTTTTGTAGGAGATTATTTTATTTAATATATTTTTAGGGAGAATTTATTTTTGTAAATTTTACAAAGCATAATGAATATATGTTATTGTGTTTAAAATTTTAATATATCTTTATTAATTTTTTTATTAAAAATAATAGTTTAATAGTATAATTTGTATATCTATGTCAATTTGTATTTATTTTGCTTAAATGGTTTTGTTCAAGTACATCCAGATAAATGACACATTCTTGTTTGTTGTTAGACTCAATATTTCTTTTATCATCTTTCATTCATATTTCTACATATTAAATCAAATATAATCTACATTCAATGTAGTTTTCTACATTCCTTGTCCATCTTAATTTGTCTCAAGTCATTTTTATAGTATATGGAGGGTGAAAATCCCAAGAATTCTTCTAAAATAACTTTATATCTAGAATGAATTTTACAATTAATAAGGCTTATGGACTTATTATAAAATTCTAATTCATGTTTTTCCTTTTTTAATATAGAAGATTGTGGATTGACTAAGTCATAGTTGCCTCACTATAGTCCAAAGATGCAAGATTTTAAAAGACAAAAAATAAAAGTGAGAAATATGTGAGAGGTGATCTAAATAAAACTTAGAAAGATGTAGTGATTGATCCAAATCTATGTTCAACCTTTATACTAATAATAGACAAGAGTAAGTGACTAGCTTTATAAGTATTTACTAGACTTAAACAAGAGATGTTGATAAAGTAAGACTTGGGTTCAATGGAGTAACTCTACAATAAGAATTCCCTTGAGGAATAAGACTCTTGGTATCTTCACCTAGTTTGTCAGTGGGAGCATACACATAGACATGTGTGTGTTTGAACATGGATACTTTTCTTAATGACTCATTTTTTGAATGTTGACTTCATAATGTGATTTCAATTCAAATGTATGAGCATAGATATTAAATATAAATTTTACATCATCTTATCCAAAACCCATGCTATGATGAAGAGAGAAGGAATCAATACTAACAGCTTGGTATGTCAAGTAAGAGGTTCTACAAGATATGGATACCTACCAATTTTTAAGACCTTTTCCTTTTTGGGAAGAAATAAAAATAATCTTTTATTAGCTTATATGTAGTAATATAGATTAAGTGAAATAATAATTCTCTAGCTAAATAATAATATTAGTTGGAACTAAATCATTCACAATAGCATGGAGAGTTTAGGCAAGAGCTTTGGGCAAGGAGATGGACCGGGGATGTCTGGAACTTAGGTCATTGGTAGTTCATAGGGCATGTGGCATGTTGGATAGGAAGGGGAAAGGATAGTAGTTTGCCTGTGAGGAGGCATAATTTTCTATCGTGAAAGAGGTTCAAAGACTTTGCCATCTGTTGATGCTAGGGTTTTTTTGAATGCTGCCACTGGTTCTAGTGCAGCTGCATCCATCGAGAGTGGCAAACTGGTGAGGCTCCGAGGTCATAGAAAGGGAGATGACCATTTGAAAATGGATTCATTCCTGTTGCAAATATCATTTCTATTAAGCTGAAAGCATAGACGGAGGAGGAAATAGATTGTAATATTTCTAGTTTTTTCACACAAGGTGTGATATGTTAGTTTAGGGGTTTTTGGCCTATTCTCCCTTAGCTGCATACCTAGATCTCAGAACATTGGGAGCCTTTCATTACTGGTAAAATTCATATTTACTCCATGGATAAAGGATTTTTTATTGTAAAGTTTGAGAATGGTCAAGATAGAAATAAAATCTTATGTGATCATTATTTTAGCTAGGAGGATAGACTTTTGTTGATGATTAAACCTTGGCACTTTGATTTCAACCCTTTTTTTTAAACATTTAACAAGATTCCAATTTGGGTTCAAATTCCCAATCTCCCCCTTCATTTATCGTATGATCCTCTTTTAATGGAAGTGGGTGAAGCTCTTGGAGAATTTTTTATTGTGGATGATGAATCATCTGATATTTTTTAGTCCACCTTTGCTTGCATTCTAGTTGAAATAGATGTTTCAAAAGGGTTGCTTGCTGAGATATTACTCAAATCTTTTAAGGATTGTTGGTTTCAATCTTTGGACTATGAAGGGATACCCTTCTGGTGTAGAAGATGTTTTAAAATATGTCATATGGCTTCTCAATGTGGATTTAAGAAAAAGGCGACGATGACTACATGGTTGAAAGGATATTTTGAACATCATTATATAGTTGAGAAGAAATCTGAGCAACATATGAATTTTCTCAGGTGGTTGTGATGGATTCACAAGGTCTTATGGCATCCTCTCCAAATTTCACAAATAGTGGGGTTGTTGAAGCTATGCAATATTATCATGTTGAAACCCCTAAAGAGAGAGGGAATGGGCCTCAGGTTGTAATTTCTGGTGATAGTGTTCTGACTATCAAATATGTTGGCTTTTTAGAAAATGTCATGTCTATAGGGGGAAAATTGATGATACCTCTAAGATGATGAAGACTCTTTCTACATGCATTCATTCTTAGGGTAATGGTGTTCTTTCATTGGCTTGGCATGGGAAGACTATGCAAGTGGAAGAGGGTTGGATTTTTGGAAAGGGTAAGAAAACTAAGTTCTCTAAGCCCTCTTTTGATATGACTCTCCGCTCCCACAAGAGTAGCTCTAAATGTAAATCTTGATGGTTCTTGGTTGGGGGCTGGTTTTGGGCTGGTTGTTGGCTATTCTTCTTGTAGATTTTGTTTTAGGTTGTGGGAGCCTATTTTTAAAACCCATGTATATTGTTATGTGAGCTAAAATAACTCATGGTTATCTGGTGCTTTCATGTTCCTTTTGTTATGACAACATCCTGGTTGAGGGTTCCAGAGCTATTCAAAATTTGATTCTAAAGGGTTCTGGGTCCCTTCAAAATCTATTTTTGCCTTAATCAAAAACATTAGTTGGAATATATATCGATTTAATAGTCATTTTTTATATTCAAGTAAAGGAATAAATGGTAAAATATGATTATGGAATTCATCACAAATAATGTATTGTTAACCTATATTTTAACTAAAGTAATAATTAGGAAAGAATCATCAATCAAAATAACATGTTTTGATAGATAAAAGGTAGTGCAAGTGAGATATTAACTCTATTTCATTTTTTTATCTCTATTGAATAACTTTTTAATTGTTTCTAGTTTAACTTGATGTATCTTTGAATTATCAATCAACCTAATGAAGCTAGAATGGAAGAGATCATTTACTTTTATTTCATTTTCTTATAATCATGATGTAGCTTTACATTCAATTTAAGACTCTTCTTCTTTTCCATGATAACAAATACTCCTATCAATATTTTCAAAGACTCTGATTTATGTTAACAATAAGTAAGTAGACTTAATTTAATGGAGTTTTCCATTTCAAGCGAGGTTACCATAAAGCATTATTTATTCATATGTTTTCTAATACCTCATTCCTTTGTTTTTAAATTATTGAAGACATTTTATAGTAAGAAAATTAATAAATCATGAAGTTGTAACACATAATAGCATATGCATGTTGATGAATATTTTCAAAATAATCCACAATTGACAACATTCTATACACTACTATGTACTTGTAAAATTAATATAATAAAACTATTATCACATGCCTCTAATTTATAATAGGAAAGCAATACTAGAAATGGTCTCTATCTATTATTATTGTTGGTGTTGTTGGTGTTGTTGTTGTTGTTGTTCCTTTAGTACATCCGTGTCCCTGCTCATGATTTAAATTTTAAAATCTATGGTTATGGGACATGACAAGTCATAGTAGATCTTAATCAAGAAAGCATAAAGAATATCTATCAAAGTTCCTACACTATAAACTTCTATGAATTTGTTAGAGCCCTAATATTCTATAATTTTCTTTTTTAGAAAATTAGGTTAAATGACATTTCTTCGATGTCCAAACCGTTTTCAATAAGAATAGTTATTCTATGAAAAGAACTTTCAAAATGCATATGAAATTTTCCAAGAATGAATTCCCCTTCTTCCATGAGAGAAGATGTTTCAACAAAAGAGTTATTACTTAAAGTGGAAGGAGCCGCTTAGAATTACGCAAAAGTAAGCTTCAAGTTGGAAACAGATTAACTTTCACTACTTATACAGACTTTCTTCCACTATACCAATTTATTCTATTAGATTCCCATCTCTCTTCACTTATATTGGTTTCAATTTTGCAATTAGAGCATTGAACATTTTGGGATATATCGTTGCAATCTTCTTTCACTCGGTTGTCGGTTCGATTCTTTGTTGCCTCTGTATGAAAGATATTTCTATGCTTGCTTTTGTGGGTTCGATTCTTTGTTGCTTGGCTTTCATTGATGTAGCGGTATTGGGTTTGTGTTTACTTGAGATGATTAACTTATTAACTTATCAACCCTTGAATTCACTAAGACTGTTTACTGTTTAGCATAAAATTTACGCCTAGGCTACGATAATTAGTCTAAAGAATTCTTTAGCTTTGAATTTTATTAAGCTGATAGGCTTTTAGTGGGCGAAAGCGGTCGGAAAATTGCAAGACATTCCAGTGGCCACTGGAATGTCTTGCCGCTAGCGTTCTCCCTTTGGTGCGTGCGTGTTCATTGTCTGGCCCGCGTGCTGATGTGTGCCTTGGTTGCGGTTGTCTCCATATGTGCGCTTTGTTTCTGAAGGGATGCTCTCTTTAATGATTTTGTCCTCGAGGCTATGTATGAATGTTGATATTCTTTATGGTTGCTTGCAACCCTAAAATCTAATTTGTTTTATTGTTGTCAACAATATTTCGCTCTATAATTTTCTCTCTGGAAATTTTTGTATAAGTTTGTTAGGTTTTGTTCTCGTCGTGACTATTTTACTGGTTAGGTTTTGTTCTCATTGTGACTATTTTACTGGGCTTCTTTGTGAGTTTGACAATGTGAATGGCTTGAATTTGCAAGGTATGGTTTCATTTTATTTAAATGTGTTTTTCTTTTGTAATGCATTTTGTTTATAGTCTGCTTATTTTCTCCTTCCGTCTTCTTGTAGGGTTGTTGCTTTGTTTCTGTTGTTCAATTGTTTGTGGGGGTGGCTACTTCCAGTTTGCAAGGAATTTTTGAGGCTGCTCTGTTAGTTTCAAGTTGTGAATAGTTTGAATTTGCAAGGTAAATTCTAGTTATATTTATATTCTTTTTCATTTTGTAATCCATTTTTTTGGAATCTATTGTGCAATTTTTTTCAAATAGCTTTCATTTTATTTAAACTTAATTTTGTTTTGTAATGTATTTTTTTTATATTCTGCTTATTTTCTCCTCCCTTGTGCTTGCAGGGTTGTGGCTTTGTTTATGTTGTTTAACTATTTGTGGCCATGGCTACTTCCAGTTTGGAAGGCATTTTTGAGGCTCCTTTGTGAGTTTCATGCCGTGCATGCTTTGAATTTGCAAGGTAAGTTTGAGGCTACTTCCAATTTGGAAGGCATTTTTTTGGAATCTATTGTGCAAATTTTTGCAAATAGCTTTCATTTTATTTAAACTTATTTTTGTTTTGTAAAGCATTTTTTTATATTTTGCTTATTTTCTCCTCCCGTGTGCTTGTAGGGTTGTGGCTTTTTTTATATTGTTTAACTGTTTGTGGTCATGGCTACTTCCAGTTTGGAAGGCATTTTCGAGGCTGCTTTATGAGTTTCACATTGTGCATGCTTTGAATTTGCAAGGTAAGTTCGACTGGTTGCAACCCTAAAATTTAATTTGTTTTATGAGGTTGTATATAGTTGTGGAGTTAGGTTTTGTTCTAGTTGTGTCTATTTTATTGGCAATAAGAACTTTATTTAAATTTGTTTTGGTTTTGTAATGGATTAAATGTATACTCTACTTATTTTCTACTTCCATGTGCTTGCAGGGTTGTTTGTTTGTTTATGTTGTTTAACTATTTGTGGGCATGACTACTTCAAGTTTGAAAGGGATTTTCAAAGTTGCTTTGTGAGTTTCATGCCGTAAATGGTTTGAATTTGCAAGGTAAGTTCCTATTTTATTTAGATTCTTTATGGCCACTTGGAACCCTAAAATCTAATTTGTTTTGTTGTTGTCGGCAATATTTCGGTCTGCAAATTTTCATATAAGGTTTCATATAGTTGTCGAGTTAGGTTTTGTTCTGGTTGTGACTGTTTTATTGGGCTCCTTTGTGAGCTTCACATCATGAATGGTTTGAATGTGTTAAGGTAAGCTTTGGTTTTATTTAATTTTTTTTGGTTTTGTAATCCATTTTTTTTATAGTCTGCTTATTTTCTCCTTCCATGTGCTTGCAGGGTTGTTGCTTTGTCTATGTTATTTAACTATTTGTGGGCGTGACTACTTCTAGTTTGCAAGGCATTTTTGCATAACTTTGCATATAGTTGTCGACTTAGGTTTTGTTGTGGCTCGAAGTGAATGGTTTGAATTTGCAAGGTATGTTCTAGTTTTAGTTAGATTCTTTTTTGTTTTGTAATGCATTTTATTATTGTCTCCTTATTTGCCGGTTTGGTGTAGTTGCAAGGTTGGTACTTTGTGCATTTTGTTATAGGTTAAAAGGGTTTTAGTTAGGTTTTGTTGTTTGCAGATATTTATTGATTTAAGTTTCTTACTTTGTTTTAATCTTTTCGTCCCTAGTGATGTGCGCCAATGCGGGCTGTTTTGTTGGGCTTGTTTCTGAGGTTCTCATCGTTAATGGTTTTACATTGCCAGGTACTTGTTTAGTTTATTTTTTAAGTTTTCAAAATTCGTAATGCATTATTTGATAGCATCCTTATTTTTGGTCGTGATGTGCTTATAGGGTTGTTACTTTGGTTATGTTATTTAACTGTTTGTGGAGGTGATTACTTTTAGTCTGCAACGTCTTTGTTCGCTTTGACAGGTATTTAGGTTTTGACCATTCTATTGCTGATTAAATTCTAGTTTAGGTTAAAAGAATTTTAGTTTGGTTTTGGATTCTGTAGATATTTTTATTGTCTTCACTAATGCCAACGTTCTTTATGGCTGCTTGCAACCCTAAAATGTAATTTCTTTTGCTATTCTCAAGAATATTTTGCTGTGAAAATTTTCACCGAACGTTCAGTATTGAATTTCAAGTTTTTCAAATTTGTAGTGCTTGATTTTATAGGGTGTTTATTTTTTTTGCATGGTGTACTTGCAGGGTTGTCACTTTGTTTATGTTATTTAACTATTTGTTGTCTTGACTACATACATATATGCATAGGCATGTATAAAGTAAATCATCTTGTTGTAGAGAACTTTGGTTATAATTTTTCCTTAGCCTGAATATATATGCAATCTTGATATATGTATATGTATATGTACATACATATATATATTTATATGTATATATATATGTACATATATATATATATATATGTACATATATATATATATGTACATATATATATATATATGTACATATATATATGTACATATATATATGTACATATATATATATGTACATGTATATATACGCATGTATACATCTATATATATACACACATGCATGCATATATTATGCATATGTAACTCTATTCTGAAGGTTGTAACATTTAGTAAGCCGATAGGATTTTAGTAGGAGAAAGCCACCGAAAAAGTGCAAGACAATCCGACAGCCGCCAGAATGTCTTGCCCCCAGCATTCTCTCTCTGGTACATCTGCGTTCATTGCCTGGCTCGTGTGGTGATGTGTGCCTTGCTTGTGGTCGCATCCATGCATGTGCTCTGTTTCTGAAACAACATTGTCTTTAATGATTTCATCTCAGAGCATGTGCATGAATGTCGATGTTCTTTATGTGTGCAAAGATTAACAAATTGTTAGAGTACACACACGCACACACACACACACACAAATATATATATGTGTGTGTGTGTATGCATATACACATGTACGTATATATATACATGTACATATATATACACATGATATACATATATATATAATTGTTTTTCTTAGAATGCATTGTAGTGTTGATATATGTATATGTACATACACATATGTACATATATATATACATGTTTATATATGCATGTATACATGTATATAAATACATACATGTACGCATATATATATGCATGTATGTATATATACACATGTGTGTATGTATATGTATATAGGGTTTTATTAAATCTCTATTTTAATAACTATGTTCTAAAGTGTGTAGGATTTATTGATACAAGTCTGCATTGTAGCCTCAAAGTAGTCACGTCCACAAATAGTTAAATAACATAAACAAAGTATTTCTATAATTGTTTTCCTTAGAATACTTTGTAGTGTTGATATATGTATATGTACATACCCATATGTATATATATATATACATATGTCTATATATATGTATATAGGGTTTTATTAAATCTTTGTTTTAATAACTACATTCTAAAGTGTGTAGGATTTATTGATACAAGTCTACGTTGTAGTTTGAAAGTAGTCACGTCCACAAATAGTTAAATAACATAAACAAAGTATATATATAATTGTTTTTCTTAGAATTCTTTGTAGTGCTGATATATATATATATATATATATATATATATATATATATATGTGTGTGTGTGTGTGTGTGTGTGTGTGTGTGTGTGTGTGTGTGCATATGTATATATACATAGGGTACTTTATGTTGTAGTTTGAAAGTAGTCACGTCCACAAATAGTTAAATAACATAAACAAAGTAGCAAGCCTGCAAGCATAAAGGAATTATTATAGTGCCAACACTTCTATATAAATCTATATAAATATACATATATGTATGCATATACAAATGTAATTATATATATATATATACATGTCCATATATATACACATGATGTACATATATATATCAATTTATCTTACTGAATAAAAGCCTTCGTATGCACACAACAGTAACCACATATATACCATTGTAAATTAACACCAATGCAACACAAATGTTAGTAAATACTTACCTTGCAGAGTAAAATACTTACAACAACAAGAAAATAGTTACGTTGGAGTGAGCATCTTACAAACCCCATCAAGTAAACACTCACAGCCAAAAGAAAACCTAACTCGACAACTAAATCGAATGTTACAAGAAAATTTATAGAGAAAAATACTTACAACACCAACAAAACAAATTATATTTTATAGTTTCAAGCACCCATAACAAACTAAGAACCCTGCAAGTGCAGCACGCCAAAAAAAAACACTACAAAAAAATGCATAAGTGACAACCTTGCAAGGACACAAAAGGAGAAAATAAGAAGACTATAAAAAAAATGCATTACAAAACCAAAAAGAATTTAAATAAAACCAAAGATTACCTTGAAAATTCAAACCATTCATGGCATGAAGCTCACAAAGAAACCCAATAAAATAGTCACAACCAGAACAAAACCTAACTCCACGACTATATACAACCTCATGCAAAAATTTGCGGAATGAAATATTGCCTACAACAATTAAACTGGAAGTAGCCATGCCCACAAACAGTTAAACAACATAAACAAAGCCACAACCCTACAAGCACATGGGAGGAGAAAATAAGTAGAATATAAAAATAATGGATTACAAAACAAAACAAAATTAAAATAAAAAGAAAGCTATTTGCAAAAATTTGCACAATAGATTCCAAACAAATGCATTACAAAATGAAAAAGAATATAAATATAACCAGAATTTGTCTTGTAAATTCAAACCATTCATGGCTTGAAACTAACAGAGCAGCCTCAAAAATGCCTTGCAAACTGGAAGTAGCCACTCGCACAAACAGTTAAACAACAGAAACAAAGAAACAACCCTATAAGAAGACGAAGACATTTAAATAAAATGAAACCTTACCTTGCAAATTCAAACCATTCATGTTGCCAAAATCACAAAGAAGCCCAGTAAAACAATCACAACGAGAACAAAACCTAACAACCTTATGCGAAAATTTCCAGAGCAAAAATTGTAGAGCGAAATATTGCCGACAACAACAAAACAGATTAGATTTTAGGGTTGCAAGTAGTCATAAAGAACGTGGACATTTGTGCACAACCTCGGGGATGAAATCATTAAAGACAACGTCACTTTGAAAACAGAGCACACACACAGAGACAACTGCAAGCAAGGCACACGTTAGCACAAAGTAAAACCCTTTTAACCTACAGAAGAATGCACACAAATCAAAAGTGTTTTCATAGCAGGATTATACATCACGTACAGGAAAACATTAAACACAATGTTGCTTCACAAAATATTTATTTAGAGTCACACAAATCAGATAACTGATTTTATGCACAAGAAGGATTTTAATCTCCAAGATAAATAACCACTAACAAATGTTCCATATTTAGAACATTAATATATTGCAATTGATGTCTATAATTCTGATTTTGTGACCACCTTATTACATAACATAGTTACGTTGTTTACTTTACTAATAATAAATTCTCATTTTTGAAGTGATCTTGTCTTTAATGTTTTCCTCGCTAGCCAAATCCACAAGTGTATTTAATTTTGTTATTGTATTCATGTCATAGACCCTTCAAACTATAAAATTGAATACTTACCTTGCAGAGTGAAAGCATTCATGCCCATACTTAAATATATATCCATGTATATATATAGATATAGATGTATATATATCAGATGTATATGTATATGTGTATGTACATTGATATAGACATGTATAGCTATATATATATACATGGATATATATATACACATACTCTACAATAAATGCATCTAAGCACTTGTCTTGCAGAGTGAAAGCTTTGTAAGTTGACTTATTGGTCAATTTATAAAACTTAAAGTATTGACCTAATTATTACAAGTTTTTATAATCAGTTAATAGTAAATTAATTATGATTCACAAAAAAAAAATGTGATCTACTTAAAGATTTGATGTATTATTCTTGTATGTTCACTTTTTTTAGTAATGCATTTCCATTATGTCATTCCAACAGAAAATAGCCATACTAACACAATCAAATTTTAGAATGGATAGAAGATTGAAAGCAATAGAGAACATCAACAATGTAATTGAAAGCATGTTGCAATAAAGCAACATGTTAAAGAGCAGCCTCAGAAAGATAATTGACCACTACGAACATAAATCGCCAAACCAAACAACAGTCAACCTCTCTACATCTTGTAGTGTTGTAACAACCATACATAGTATTGAATTAGCACCTTTACCAATACCAAGTACTAAACAATTAGGTGGTCCAACGGATATTTTCACATTGGGAGACAAAGTATTTAAATGGACTGATAACGAGCTTGGATGGGTTGCTTGGCTTGATCCTATGTTGTTGTAATTATTCAATGTTTGAAAAGTTACATTCATATTTTGGTTAATATTCAAAACAGATAGAAGCATCCCATATTTTAAAAGGTCTTTGATGAGATGAATTCATATTTTGTCAATATGCTCTCAAATATGTAAATCATTATGTCATACTTTATGTTTTTTAAGCTTATCAACATATGACCAATTATCATTTTCATTGCATGTTTCAATCACATTATGATCAATTCATTACCATTTGAAATAAAAATTAAACTATAACAATGTTACTCTATGCTCAGTTAATTTTGCTCTGCTTGTGCATATATACCTTTGATAAGCTTACATCATGTTGTGATTGTATTCTGATATAAGAACTACAATTCATCATGCTTATAATTTACTTTTAATTCTCAAAAGGTATATATGCACAATGGCATCTTCAGCAACCACCTCTGAATCGATAGACCATTCCACTATTGATAATTTGGTAAGCTAAATTATCAAAGCTTTTCAAAATAGAAAGCTTTTATGCTCTTTTTTTGGACAATTCATCTCTCTTTTCCATACCATCCTTTTCATTACTACATGCATCCTTTTTTCATAGCATAGTGCAAAAGTAAATGCATACTCTATAGATAACATAGCTTGATTACATAGTTTACTAACACAAGCTTTGCATTAACAAGTATGCAAATATATGAGCTGCTTGCCATTAAAATTAAATCCTCTATATTCATATTATATTTTGTAGGCAAAAACCCAAGAGTATGTCCCTACCCCTTTTGCAATTCAATCTATCAATGTTGGGGTTGACCTTTCTTCAGCATTGCTACAAGTTTTGTCATTTCAGAAAATGTAGAACAACATAGATGATACTGATAGACATAAATTAGTGTTATTTGATAGCATATACATGCAGTTCGCAATCTTGCCTTCTAAATATGCTACTTTCATAGATTCAGATATTCTTTAAATAGGCACAATAGTCCAGTTATCGAGTTATACATGCTAATACATATGGAACACAAGGTAGGAAATTAACTATGGTTATTAAATACAATATGTTTCATCTTTTTTTAATTGTGTTTATGTATAATCAACAATAATTTAAAAAGAAGTCTTTTGTTTTCACAGGACTATTGTAATACTTAGTTTGGAAGTGAAACAAAGTAATTGCCCATTCTTTGGTAAACCGGTATACCTATTCAAAGAACAACAACCAGAAATGATGTCTAAGGATAGACCATCAACATCTAAACAATCTCTTCAATTTGTCACTAAATTGCCATCCCCACAAAAAACAACTTCTGAAAATATAAGCCCTATCAAAACTTTGAATCCATACCAAAATAAATAGACAATCAAAGGTAGAGTTACTCATAAATGCCCTATTAAGACATATAGCACAACCACAAAAAATGCCCATGTGTTTAGCTTTAACATTGTTGATTGTGAGGGTTCTAAAATTAGAATTACATGTTTTGATGAGATAGCTAAGTTACACTCTAACCGTGTGGACATAGGTTCATATTATATTATTTCAAAGGTATCTATTCAGGGGGCAAATGCAAGGTACAACAAACTAAACAGTCATTTAGAAATCACCTTGTCCGATGCATCCATACTGAAACATTGCACCAATGAAGAACAAGTAGATCAACAAGGTCCTCCTTTCGCACCCATTAGTGAATCGTTTCATCTAACAACTAACACGTTGGTTGACATAATTGGCCTTCTTCTATATGTTGGAAATATCATTCCAATACACAGGAAAGATGGCAGTCAAACACAGAAACGTGTTGTGAAAATTAATGATCTATCTAATTCAACAATTGACATCAACCTATGGGGTCCAATGGCAGAACAAAAAGGCTTAGAATTGAAAAATATGTTGACCAATGATAGTGTGGTTATCCTTGCTTTGTGTAATGCTCATGTTGGCTATTTCAATAGGAAGCTTATAAACATAACAGCTGCAACCACATTACATATCAACCCAACTTTTCTAGAAGCAGAGCTTCTAACATTAAGAGGAAAGGACCTTTGGTTGTTGTACCATTTGTTGCAAAAACTATCCACATAGATGGAAAATATAATAGAATGACTATTTCTTCAATCCATGAGCGGATGAGCATCAAACTAGAAACAATTCAGACAACTTTGCTAGCTGTTATGTGCTTTGTAAACGTAACTAACCAAAATTTCTATTACGCACCCTGTCCACTAATAGTCAATGGAAGGCCTTGTAAGAAAAAATGTACATAGCGAGTTGATGATTCTTGGTTCTGCTCTAGATGTCAAATGACTATGCAAGACTGTAATTATAGTTACCTCTTTCCATTAAAGTTACAAGATGCCACAGGTACTCTATGGGCCACTGCATTTGATAAGGATAGCATTCACTTGCTACACAAAATTGCAAAATAGCTTTGTGCACTACAAAATGATGCAACAACAACAGAGACATCTTGCTCAGTGATTAAGAGACTACTTTTACGTCACTATTCATTTACCTTGCTGGTTTCCACTGAGACATATAATTCAAAATCAAATATAAAAGTGATAGTCAATAAAGTCACTCCTATTGACTTTAAAGCTGAGTGTCATGCACTACTTGCAGAAATTGGCCGCCTAAGTACATAGACTTAGAATTATAACGCATATTTTCTATTATGAAACTTTCAGTTTACAATACAATTATACCATTAGCTAATTTACATATTTAATAGTTTTACATATACAAACAATTACATTTTACGAACACAAGGCTGCTTCTATAAATATGTATATGCACATTTCTTACATCTACCTCTTATCTCTTTGAAATTTTTTCCTCCTAACATAAGCTATTTGCACTCATACTCATTACTTTTAAATGTGTTGAACTCTATGTTGTTTGCAGAAAATTTATACATATATGCATGTATATCTTTTTTTTCTGGTTTGATATCTATTTGTATAACTATACAACACCAGAATTATTCATACTTATAGAATTCTGCAGATATATAACTATAATTATATATGTACATAGCTATATATAAGTATTCATAGTTATAGTCTTTTTGATATATACATGTGTAGTTATATATGTGCATATGTTCATATACAGAACTTTGAATTTTAAATGATATGTATATATACATGTGTATATGTGTACATACATCTATATGTATCAGAAATTACTATATTTGTGCATACCTATATTAGAATGATGTTATTAAAAACAAAAAACAATTATACATATATACACTATATATATATATATATATATATATACACTATAATTATTCATTGTCTTAGTTTTTTTGATATATACATGTGTAGTTATATATGTGCATATGTTTGTATGCAGCACTTCGAATATTTAATTCATATATATATATACATGTGTATATGTATACATACATGTGTATGTATCAAAAATTACTATATCTATGCATACGTATATTACAATGCTACTTTTGAAAAACCAAGTTTCTAACAGCAACAAGTGTACGTAGCACAACACTACAAAGTCAATTTATGACTTTCCAGAACCCATACATTTCAAGTAAAGTCATTTACAAGTATATAAATATGTGTACATATAAGTTAAGTGAACAAGAGCAACAAAACAACATAATAGATCACTAGACATACAAATAAACACAACAAAAGCACTTTACATACAGAACAAATCCTCTAAAATCACATTACCATAGATGGAGCAATTTTCAATTCTCATACATTCTTGATACATAGTTCAAATTTAACTACCTTCAATTATGAAAATTCTGACATACCTCCGCTCTCTTTGAAATATTAGATATCTATCCAGCCTTGCCCTCAAGAAATTGATGCTATCAAATTTAAGAGAAGCCAGACCAATAGAACTTACTATGCAAAGAACAGAGCCGATATCCCCAAGAAATGACAACTGAGATGTCATGCACTACATAGACCTTGCAATAAAAGTTATTAGAAACAGAAAACAATGATCTTGAGCAAATTAATCTCAATCAAACATATTCTACTGCTCCTGAACTTGCTGTGAAGACTGCTTCATTTCAAAATACGTTGTCTAATTTCCGTAAAAAGATTGATATGTTGGAGGTCACATAGCCATGTTTTGTTTGCAAAGAAATGTATTTGGGCATGACTATTAAAAAAGTCAATCACTTACTTATGTGCATGAGATGTTATGGTGAAAAAGGCTTGCACTGCTTCTCATTATCAAACAATATGGACCCAGGTGAGCAACCTTCTATTTTAAAGTGTCTCTCTCAAGTAGAAGAAATGCTCATATCAAGAATTGCCCCTGTTTTACAAGTAACACATGCAAGGGAAGGGCAATACAAATATTCTAGCCATACAATAAACTTCCCACAAAATATTTCTAAAATTGCAATAACATTACCTCGCCATATTAAGCAATTAGAAATTTTAATTGTCCATAGAACCAATTTGCAAGGATTAACTTATGACTGTTACATGAATAGATTTCATGTCATGAATGCATTGGCTTACAAAATGAAACATGATCAATACTACAAGGATGCAGTCATTGATCTAGATGCAATGCATCTATTGCCATAGCAAACCACTGATATTACAAAGCTATTGCATTCAGTGGATTCCCTGCAAGAAGATGTTTTTCAAGATAATTCGACTTTGCTGAATATTAACAATGAAGAACAAATCGGGGAGAATAGTTCCTCATTTATCCCACAACTACAGAACTCGATGCAATCAAAAACATCCTCCATCTAGATAACAACAACAACAACATTGTTCCTTGGTCACAAATTAGGACATCACCTATCAATGAGTACAATACTGAGGGCCTCCTTTCCATAGCATTCCCAACACTATTCCCTTCTGGAATAGCTTTACCACTACAACAAAGAACAAGGCAAGTACATTTACATGAATATGCTTTGCACTTGATAAAATATTCTAATCAAAGATTTAGGCAACATGTTCGCTTTAGATATTATATCTACAATCTTATGATGAGACATCGATGCCAACAATCAGTTGTTGTCTTCATTAAGACTAATCTACAAGATAGTCTTCCACACAATCTTCATGGCCTAAGGGAATACTTACAAAAGACACCATCAAGTGAATTACCAAATCATATCATGTGATATGCAACCTCATTGTGTGGTACACGAGCATTTTAGAGCAAGTCCCGGCGTGACCTTACATCAATGATAGAACATTAGGTGCACCTACACTATTCTTCACCTTAAGTTCAGCTAATACAAAATGGCCAGACTTGTATAAGTTATTGCCAAAAACAAAGTCAGCTACTATACCCAACAACAGAAGATAATTTACTGAAAATTTAGTCAATAATCCATACATTATAGCTTTATACTTGCACTTAAGATTTCAAATCTTTTGTGATGAAGTAATTGTCAAAGAACTAAAAACCATTGACCACTAGTATATATATGAATGGCAACACCAAGGATTTGCACATATACATGGATTTCTTTGGTTGCTAGAAGCACCAAATGTTGATAACCTTGATTGTTCAGATCATGCAAGTATCCAATCAGTTAAACACTTCTTTGACTAGTAAATCACAACATGGAATCCACGTCTTGAAGAAGCTCACTTGAACAGGAAATATATGCTTGCAATTTTAGATCTATGTCTTGCAGATACAAAGATCATATCCAAGTCAGATCCTTGCACTGATTATACTGAGTTACTCAATGTTGTTCAATAGCCTACAAAGTGTTCAGAGTATACCTGCTTGAGGTAAAAAAACTCAACCCTTCAATGTTGGTACAAAGCTCCTTGGCCTAAACAACCCAAATCCTCATTGATATTAGACCACAACAATAACCCATCATACAAACTAGTAAGGAATGATAATTGTCTGAATGTACGCAACCCAACAATGCTCACCATATGGAGGGCTAATGTTGACTGTCAACCTATCTGCTCCAAAAAAGCAGTTCTACAATATATCTCAAAGTAAGCATCCAAAACTAAACAAAATTTAGAAAGTTATATTGATATGTTGAAACGTATAGTTGAATAAACAAATTCAAATGATACAATACTCTTAGCATACCAAAGATTGCTCATGGGAATTGTTGTTGATAGGGACATTAGCACACAAGAAACTTGTCACATGCTGCTTAAACTCCCATTGATATCTTGCACATGCCAATTTGTAACACTCAATGCTGGTAAAAGAATCTTTCAACGCATAGCTAATTGTGATGAAGAATCTCAAACCTCAATATCTTACATCTCAAACTACATGAAACAACCATCATAATTAGCAAACTTGACTCTACTTTGTTCAGCCCAGCTATATACATACTCTGACCAACGTAAATCATGTAAATGGATGAAAAGAAAGCTACCCGCAATTGTAAATGTCTACCCACAACACAAATCTTTACCTTTAGAAGAGGACAACAGTTTTGAAAGTTTTTGTTCGAGTAAATTGCTTCTTTACAAACTATTTCTAATCATTCCTCTACATATAGGGAACTCAACTAAAGAAATTATCATAAATTGGAAAGATCTTCAAAGTACAGAATACATCCGGTGGCATGTAAATGGTTTTGAAGAACACATTACGATAGAAAATGGTGGATAGCTACAACTAGAAGATATTTGTCAATCAACTCATGAAGATCTATACTAATGGGAGTTCTTGTCACAAATGGGAGCATCAAACAACTTTGACGTTGATTCTCTTCGAATACTTGGCAAATGTGATTTTGATCTACAATTTGATTGGACTACTTCTATACCTGATGAACCACTGCATTCAAAAGCATCTCACTTTATTTTTACAGAGAAAAGCCAAGCACCCCACAATCTTGCCAACCCGCATTTAAATGCACCTACTAACTATGAGCTTGCACGAAACCAAATTATTGCACTTGATATTATTAAAACTCATGCTGAATAGAGCCTACATTCTTCACCATTATGATTAATCATTCAAGGCACAACAGGCACTGGAAAATCATTTCTTATTGACTGCATATGTAGATAGTTAAATTTAAATTCAGAACATGCACAATACCCTTTGCTTGTACTAGCACTAACAAGTGTCTCCACATATAATATCCAAGCAACCACAATCCATGTTGCCCTCCATATACCCACTCAAGAATACAAACCCTTAACAGGCCATTCCTTATTAATGTTTCAAGAGCAATGCAACACTTAAATTACATTTTAATAGATGAAATGAGATTTATTGGCCCTCAATTACTCATTAAGATTGATAAAAGATTGCGAGAAGCTTTTCCCAGCAGACAACATGAATCATTTGCAAGTATCTCAATCATTTTGGTTGGTGATCTTGCATAGCTTCCCCCAGTTATGGATAGGCCATTATATGCATCTCACTCAACGGTACTAGCTCTATGGCATACATTCAATACTGTTGTGACTTTGGATATTCCATTTCATCAATAAGGCACAAGTTCTTCATAGATAAGATTTTGTGAAATATTGCTTAATATCCATAACTCAACACCATTGCAAACAAACTGGGAATCCTTGCAGTTGTGGTCAACCCATGCTTTGACACTTGATGAGAATAATCACTTCAGCCAATAGAAGCATTTATTTGCAACAAATGCAGCTTCAAGTGCACACAACATAAAAATGTTAACACAATTGCACTCACTGATTGCACGTGCAACAACAATCATTGCACATCAAAGAGATAAGCAAGCACACGAAGAAGAACAACTAGCATTTGAAATTCTTCTTTCTATAGACCAGGAAATTGAGCTTATTGTAAATGGTGCTTTGGGTGAAATCAAACAAATTATCTACGATATAGCTTCCAAACCACCCGATTTGACAAAATATGTTGTTGTTCTTTTCAAACATTATATTGGGCCTTCATGGGATCCACAAAATGCAAAACGTATCCCAATTCCATCAATTACTAGAGCAAACCACACACAAATTCCACTAGCAATGGCATGGGGCATTACTATTCACAAATTATAGCGGCTGACATTAGACTTTGCCATAGTTGAGAAACAAGGCCTAGCATTCACAACACTATCAAGAGTAAAAGCAATTGAACACCTACGTATACAACCAGCCTTCACCTACCAAAGGTACTCCCGATTGAAAGGTGCAACATCAATAGTACTATGAAAGGCAGAGGAAGCCTGCTTGCTACAACTTTCACACAGCACAGAACAAACATACCTATAGAGTGAATATAATCAGGTATGCAAATCACATCTTCATTATGTTTTCATGTATTGTATATCTTCTATTCAATGTATCAACACAAAATAATATTTCTACTTTTTAGGATCAACAACACAACTAATGTCTATGGAAGTGAAGAGCCCTTTTACATTTCCCAACTCTGCAACAAAAAGGTACACACCTAATATTCCTATTCAACTATTTTGTAGCTTTCAACAAATTTTTCCCTTCCTATTTGCCAAAAATTGTTTATCATACATTCTTATTTATCATAGCTTCCAATACACATTCAGTCTACAAGGCACCTGTTCACTTTTACATATATAATGGTTTTTGATGCTATTTACTCATTGTATCACTCTTTACAATTGGTAAGTATTATACTATTTATCATTACCTACATTTTCTCATTGACATTCCTTTACCCCTTCAAGTTCTTTTGATTGAGTAATTGAGCTTTCAGTAAACAATAGAATCATATGAATATAACAATTATAAATTTTAGCCACTTGTTCAATGCATTTAATTTTCAATAATGATGTACTAATACAAGGTTCTTACTTTGTTTATGTTCTTTAACTGTTTGTGGACCTGACGACTTTCACTCTGCAAGCTCAAGAATTTCAAGGTATGTAACAGTCTTCAGATTTTTTGTACTGTACTTCCAGGTTCCTTGCTTTGTTTATGTTCTTTAACTATACTATACACATATAATGATTTCTGATGGTATTTTTTCACTATGTCTCTCTTTACAATTGATAAGTATTATACTATTTATCATTACCTACCTTTTCCCATTTACATTCCTTTACACCTTAAAGTTATTTTGATTCAATAATTACAATTTCAATAAAGAATAGCATCTAATGCAGCACGGTCATTACATTAATGCTATGTAAACCTTACTCACTTGTTCAATATATTGATTTTCCAATGTCTGCTTGCAGGCTTCTTACTTTGTTTAGGTTGTTCAACTATCCGTGGACATGTTAACTTTTACACATATTATGCTTTGTCAAGGTTTTGAATTTGTACCTATTATTCAATTCAACATTAATTGACTTCTCTCTTTAACAACCCTTCATGCTTTCAGGTTCTCTTCACTGAACAATTCAACTTTCCATAAAGAACAACAGGTAAATCTTTTTAGATTACAAAATACTCTTAGATAGATAACTATATCATAACCACTTCAAAAAATTAACTTGCTTTCACTTCTTAAACCAAATTTAATTATTATTTTCATAAAGTTATCTGTAGAAAATCTCTCTCACAACAAACAAATACTGACATGAATCATACAGGAGATTCCAATTCTGCAATTACACATCCATGAGGTATTATATTACTAAAAAGTACTAACTTTCAAATTTTCAAGCATTTCGAAGTATTTAACTTCACCAAACTTACATGTTGGCCAAAACTAACTTATATAAATGAAACAATGATGTAGGTCTTTCATCATATACACCATATGGAATTCAACAAAAGGCTATATAACATGCTACTCTTACTAGCATGGGGGATGGAGGGTGGATAACAACAACACTCTAGGTCCAACAAACAAAATTGGTTGGGAATAATATAGCCTACAAAAAAAAATGTAAAACAATATTCATGACATTTTCTTCAAGTACATCATGCTGCATACAACAGCATGGGGGATGGGGGGTGGAAAATTTTCAAGTTTGGGAACAACCATTGGTTGGGTTATATACATGAAAATTGTCTTATTATTCAATTAACTTTTTGACTTTAATAAAATTTTGTTATTCAGTTATAAAATACAAAATAATTCTCAATATCACAACTATAACACATCTACTAACATATTGCCTTAACAATCAAAACCTATCGGCCTCCTATTGCAGACACTTCCCCTGCAACTACTAGTAAATAATATAGTTTCCTTAGATTTATTATTCTTCCTCTATGCATTATTGTTAAGAATTTTTTCAACCATCCAGTTGATAAAGAAATATGTTTTTCAGATTCTGATTGCTCTGCACCATCAAAGAATTTGGAAACCAGGGTTTATGTAGTGGCATGTATTAAATATTAATTAGCTACATTGTTCTTGCAGCTAATTTTTTAATAATTAATGCTTGAAATTATAGATTTATACATTGGCTGCTTTTTTTATTAAAAATATTTAGAATTATTGATCTATGCATTGATCATCTCAGAAACAAGTTTAAGAGGGTGAAATTTCATCAAAAGATATAGAAAGCAGGACAATAGCAAGAATGAGAAGCAAATAATATTTTTGGGTGATATATTTTCTTAATTTTACAGTTATATATCATTTTATTTCTCTTCACTATAATAAGTTCTTAAAGAATCACAAGTGAATCAATTGTCAATGAATTTCAATTCAATTATAGCTTAATCAAACTTAATAATTAATATCGGTAAACCAAAATTAATGTCGGTTAACAAATTAGCAGTTAATATCAATACCAGTGAAACTTAATGCATGAAACTGAAAGAGAAACAACATCCACAACACATAACACAAATATTTTGACATGGAAACCCTGTAAGGGGAAAAAACCACAGTGGGAAAACTTACCCACAATCAGATATAAGGGAAAAAACCATGGTGGGAAACCTTACCCACAATCAGATGATACTACTATAGATAATATGTGTATGCAAATGGGGTCTGCACATGCAGAAAGGTCAACCACCTAGAGCACACTGCTCAAATGGGAGTTGTAATGACTATAGTAGGATGGTTAAATCCTAGAGTAATGTACTTCTCAAAATAGCATCTCCAATGCTGGATTCAGTACCGGTTAAGCTCTGATAAACACCTTCAAACCTTCCTTGAACCTTCTCTAAGGTCTGCTCATATGATCTTCAATATTTGCACATACCATGTTCCAATACCATACAATTTTTCAATGCATAATGAATCAGACAAGTAATTGATACGTGTGGCCTTTTCTCCTCTATGCTATCCATGGCCTTTTCTCCTCTATGTTAAATTGAAGTATTTTCACAGGCAAACCATGGGCTTCTCTGTATATTCACATTTTACATGCATAATGTCTACTTGAATCATTTTATTATGCAATTTGTATGCCATGTGCACATTGTGGGGAAGTCAAATATATTATAAGTTTATCCTACAATTAATGCATTCTATAAGATTGTATCTCTTTTAAGCATTTTGTCAAACAAATCTCAAGGAATCTATTCTGTGCGTACCTTGCAATCATGGCATCCATTGAACCTCTGCATGTTTTAATTCTATTAATGAATATCTATCAAGGGCTTTGCAATGAAGCTAGTGTGTATTGAGACCACTTTTCTTTTTTTTTAATCAGTAAAGGCAGAGCCAAATCCATATATTGATTTTAGCTAAATATAGTATAAACATACACGAATGATGTAGGATCAAAATCTTGTTGTATTCTACTAAAACCATTCTCAGCACTTTCAAGAATAAAATTTCAAGGGAAACAAAAAACCCTATGCATCATCTTCTATCATTCCATAAAACTATCAAGTTTATGACATCGAAGCTCATATTAACAATAATAAGTATAAGTAGCTAGACCAGTGTCTAGCTATAAGCATCAAAATGTCTAAAAACAGAACCATAAAATGCCTCAAAGAAATGTGATCACATTTCTTTGAGGTATTTTCTCAAATACTTCATGCACTTGGTCTAAATTTTCATTTTAGAAAATTTTGAATTCCAACTCCTATACCTTTCTACATAGTTTCATTTTTTTTTATGACTATGTCCTTTGTCTACTAAGTATATTTAATACCATTAATCTTAGTAAATAATTATCCTATTTCTTGATATATAATTTTATCATTCATTAAATTTAGTGCATGTAATTGATAGACTGTTTGATATAGTTCTGTTCAAACTTTTTTTAAATGATAATAAGTATTTTTATGTAAAAATTATTTCAAATAATTTTGTAATATGTATGGTTTTAAATAAAATATTATAAAATTAGCATATTAAAAATTTGATTTCAAATAAAAATATTGCAAAATTGGCATATTACAAATTTGATATCAATTACTTTTGTTTTTCTTGATAAAATGATAAAGAATATAATTTTGTCTTTTTGTGAAGATATTGTTGCCTACAATGAATGTTATTATGTTAATTTTATAAAAAGGTTAAATAGTAGTTGAAAAGTTGAGAATTATATTAATTAAAGAAATTTTGAAAAATAATAAAAGTAAATGCAATATATTTGATAGAAAAGTGAATGAAACAATTTCAATTTTCAATTTAGAAAGATCCATAAGAATTTACATGTTTCTAAATCTTAAACATAAAAACACAATGCTTCTAAATTCAAAAGCTCAAAATTAGACAAATATTTTAAAAATAATATATAGTATTTAATTTTTAATTTAGAAGGATAAAAAGTAATTTCTTTTCTAAATCTTAAACATAAAAACATAATGTTTCTAAATTAAAAAAATCTTACATGTCTACACAAATATTTAAAAAATAATATATATTATTTAATTTTCAACTTAAAGATCAAAAATATTTTTTATGTTTCTAAATTTTCATATTTTAAATCAATGATAACTGACAATAAATATTTTTTGAAAACATGTTAGTAATTGAACTTCAAATTAAGAACATTAAATTATCTATTTTGATCTTGTAAATAATTTTCTCTATGTGTATATGGTTGTTGGATAAGAAAGTATCATAAAAAAAATTCAAGATGAATACACATATATAATATACATATTACATTGTGTGGATGTCAAACTTATCTCGTCATCGATTATGAGGAACTTTAATTTTAAAATGTAAAAATGATTTAAGTCCCTGATATTAAGAATTCAAATTTAAATAGGTCTCTTTAGTTTGGGAATGAGAAAAACACCCACTTTTTCAAATTTTGTTTTCCCACACAAAGAAATAATAAAATTACATACAATTATACATTATACAATATCACCCTAACCCTAACCCTAATGCTAAACACTAACCCTAAACCCTAACCCTAAGCATGACGTAAATCTAAACCTAACCACATCCATAACAATAATCTTAACCCTATCCATATCCCTAACCCTAACCTAACCATAACCTTGAACCCTAACCCTACCACTAATTCTTTGTCCTAACCCTAATACCTAAACCATAACCCTGACCCTAATCCTAAACCTAAACCCTAACCCTAACCTAAAACCTAAGCATGATACAAAGCTAACCCTAAGCATGATGTAAACCTAACCCTAGCCATATCCATAACAATAATCTTAACCCTAGCCATATCCCTAACCCTAACCTAGCCATAACCTTGAACCCTAACCCTAACACCTAAACCATAACCCTAAACCTAAACCTAAACCCTAACCCTAACCCTAACCCTAATCATGATATAAACCTTACCCTAACCTTAACCATAATGATAATCATAAGCCTTGATCCTAACTATAATCTTAACCCAAACCCTAAACCTAAAGCCTAACCATAAGCCTAGAGCCTAAGCCTAAAACTAATCCTTTCTCTTAACCCTAAACCTTCACCTTAGCCATAACCCCAAAGCTATACCTATCCCTAATCCAAACCATGATGTACATCCTAACCCTAAACCCTAACTCCATAACCATGATGTAAATCTAACCCAAACCATGATGCAAATCCTAACCATTATGTAGATTCTAACCATAATACTAAACCCTAATTCTATCCTTAATCATAACTCTTACCTTAATGATAATTATATTAACCTAAACCTGATCATAACCCAAACCCTAAACCTAAACCTTACACTAACCATGATATAAACTCTAATTATAATCCTAATACTGACCCTAGAACTTAAACCAAACCATAACCATAACTCTTGCCCTAACCGTAATCATGATGTAAATCTTATCCATAACCCAAAACCTTAACCCTAATTATAATTCTAACCCTAACCTAATCATAACCATGGAACATAACCCTAATAATAATACTTATTCTTAACCCTAATCCTTCACCCTAACAATAACCCCAAACCTATCCATATCTCTAACTATACCCTAACTATGATGTAAATCCTGACCCTAATCTTAATGCTAGACACGAACCCTATACTCTAACCCTATACCCTAACCCTAACCATATCTCAAACCATAATCCTAACCCTATCCATATCACTAACACTAAGTCTAACCCTAACCTAACCATAAACCTGAACCCCAACATTGGAATAACCATTAATCCTAACCCTAAAATGGGAACCATAACCCTAATCCTAAACCTAAACCTCAACCTTAACCTTGAGCATGATGTAAATCTAACCTTGACCATAATCCTAACCCTAACCATAACCCAAACCATGATGTAAACATGAACCCTAACCCTAATGCTAAACACTTGTCTGAAACCCTAAACCTAAGAATGATGTAAACCTAACTATAACCATACCCCTAACAAAAAACTTAACCCTAGCCATATCCCTAACCCTAACCTAACCATAACCCTGAACCCTAACCCTAGCATTGATCCTTAGTCCTAACCCTAAAAACCTTAACTATAACCTTGACCCTAAACCTAAACCCTAACCCTAATCCTATGCCTTAACCATTACAATAATCCTAACCCTAACCCTAACCCTAAACCTAAACCTAAAACCTAACCCTAAGCATGATGTAAATCCTAATCCTAACCATGTTTTTCTCTAACCATAATCATAACCATGACCCTTACCCCTAATCCTAGCCCTAACTCAAGACATGATGTAAATCTTAATCATTATGTAAACTCTAACAATAATACTAAACCCTAACCCTAGCCTTAATCCTAACTCTTACACTAGACCCTAACCTAAACATAATTCTTACCCTAAACCTAATCATAACCCAAACATTGATCATAGCCCAAACCCTAAACCTTACCCTTACCTAACCATTATGTAAACTCTAACCATAATCCTAATACTAACCCTAAAACCTAACCCTAACCATAACCATAACTATTACCCTAACTATAACCATGATGTAAATCCTAACCATAACCCTCAACCTTAACCCTAATCATATTACTAAACCTAACCTAACCATAACCATGGACCCTAACCCTAACAGTAATCCTTATTTCTAACCCTAACAATTCACCCTAGCGTTAACCCCAAACCTATCCCTATCTCTAACCCTAACCCTAACCATGATGTAAAGTGTGACCTTAATCTTAATGCTAGACACTAACCCTATATCCTAACCCTAAGCATGATGTAAACCTAACCCTAACCATAATACTACACCTATCTATATTCCTAACCCTAAGCTAGCCATAACCCTCAACCCTAACCTATACAATAATCCTTAATGCTAACCTTGAAACATGAACCATAACCCTAACCCTAACCATAAATTTGAACCTTAACCCTAACCCTAATCATGATGTAAATATAACCCTAATCCTAACCCTAACCATGATGTACATTAGAACCCTAAACCTAATGCTAAATAGTAACCCTAAACCCTAACCCTGATTCTAAACACTAACCCTAATTCTAAACACTAACCCTAAGTATGATGTAAACCTAACTATAACCATATCCCTAACAAAAAATTTAACCCTAGCCATATCCCTAACCCTAACCTAACCATAACCCTGAACACTAATCCTTACTCCTAACCCTAAAACCTAAACCATAACCTTGACCCTAAACCTAAACCCTAACCCTAACTTTATCCCTAACCATAATCCTAACACTAAACCTAAACCTAAACCCTAACCCTAATGATGATGTATCTCTAACCATAATCCTAACCCTGACCCTTAACCCTAACCCTATCCCTAACCCAAACCATGATGTAAATCCTAACCATTATGTAAATTATAACCATAATAGTAAAACCTAATCCTAGCCTTCATCGTAACTCTTACCTTAACCATAATTAGATTAGCCTAAACCTAATCATAAACCAAACCCTAAACCTAACCCTTACCCTAACCATGATGTAAACTCTAAACATAATCCTAATACTAACCTTTAAACTTAACCCAAACCATAACCATAACTCTTTCCCTAACTGTAACCATGTTGTAAATCCTAACCATAACCATAATCCTAGCCATAACCCCAAACCTTAACGCTATCTATAATTCTAACCTCAACCCAACCATAAACATGGACCATAAACCTAACAATAATCCTGCTAAACTTCACCCTAACAATAACCCCAAACCTATCCACATCTCTCACCCTACCCTAACCACGATGTAAATCTTGTCCCTAATTTTAATGTTGGACACTAACCTTATACCTTCCCCCGAAGCATGATGTAAACCTAGCCCTAACCATATCCCTAACCATAATCCTAACCCTAATTCTAACCATAACCTAACCATAACCTTGAGCACTAACCTCTACAATAATCCTTAATCCTAACCCTAAAATGTGAACCATAACCATAACCCTAAACTTAAACCTAAACCTCAGCCCTAACCCTAAGCATGATGTAAATCTAACCCTAATCGCAATCCTAACCCTAACCCTAACCCTAACCCTAATGATAAACACTAACACTAAACCCTAATGCTAAACACTTACCCTAAACCCTCACCCTAAGCATGATGTAAACCTAACTATAACCATATCCCTAACAAAAAATTTAACCCTAACCATATCCCTAACTCTAGCACTAATCCTTAGTCCTAACCCTAAAACCTAAACCATAACCTTGACCTTAAATCTAAACCCTAACCCTAACCTTATCCCTAACCATAATCCTTGACCCTAACAATAATCCTAACCTTAAACCTAAACCTAAACCCTAATCCTAACCATATTGTATCTTTAACCATAATACTAACCCCAACCCTTAACTCTAATCTTATCCATAAGCCAAACCATGATGTAAATCCTAACCATTATGCAAATTCTAACCATAATATTACACCCTAACCCTAGCCTTAATCCTAACTCTTACCTTAGGCATAATTCTTACACTAAACCTGATCATAACCCAAACCCTAAACCTAACCCTTACCCTAACCATGATGTAAGCTCTAACCATAATCCTAATACTAACCCCAAAACTTAACCCAAACCATAACCATAACTCTTACCCTAACCATAACCATGATGTAAACCTTAGCCATAACCATAATCCTAACCATAACCCTAAAAATTAACCCTAATCATAATCCTAACCCTATCCTAACCATAACCCTAGACCCTAACCCTAACAATAATCCTTACTCTTAACGCTTAACCTTCACCCTAACCATAACCCCAAACATATCCCTATCTCGAACCCTAACCCTAACCATGATGTAAAGCATAACCCTAACCTTAATGCTGGACACTATCCCTATACCCTAACCCTAACTATATCGCTAACCATAATCCTAGCCTTAGCCATATCCCTAACCCTAATCCTAACCCTAACCTAACTATTACCCTGAACCCTAACCTCTACAATAATCCTTAATCTTGATCCTAAAACTTGAACCATAATTCTAACCATAACCCTAAAGCTAAACCTTAACCCTAATGCTAAGCATGACGAAAACCTAACTCTGACTTTATCCCTAACCATAATACTAAGCCCTAGCTCTAACCATAATCCTAACCCTAACCCTAACCCTAACCATGATGTAGATCTAATCTCTAACACTAAACCTAATCCTTACCATGATGTATCCCTAATCAATCGTAATCTCATCGCTTAACCGTAATCCTAACCCTAACCCAAACCATGACGTAAATCCTAACCATTAGGTAAACTCTAACCATAACACTAAGCCCGAACCCTAACCTTAATTCTAACCCTTACCCTAAACCCTTACCCTAACCATAATTCTAAGCCTAAGCCTAATAATAGGGTCAACTTTAGGGTCACTCATGGAGATTGATTTAATCTATATTGTAGATGTAGATTCATCCCCACAAAATTAATAATATTACATATTATTACAACAAAGCTTAGTAATATAATACTATATAGTTATATATTTTATCAAATTTTTAATGTCTTCCACATTGCGTTGCAACTGCCACTAGCTTATATATATTTGATTTTTATCACACACACACACACACACACACACACACACACACACACACACACACACACACACACACACACACACACACACACACACACACACACACACACACACACACACACACACACATATATATATATATAGATAGATAGATGGATAGAGAGAGAGAGAGAGAGAGAGAGAGAGAGAGAGAGAGAGATCTCGACTTATTATATATATGTGTATGTGTGTGTGAAAAAAATCAAATATATATAAGCTAGTATAATATAGTGCCTAGAAAATCTGAGTTTCATGTGGGGTCGAAAAAATATACTGAGATTTGAAGAAGCGTTTATTGTACAAAAAACTGTCCATTGTTTGTGTGTAGAGACTTCTCTTGTATTGTCTGTATGCAATCATCTTCAAAATAAAAAGGTTAAATTCCCTGTAAATTATGTTCATGTTTTCCTTAATGCTCTAAGCCTTTATATTTAAAATTACATTTCTAATTATATTCTTAGTACCAAACATTGATATAATTATTTTTCTATCCTAAATTACTACTTCAAAGGTACGTATTTGATATAATATAAAGTTGACATCTATTGAGTCATTATTGAACATTTCAACGTAACTCCATTTACCTAGGAAGATGTGTTTTGAAAAGCGCGTAGTAACAAATATCTTGCAAGTACATAGGAATGGACGACACAACGATAAATCATCCACAACGTAAGCATATGGTATTTAATAATAATGTGCATACACTAAGAAGCATGCTGCTTTCATTCCAACTTCGTGGAATTGAATGTTCGATTACTACTTGCTCTAGATGATTATCTTTTGGTGTAACGACAACCATACTTCCAACATTAAGTACCTTTGTGGTAAGCATTGGTTCAAACTTCATCTACAACTATAACGGTTTTAATATAGAATCTTTGGAGGCTCTAGATGATTTTCCACAAAGCATATTCCTTCTCTCTTCCTCTCTCATATTTTCCTTCTCCACACTTCTCTCCTTTTCTTTTGTCTTCTCCTTATCCTCTATCTCCTTCTCCTCTATTTGTTCCTTCTCCTTAAACACTTCTACCAAATTCTTATTTATTTCCATCTAGCAATCTTGACCAGTTCCAAGGCCTACATCTTCACCTTTCTTCTCCAGATCAATATGTTCACTTGACCACTCTATTTTCTTTTCTAAATCAACAACACTACTACTTGAGCCATGAGAAAAGCATCCCAAGCAAGACATATCAATAAGTTTGACATTAATGACAATAAGAGCTCATATTTGCCACAAATGTACCTCCAAAGTCATTAATTTAGTGATTATCTTGTATGACACACTAAGTAGAGTAATGAGATTCTAATGAGATATTTTCTCTAAATATCTAATATTAGGTATGAAATTTATGTTTCCTTTATTAATAACCTTTTCTTAAGGATATGAAATGGAAATTTTTTATATAAATTTTATGTAGTTCCTAACCCACACAATCCTAGAGGGCTTTGTAGAAGTCATTAGTGAAATCATCACACCCAAGAGCCTTTTTATCAACCATGCTATGAATAACCCCTAATTATCTCATAAGACTTGTTGTTAGCAGGAAATTCAACAAGGAGCAACCTGGAGCTTTTTTTAAGAGAACACTCCCATTGAAGAGAGTTACTTTAGGCTATGAAAACATACTCTTGGTGCTTTCCAAAGGCCTATTGAATATCCAATATATTGTTTAGAATGGATTTATAATAATCAATAGGTATTTGATTCCATGAGAGGTGTGTTGGGATACATGGAGATGAAAAACATTTGGAAGCTCTTTCACTTGAAGGTAATGGAGTTTGGCCTTAAATTTAGTTCCTATGGTAGAATAATTATCTATAATTTATTTTAGGTCTCTCTACTTTATTTTCCTAATAAACAAAGTAGGAGACAAGGTATGAGGTTCATGTTCCATAATGACCTTATTGATATGTATAATAGTGGACTCATATGTACATAATTGAAAATTTGCTAACTAGTGACCATAATATGGAGGAACTGGGATGTGGAATAAATGGTTCTACTTAAGCAATCTAGGTAATAATTTGAGTGGGAGAAGGTTCAAGGTTCTATATCGTCCTAATAGTATCCATGGATGTTAATGACCCAACAAATAAGTATTTGATAAGAATTAGGTCTTACAACTTTGATGAGAGATAATTTTTAATTGAACTTTAAACTAAATGAGAAAGTGATCAAATAATATTACATTTGATAATAACCTGACCAAGAGGGAAAAATAACTAGCAAGGGAGCAGATATATTTTCTAAAATCGTAACAAATTAAAAAGATATATAAAAACTCTATCAAACCTTGCCTAGATGTGATGACAAATATCCCAAAAAGGTTGTTTGTCATAGCAACCCAAGTTGGGCTTAGAAAGACATTTTATTGTGTATTTAATACTACACCTTTTAGTTGCTAGATATCAAACATAAGGCTAACTTATCATATTTATTATATGTCATCTCAACAGTATTGAAATTTTTGCACATAACCCAAGTGGTAGTAGAAATTGAATAAACAAGCCATTTCTATAAGAGAGGTCACTCAACAACATCATTAAAAGCATAAATATTTATGACTCCAAAAGAAAGGTTGTTGAAGTTTAAAAGAATTTATATTAAATATTTAGTGGAGTTAAAATTATGTTGAAAAATATGTGGAAACCACCTAGGAGAGAGAAAGGTGACAACCCTTCCACTTTAAAAATTTTAATTACTACATTACATAGTACTAGTAAGCCATGTGACATGACAAGCAACAAAAAATATGAAACCATAAATATTCACTACCAATAAATAGACAACATCTAGAGGTGAATTCTTCTGCTGAGTATCCCATATATTTAATTTGGAGAGGTTAGTGAGACCCCAAACATTCTAGGATAAAAAATAATGGGAAGTAACTAATGATATCCTTGTTATTTAACTATTGGCGATTGGAATAATGCTTTAACATAAAGCCAAGGGAGGAAGAACCCAATTAAATGTTGGGTGACAAAGTCCTCTATTTTTTAGTAGCATATTCTCTATCATCCAAGTGCTCAAGAGGGATACAATACTATCAGAAATACTTTGATGAGAGTAAGAGTGAACAAAATGTTATATTTGTGAAGATAAAATCGATACTAGTTGTGACATCCAATAAAACCATCATTTAGAGGATGACTCACTTGAGGTTGGCACAAACACTTTCCCATTTTTAGAAGGGATGGGAAAAAGTGTTGACATCACCTTCACAATGGAAGAATCTAAAGTGAGATAGGTTTTCACTTGTGCCCTACTAGTGTTGGAAGTTTTCTCTTATAGTGTGACATCATAGTCTAGTTTCCCTTAGACTTTGAGTCAGTAGCCTTTATAGATCAAAGAACCCTGGATATTTGTGGAGGTGATTTAAGCCAATGAGTTTCTCAAGGGAAATCTTTAAATTTATGTTCAATGTATTGACATAAAAAATAAATATTGGCTATATTAATGTAAGGCACCCATTGGATATGATGAAGGTTGCTAACTTGAATATCAACTAGCTCTTTCAATTCCTTAGATAAATCAATCTCAACCAATACATTTTTAGAAATGACACTAGTATGACCTTTCAGGCTCCATACAAATAAACATACTTAGAAAAAAGTAGTGAAATGCAAAAAGTTCTAGAATACAATAGGCAAACTTGAAAAATCAAGTTAAATTGGGATATGGAGCTTCTTTTCATCTAAGATTGTGAAGTGGTCCAAGTTTGAAAGACCAATAAGGACTAGTGAACATACAAAAGGTTATACTTGAGGTTATCCTTATCATTGTTGGCCTTAGAGAAACTAAAAGAAACACACCCTTACTCAATTTTTGAATAGCATCAAGTCAAACCCCATGTAGGGCCTAGTGCTTATTGACCCATTCTCGAGCATACTTTAAGGTGAAGTTCTCATTACTAAATGTCATATGAGAGTGAAATGATATAATTATGTACAAGAACTATCAAATTTAGGAATGGGCAAAACCACATTTGCTAGAGATTGAAAATGTGTACCTTGTGAAATACCTTCAAGATGTTTTTTGGGGGTGCTTGCTTGGAGGAGCCATTTTATATAATTGTCAATCATCAACATTAACATGAATTGTTGGGATGAAGTCATTTGAATCCAAATAAAACCCAAATTAAAAAAGAACATAATAAATATAAGAGAATAAAAAGTTCACTACACCAAGAGTGCAAAGTGAGATAAGGGTATGTAAGAACTAGAAATATGCCACGAAACCTAGTAGAGTGCAACACAACCAACAAACTGTACCTTTTAAGTTTTTTTGATTTACCCACATCTCAATTTTATACAAATAAAGAAATGCCTTGAGACATAAAATACATTGAAGTTATACACATAATTTTGTAAAGAATGATCACGACGCTCAACTGCCATAAAAACTGATCGTAGTAATAAGATGAAAATATAAGTTTCCTTATGTGGGTTATCACTAGAAAACATGAAATGTAAGAGAGTTTTTACAAGTTTCTTTAGATCCTGGGACCTTCCACTTTAAGACAAGAGATAAGAAAATTCAAAATGTAACATAAGGAGAAAGTTAGCTACAAATGGAGCACATATACATCTCCTTATCATATTCAATTTATAGAAAAATATACAAGACTCCATTTAGGAGTTGGTTGAGAATTTATTATTCATTAATGAAGATTGGTGCTGGAAGACATAATGTAGTTGTAGGAATTTATGTGAGCTGATTTGTTATAATAAACTATTAATTTATTTTAATGTCTCTCCATAAATTAATTATATTAATTACATTTAAATATTTCCCGTTATCTATTAAAAATGGGTTCTAGAACAAAGCCTTATTAGATCATTCTCACATAAGAACTTATTAGACACCCATTTACAATCACTTATTCATTAAAAATATGAAAGGCTTTCATAATAAGTAGTCAATCATCAAGCCACTCCAAACTAAAGTGTGCCTCAACAATTTCAACTTGAAGCTCTGGAATAGAAATACTCCTAGCTTGCAACCACTGCCTATCAATCTTCTCAGTGTAGATAAAAAGCTATAGGGAATTTAGGTCACAAACTGTTGTAGGTAACGCCTTAGAAATGGAACACTCTCTCATATCAAATTCCTTTAATTTCTTGATTTTTCCTATTTCCTTTGGAAGAACTTTCAAGCCTTCGCATGTTGAAATGTTTAAATATTCTAACTATTTAAGTTTTCTAATTGATGGAGTAAGCTCTTTTAGGCCTGGCAATTGGTAATAGACAATGATAGAATAAATGGAATATTGCAAATAACGAGGGGTAGCTCCTCCAATTCACGACAATGGTTAAGGTTAAAATCTTTGAGCTTTGTGAAAGAGGGTATATTTCAAAGTCCTTCACATAAGCTCAGTGATAACTTCTTTAAGTTTTGTAGTGCTTTAATGCTCTATTTTTTCAAGAAAAATGCAAAATCAACCTCTCCAAACAAAATCTCTTGAGTTGAGTGAGTGAAGATAAGGCCTCTAGACCCTTCACAGTTGCCTTCTTTGTACTGCAATTCAATATTATAATTTTTTTAAAGATTTTTCATCGATTTTAGAAATGGGGGAAGAACTTGTTTTGTTGAAGCAAAAAATAACAAAAGAACCTCTATTTGGGGATATTCATATCATACCAATAATTTGTTGGACACAATGGATCACTGAGAGGGGGGTGAATAAGTCATTTAAACAATTTTTACTTAGTGAGAGTTATATCAGTTCAATATGAAATAAACAAAATGTAGATCAGTTACGAAAGAAATGCAAACAAGGTGTGTAGGAGAAATATCTAAAAGATTAATAAAACACACACATGAAGATGCAACACACAACACTAGATGTATGAGGAAAACCCAATGTGTGAAAAATCTTGGTAAGAATAGATGTTGGAGATTTTCTGCTCTAATGCAGCCTCACAATAAAAATATTTAATTACAAATTTTAGGGAACCAACACAAGAAGCACCAACCCTTGATTTATGAGGACCAACTCAAAGAAGCACCAACCCCTACACAATTTATAGGCTACAACCTAAAGGATCTACAACCCCTACACTAAGCACCTACTCAGTGAAAACAATATGAAAACTTAGATATGCAAATGAGATCCCTGTTGCAAATGAAGTTTCACAACCCTTCAAAGCTTCGCACTACAAGTTTCTATCTTATCGGTTTGTGTCAACTCAACACACACTACAACTTAGCTTTTCTACTAGTTCTAAATTTGCTAAATATTCTCCCCCTCTGTTCAGTTGAATTCAACTCATACTTGGTCACTCTCTATCAGGTACTGCTTCTTTCAGTTTGTCACCTTTGCATTCTATGCTCACTGTTGGTTTGTTCCTTACACTGGTTTACCCTGCTTTTCCTTATCAGTGCAATCTTCACTCACAAAAACTTTAATTTTTTATCTCTTTGGCTCTTAGAAAATAATTTTACTCTATCCTTCTCCCTTAAGCAGCAACACTATCTATCTTAGGTCTCCATATTTAAACTAAAGCTTTCTGGCTAAAAAACAATTCAAACAAAGGGTAGCTAGGGTTTCCTTCTACCGACCAAATTTGCATCCAATCTGATCCAATCCATCATGAATTTTCCATCTATCCAAAGTATGTTTGCCAAAAATAGCAAACCCGACCAATATTTTTGACCTTGAAATTTGTTGACTCATTTATGACCCAGCTATTTACTTCTCAAGGTCATCTTGCAATCTGATTTCCTTGCTTTGATCTAGGCACCGACAACTCCCTGATCTTTCTGTGTCATTCATTCTTCCTCGAGCCACATCAATCTCTTATTGAGCTGAGATTTGTTGGTGTTTCATTTAATGTAGACTAACTGCTCCAACAACCATGTCAGTGGAAACTTCACCAACCTCTGCATTCTCGCCACCTTAGCTCCACATGGTATCACATCAACATACACTCATCTCACTGACATAGGGTTAGTTTAAACTTAAAAATTTGACAAATCCTCCTACTGACACAAGCCCTTACCAGTAAAACCTTCTCCAACTGCTATCCGACAAAACACACTACACAGGTAACTCAACTTCACCTTTGATGGTTTGTGATCTCTTTGTCACTCTACCTCTTTATCACAAAAATTATCACAAACAAACAACCAGCCTTCATACTAGTTACAACTTGTCAAGCCAACACATAACTTTGTATCACCTCTTATAGGTGATGTCATTGCCAGTCTCAATACCTGCTTGTCTTCCATGCCTTCATACTGGTTTTTTCTTCCACCATATTGGTTGATAAGCCATCATGTTAATCTTCCTTATGTCAGTTCAATCTTATTAATACCAGGTTGACATACCTTATCGATAGCCCATAGTACCAGTTGAAATCAATGACAACTCAATGCCAACAATCTCCCCCTTTGGTATTGATTTCAACATTATCTGTTCTAACCCCCTTTGATAGAAATGGAAAATGGAACCTTAGTCTAACACCAGTAATCTCTCCCTTGTCAATCTACATCTGGTGAGGACACATTCTCCCCCCATGTGCATGCTTCAAGATTTAAGAGTAATAAGATAGTAACAATTGTTGACTCCCCCTGAATCATACATCCTCCTACTCATTTAAGTGTTGCTGGATGGTGGGACAACACCCATATTTTGTCTCAAGTACTCAAATGGGCCCAAAGGAAGTGGCTTGGTAAATATGACAACAATCTACTCACCAATTAGACCATATTAAACAATGACCTCCTTGTTTTCTACCTTCTCCTTCAAGAAGTGATACTTGATTGCAATGTGTTTTGTTCTTGAGTGTATCACTGAATTCTTGGAGATGTTGATTGCGCTTGAGTTATCATGCCAAATTGGAATAAGATCTGGTATCTCCACCTATATGTCCTTCAATGTCTGCTTCATCCATATCACTTGTGAACAACATGTAGCAGCAACTATATATTCGGCCTTAGTAGTGGATAATGAAACCAGGTCTTCCTTTTTGTTGTGCCATGATACTAATAGGTCTCCTAAGTAGAAAGGACCTCCACTTGTACTTTTCTAGTCATCAATACTTCCTACCCAATCTGCATCAGTATAAGCCTGCAAAGAGAAGTCTCCTTTATTTGGATACCACAGGCCATAATAGATAGTTCCTTGCAGATACCTTAAGATTCTCTTGGTTGCATTAAGTGAGACTATTTAGGAGAAACTTGGAATCTTTCTACCATGCAAACAACTTGTACAATATATAGTCTAGATGCTGTTAAATATAACAGAGTACCAATCATAGACATATATAGTGTTTGCACAAATTTCAGTGAATCATCTAGTTTTCACAACTTACAAATGGTAACCATGGGAGTACTTATCAGTTTTCTATCCTCCATTTGAAATTTCTTCAACATGTCTTTCACATACTTGGTTTGGGACAACTCACCCCACATGGACATCTCAAATTTTGTCTTCATCCAATCTGCAAATTATTTGTAAATGATGTCCTTGTCTCCACTAAAGATAATATCGTCCACATATACAACCACTATAATAATTGGATCTCCATTTAGCTTGACATACAAGTTACTTTCTACATTCCCTTTCCAGAATCTTTATTCCTTCAACTATTTATCCAACTGTGAATACCATGCTCTAGGAGCTTGCTTCAAGCCATATAAGGCTTTCTTCAACCGGCATACAAAACACTCATCATCATGTAAAAAATAACCCTTCGTTTGTTCCAATACACCTCTTCTTCAAGGTTACCATTTAAAAAGGTAGATTTGACGTCCATTTGGTAGACCTTGTAACCTTTATAGGTAGAGAAAACTAAAAAAATTGTTCTTGCCTCTAACCTTGCCTCTAACCTAGCAACTGGTGCAAAGGTTTCTTTGAAGTCAATACCTTCCGCTTGAACATACCCTTTTCAAACTAACCTTTCTTTATGCCGGATTATCTTACCTTCTTCATCAACCTTATTTCAGTAGACCCCCTTGGTACCTATGACATTCTTGTATGTCGGTCTAGGAATAGGTTCCCATGTTTGATTTTTCTCTATTTGTCTCAACTCTTCATCCATGACATCTACCCATTTCTCACATTTATACTATCAACCATTTTTCTCAATTTCCTGTTGTAGCATTTATAGGATTTGCTATTGGTTGAGTAACCCAAGAAGATTCCTTCATCACTCCTAGAATAAAAAATTCCTAATCCATCAACATCTCTCTTAATGAAGCACTTTCTTCCAAACACTCTAAAATAATTGAGTGATGGTTTGTGGTTGTACCATAACTCATAAGGAGTCATTCTACTATTCACTCTTAGTTGTACCCAGTTTAATGTATAGATAATAGTATGAACTGCTTCCTTCCACTATGTATCTAGTATGCTGGCTTCATTCAACAATGTTCTAGCCATTTCCTTTACTATTCTATTCTTCTTTTCTACCACACAATTTTGCTAGGGTGTTCTTGCATCTGAATACCATCTCTGGATTCCTTGTTTCTCAAAGTAGTCAATAAACTCATTTGAAGAATATATTCTCCACCCCAATTTGATCTTAAACACTTTAACCAGTGTCCACTATCATTTTAAAACATCCTTCTAAAAATATTGAATCTTTCAAATGCCTTTGATTTTTCATGCAAAAATGTCACCCAACTCATCCTTGAGTAGTCATCAATGAATAACATGAAGTATCTCTCACCAGTCAGATCCCTTGTTCTTGATGGTCCACAAAAATCTGTATGTACTAACTCCAAAAGTCTATTATACTCTTTTGTTTTGTAGCTCACTTTGATTTGCTTGCCTCTGATGCATTCATCACAAAAGCTACTTGTTGGTTTAGTTATTTGTGGAATATTTCTTACATACCGGTTCTTGATTATCTTCACTAGATTGTGAAAGTTCACATGGCCTAATCTCCAGTGCCACAACCAGCTTTCATCAACCCCTCCCATCATGCATTGGGACTCATAGCATTCCCTCATATTGTAGATATTACCATCTTTTCTATTTCATTTTTCAATAACCTGATTCTCTTCTTTCTTTTCCTCTTCTATAATCTTGTCTTCCAATTTAGTCTCTATCTTTTGATCCAGTACTATTTTCTTTTTCTCACCAGTTCTTAGCTTATAATTCCTTGCTATGTGATCAAAATTTTGACACTTATAATATTTTATATTAGCATTGAAACTTGTGTCCAAAGCATTCTTATAGGACATCTACACACTTCTCCTACACTCATAACTCTTATGACCAGACTCATTGCAATTATAGCAAGTGACATTTGTAGCTTGTAATGCAGAAAATGAGTTTCTACTCTCAAAACTGGGGTTTACATTCAGTTTCCTATAGTCTACCATTCTATGACTGAAATTATTACACTGGTGACAATAACCATGAAAGTTTGGAATATAGAGGTTAGATTGTCTTGGCCCTACAAATGACTGCCTCACCGGGGATCTTCCTTTCATGCTCCTAACTCTGGTGAATCCTTCATGATCAGCTCTTGCATTTCTCCTTGGATCTATGTGTCGGTGCATTAAGTATGATCTGTGGTTCATTGATTGTGTATACCAGTTTGTGTGATGGTTACAACATCTGCATATGTCTTCTTGCTGATATCTTTTCTTACCGTGAATGTCTTCTTCTCTTCACCTTCGTTTGAAGAAGTAAATAGTATCTCCTTACTGGATGTGTCTTTTCTATTTGAACTTTGATCCTCGTCAAATGCTAAGCCATTGGTATCCTTAGATTGCTTCTATTTTCTCAACATCTTGTCTAAAGCTTTAGTGTTGCCTTCATATTTTCTTCTCACTTTCATTTATTCCTTGCTTTTCTCTAATTCCTTCCAGAGCTTGACAATTTTTTCTTCTAGGTTCTGATGCTCCTTCTCCTTTTTACTCAAGTCAGTTCTAGTAACTTCACAGATCCTCTTGGATTCTTCCAATTGAAGTTTTAGATCTACAATTGTTTTCTTGGATTGTTCAAGAGATTTCTCCAACATCTCTTGTTCTTTAGTTGTAGCCTTTTTCACCTTCTTAAGATATCTTCTTGTTTTCTTTAGCTCTTCTAAGGCGTTGATGAGCTCTGCTTCAAGATCCACTTTTCCTTCTTTCTCTTCCTCTTCTTCTTCTTTAGGTATCAGAACCTCATGGGCCATGAAAAGGCTTGCACTAACTTTATCTTCACTGCAACAATTATTTGAGACACTCTCCTCATTAGTGGTATCATTTTCATGTGTGTAAAGATTGTTCTACTTCTAGTTGCCTCTTCTACCATGCTGGTAGACAATACTATTCCTATCCTTACTATATGATCTTCTACCACTTGATTGATCATCTCCTTTCTTATCACCATAGGGACATATGGCAGCAAAATGTCCAATGTTTCCCTAGTTGAAACATTTATGGGGCAACTTGCCTTTGTATTTTTCTGAACCCGTCTTGAGTCTTCTGACAAAATTTTCCATGATATCATTAGAGTCTTCACCGATTCCATCATGAGAAAACTCTTCTTTTCCTTTTCTTGATGTTTTGAATGCCGCTTCTTTCTTCATAGCCTTAGTACCGATAGTCCTCATTTCATAAGAAGACAGGGAAACATACAACTCATCCATTGTAAAGACTTTAAGATCTTTTACTTTTTCTATTGCAGAAACCTTTGTATCATACTTAGGTGTAAGGGATCTAAGTACTTTCTTCACTACCACCTCATCTTTTATTTCTTCTCCAAGCCCTCTAATGGTGTTTGTTGTTTCATCAATCCTTTGGAGATAGTCAGCAATCTTCTCTTCATATCCCATCTTCAGACCCTCAAGATGTGCTCTCAATGTCTGTAACTTGTCTTCATTGACTTTAGCATCACCTTCAAATATTTTCTACAACTTATCCCAAGTTGCTTTGGCAGATTAGTAGTGCATGACCTCAACAAACTCATTATTAGATAGCCCACTAAGAATAACATTTTTTGCCTTATAATTGTTCTCATATTCCTTCTTAGCATCTAGATCAGTAGGAGGATTATTAGGAACTGTGTACCCATTCACAACCGACATCCATACATCACAAACAAGAGAGGACAAATAGGTTTCCATTCTTCTACTCCAAAAGGCATAGTTGACACCATCAAATATAGGGGCTTTTGAGGAGGCTGATTCATTTCTTGCCATTGTGAACACTTTACAGGATCTATCCAAGCTAGAGGATGCTTTCACAAAATAGGGTACCTAGGCTTCAATACCAATTGTTGGACATAATGGATCACTCAGAGGGGGGTGAATTAGTGATTTAAACAATTGTTACTTAATCAGAGCTATACTGTTTCAATATGAAATAAAAAAAATGTAGACCGATTACGAAAGCAATGCAAACAAGATGTGTAGGAGAAATATCTAAAAGATTAATACAACAAACACATAAAGATTCAAAATACAACACCAAATGTACGACGAAAACCCAATGTGGGAAAAATCTTGGTGAGAATAGTTGCTAGAGGTCTTCTGCTCCAATCTAGCCTCACAATAAAAAGATCTCATTATAAATTTTAGGGCACCAACCCAAGGAGCACGAACCCCTAATTTATGACTATCAACTCAAAGGAGAACCAACCCCTACACAATTTATAGGCTAAAACCTAAAGGAGCAGGGACAACCCCTGCACTAAGCACCTACTCAGTGAAAACAATATGAAAACTCAGATATACAAATGAGATACCTTCTACAAATGAAGGTTTGAAACCCTTCAAAAATTTGCACTACCAGTTTCTATCTTACCTGTTTGTGTCAACTCAACACACATTGCAACTTAGCTTTTCTACTAGTTCCCACTCTACTAAATCTTCTCTCCCTCTCTTCTACTGAATTCAACTCACACTTGGTCTCTCTGTAACAGGTACTTCTTCTTTCAGTTTGTCACCTCTGCATTCTATGCTCACTCAATCGATTTGTTCCTTACACCAGTTTACCCTGCTCTTTCTTACCGGTACAATATTCACTCACAAACACTTCAGGTGATTATCTCTTCAACTCTCAAACAACAATTTCACTCTTTCCTTCACCCTTCAACAATAATACAATCTATCTTAGGTCTCCATATTTGAACTGAAGCTTTTTGGCTAAAAACTAATTCAAACAAAGGGCGGCTAGGGTTTCCTTCTACCGACTAGATTTACATCCAATCTGATCCAATCCACCTTGGATCACACACCTACTTTGGAGGAATAAGCCATCCTACATTTTCCATCTATCCAAAGTATGTTTACCAAAAATAACAAACCCGACGAAGATTTTCAGCGTTGAAATTTATTGACTCATTTATGACCCAGCTATTTCCTTCTCGAGGTCCTCTTGCAATCTAATTTCCTTTCTTCGATCTAGGTGCCAACACCTCCCTGGTCTTTCTTTGTCATTCATTCTTCCTCGAGCCGCATTAATCTGTCATCGACCTGTGATTTGTGGTCGTTTCATTTAATATCGACTAACTGCTCCAACAACCATGTTGATGGAAACTTCACCGACCTCTGCATGCTCACCACCTTAGCTCCACGTGGCATCACATCAGCATACATTCAGCTCACCGACACAGGGTTAGTTTAAAATTGAACATTTGACAAATCTTCATACCGACACAAGCCCTTACTAGTAAAACCTTTTCCTGTTGCTATATGAAAACATACACTACACAAGTAGCTCAAGTTCAGCTCCAGTGGTTTGTGATCTCTTTGTCACTTTGCTTCTTTATCACAAACAAATAGCCAGCCTTCATACTGGTTACAACTTGTCATGCCAACACACAACTTCATATCACCTCTTATCGGTGATGTTGCTGACAGTCTCAATACTTGCTTGTCTTCCATGCCTTCATATCGGTTTTGTCTTCCACCATACCGGTTGACAAGCCTTCATGTTAATCTTCCTTATGTCGGTTCAATCTTCTTCATATCGGGTTGACATACCCTACGGGTAGTCTGCAATACCAGTTGACATCAATGACAGCGCAATGCCAACATGATTTTCCTCAATAGGGCCTGCATGTATTAATTACCAAGTAAATCCAATTAGAAAATTGTGCAGTAATTATGACTCATACATTATATTCTAATCATACATGAATGGAAATAAGTAAGGGAAAATATGAACATTAAAAATAGTGGTTAGTATTCGAAAGAAATATTTTTTTTGGACCAAAATGCATGTGTAAGAGTTTCTGAATACTTACCAGTAATAATGGAGAGAATATGAGTATCAATTGCTTTGTCATTAAGCAAGTCGCATTTCCCCAGCAAACTACTGATGACCAACCTCTTGCGGTGGAGTATATTGTCTTGGTGTCCAAAATACTATGGCCAAATCTCGCACTACGTCAGACTAGGAAAAGTAAAGCTCTGAAGCATTTCCATACATTTGGGATTGTTGTACTTCCCAACGAAAAGATACTCACCAGGTCCACTTTATAACATTAAAACATTTAACCAAATTATTTGAAAATTAGAAAACAGTTAAAAATCAGTCTTGTTTGAACCAATTTTCTTCTAAACTTAGTAACAACATTAATTACCATAAACTACCAAATGATAAAAATATAGAAAACAGTTAAAAATCAATCTTACCTGAACCAATTTTCTTCTAAACTTAATAACAATATCAATTACAATAAACTACCAAATGATAAAAATATTAAAAAACAGTGAACGATCTTCTTTAATAACATCATCAATTGCAACAAACTACTGCAAATATTTTGGAATGCCTATCATAACTTTTTCCTCCATAGCCCAACCCATATAAGAACAACATTGATGTTTTGGGCCCATGAATTGCTTCATCTTGTGAAGTTTATTAAAAACCTTCCAAAAGCCGATTTCTGAATAGTTGCAGGAATGTTACCTTTTAATTCCTAATGCTATACTGAATCTGCAGATTTCAGTTAGTGGGTACTAGTACATGGTAGAGTGTCCAGTGGCCCATTAAAGTACCTTCACGCCTTTGTCTCACTCTGACAATGGCTTAATCATCTCACACTCATGCTCCACCTTTCACGGCATTTAATTTCTTTTAATGCCAATGCAAATTATTGGTGAAGACTACACCTCGGACTGCACAATTTTTTTTTTTTTAAAACAGAAGTTTCATTTTATATTATGGCCAAATCTCGCATTACGTCAGACTAGGAAAAGTATAGCTCTGAAGCATTTCCATACATCTTAAATTGTTGTACTTCCTCTGTTAAAGTGAAAGCATGTCAGCTTAGAGTTGAAAAACGCTTATTCAAAGATATTCAATATACAAAAGCAAAGGCAATTACCTTACACTGCTAGTTAAATGTTAAATTTTCTTGCAAGTTCTGCTAAGATGGCAAAAGCATCAAGCCTTTGTAGCTTTCAAACATATACCCAAATGGTCAAAAGTGCATCAACACAAATTTTCTTGTTCCCGAGAAATAATCCCAAGTCTAAGAAACATTCCTTGGCTACATCATCTAAGCAGTCAATACTGATCTGGGGCAATCTAAATAGCCCTTTTCTGTCATAATCTTGTTCGTTGCCCTCATCCAAGCCTTGCACGATTCCCCATGCGTAGAGCTCGCAATCACTGAAACCATTTGTTAAAGTATTTACGACCGGTAAATTTCTTTCCAGTTTGGAGCTTAGCTCTGCGTATTCCCTAGCGCCTTGTCCTTGTGTTTGTTTTCTACGATTCCTTGTCTTTGGAAAGCTAATAGAAGTGTCTTCTTTATATAAAAAGTAGACGCGGCAAATAGTAAACATAGTTCGAATGAAATCAGAATTCTCAGCGTATACGTGCATCCGAATTTCCCTCATTATGATAGTAAAATTGATTACATGACTTGTTCATTTCAAACACATACGTTGACTTTTAACGCTCTCCCTTTTTGATAAAGGGTTGGAAAATTGGTAAACACGTAATACAACAATCAAAATATAACTTTGACCTTATTTATCATTAATTAAAAATTTAAAAAACGTGTTATAATTTTTAAAATATTTAATAAATACAGTTAAAAACAGGATTTCGGATTTTTTAAATTATGATGACTAAGTTTACTTTTTAAATCGGGCAATTTTTAAATATTTTTTCAATAAAAAAATTAAAATAGTGTCTTTTAAAATTTAAAATTGTTGTGTTAAATAAAAAAATGGTGATATCTACTTTGTTTAAATAAGTATTATATTAACTTATCAAATTTTTATTTTAGGTGTTATTTTTCTAAATGTATAATTAGAGAGTGTCTTCTACTCATAAGAGTCAATCAATCTTTTCAGTTACTGAGGGAAAAAAATTAGATTAAAAATAAGGATATTCTATTTTTGACAATTATAAATGTGGTTGTAATGGCTCCAACAAGACCTTTCAATTGATGTCCATAAAATGAGACACTACTCCTACTCCATCTTTCTCTCACTACTCTCTTTACCTCTCGCTCAACTCATCTAATGCACCCTCTCTGTCTACCTTCCTATCTCGCCCTCTATTGTTCCCTCTCTACTCTTTTTCTTACCTCTCTCTCTATCTCTCTCTACACAACTCTCTCTCTCTCTAAATATCTTTCTCCTACCTCTTTGTCCCTCTCCCCTCTACTCATTTTCTCACCTCTCTCTCTACCTTCCCTCCCTCATTCTAACCCAACCTCTCTATCTCTTTTACCCACCCCTAGTCCCCCTACCTATCCCTCCATGAATGGCTCTCTCTCTCTCTATCTCTCTCTCTCTCTCTCTCCCCCTACTTCACTCTATTTTTTTTCTTAGCTCTCTCTACCTACCTCTCCCTCCAACTTCCTTGCTTCTCTCTGTACCTAGCTCTTCCCCATCTCTCTCTCTCTCTACCTCTCCCTTCCTCCATCTATTCTTTCATCTCTGCTCTTTTTCTTACCTCTCTTTCAAACTCTACATAGATCCCTCTATCACTTCTTCCCTCTCCACTTCTCCTTTTCTCATGTATATCTCTCTCTCTCTCTCCAACTCTTCTTCCTCCCTCCCTCATTCTATCAAATATTTTTCAATCATACATGTCTACCTATACCTCCCTCCTCCATACTCTTTTCTTGCATCTATCTCTCTCAATATATCTATTTATCCTTATCTTTATCTATCTCCCACATAATCTTTATCTCTCTATATTTCATTCTACCTTTCTTTGTATATCCCTCATTCTCTCTTATTTCTGTTTATCTATATCTCCCTCTCTCCCTCCCCTCTCTCTATATATCTATCACTCTCTATTTCTCTATCTCTCTCTATCTCATTATATCTCTATCCCCCCTCTCTCTTTATGTTATTCTCCTTTCCTTCTGCCTTTTTCTCTCAAGAGATTTATAAGATATAAAATCTAAAGAAAAATTATGAGCCCCAAAATGCACTCACATTTTACGTGTCATAAACTAGGCTTACTTTTTATGGCTCACAAAAGACGAGAATATTTTGACCTTTACAAAATGCACTTATGTTATGGCTTGGTATTTTTCAAGCCATAATAGGATCATGTTATTTTGTTTTAAACATAATGTGAGTGTTTTATGTAAAAAATTAGTCATTTGGCCACTCTTTTGTACACCATTTCCATGCACATGCACCTACATTACATATTGCACAAATTTAAGTATATTTATTTAGGACTAGATAACCATTCTTATAACAATCAAATTCAATAAAGAAACTCAAGGATTGTGCTTCCTTAATTATTAACAACTTTAACTATAATGAGATAGTAGTTCAAGATACTCTACGTTATCAATACTCTAGTACTTCAAACATACTCTTCTAACACTTGTAATAATTACCTTCGCCACCTCTATTTAATTCATATAATTACATGCAAAATATGATGTTATTCAACTGAGAAACTTCTATCCAATATAAATGTATTAGCTTGGGATGACCTTACTAACCATAGCTATACGATAACTCTATTCTCTAACATTCCATACATTGAATATGGTAAGCTCCTATTGTCATAGTTAAACCTACACCTAGACCTATAGCTCGAGGGCTTATTCATAATGCCCTTGCTTACATATGTCTTTCAAAAAATAAAGGCTACATAGTTCACACAACAATAATAAAATAATTCCATCTCTAATCTAATATGAGATCCTTCATCTCACATTTGAATCCCTGGGATTCATTTCTCTTATGCTTCCAATATAATCCATTCATATTAGTATGGTAGAAAATTCATTCAAGTCAAATGTTATATTTAAGCCAACAAAAATGTATGAACACACAAAATTGCATATTAATGACCAAATCATATATATCAGATCTACATATATAGCAATCTACTCATGAAATAAAATCATATATATACATAATGTGACTATTTCATGACTCCATCATATATACCTAGTATGAATAACTAATATCATAGGCACACATAGTAGCTAGGTCATGAACATGCCATTTATACATTGTGTGTCTAGCTCAAATAATCATCATAGATACATATAGTTACTAGCACATATATACATCATAGATAGACATTCTGATAACGTCAAGCTGAAATAACATATATAGATTTTTTATTTTATATATAAAGTTTTATTAGATCAAATATATGAATCACGTGTATCTATAATGACTAGCTCATGCATACATCAAGTATAAATAGTGTCACTATCGCATATACACAACACTATTATATATAATGGCAAGGATCATGTAGATGTCATATATAGATAGTGTGACTAACTCATATACACACCATAGTTACATTGTAATTAACTCATCTATACATCACATATACCCAATATGACTAGATTGTACACATGTCACTAATATAGATAGTGGCCAATTAATGCATACATCAGCTATACATAGTGTGACTATCTCATACACACATCATGATGTATATATTGGTTAGATCATGCATACATGAAATATAAATATTCTGACTAGCTTATACACACATCACAAGCACATATAGTGACTAAATCATGCATTTGTCACATAAAATGGTTTTGACTAATTGATAAAAAGGAACTCATGACAACCTTTCTCTGAACATCATTTGTCTTACTAGCTCATTAATACATAAGATCTTAGTTATACCCAAATAGAAAAGTATTGTTGGTACATCCCATACTACACTACAGGTACCATACCTTTTCAAAGTTTGATACAAATTATGATAAAAATAAATCATCCGATACTACTGGTAGCCATTACTAGATGCATGGGGGCTTCACTTAGTGAACCTAGGTTAAAGAACACTTGCGTTTATGGCATAATAAATAATCCCCCTATTTAAAAAAAATATTGCCCTAAAATCCTTTTTTGTCACCCCTTCCCAATATACAACCCAAATTAAAATCCCTACATTTTTTCATAGCCCAAATTAAAAAACCTCCTACTTTCACCAAATAGGCAATATATCGAGCTTATATTTAGATATATTAAACCCCCCAATATGAATGTGCGTGATATAATATTGCCTAGCTAGTGAAGCCCCTGTGACTAGATGAGGTGTAAGTGTAAACACATTTAACACGTGAAACCAATAACCTTCCCCATTATTACTTGAATATTTTTACTCACCATTTAAAATTTAATTTAAACTTGTAAATAATTAAAAAGATAGTCTCCAATTTTATATTTAAAAAATTAACACCTAAAATAAATGTTTGGTAAATCTATATCCAATGCTCATGAAATATTATAGAAAATATCATTGTATAATTTAACACAACAATATAATATTTTGAGATACTATAGTGTAAATATTTAGCCAATAAGCTATATTGCACAGGGTTTCCAGCCCAAAATTCTCTCACACCTAAAAATAGGTAATAAGCAATTTTTAATCCTTGTAATTAGGTGTAAATATTGAAGATATGATTTGAAATAGGATTTTATTTTATCTGATAGACTTTAATTAGAATTTTTCCATTCTAACCATCAGAGATATGGATTAAGGTAAGACAACTTTATTTGAGAGATTTGATTTTACTTTTTCATATTCACAAGTCATTGGAGAAATGCATTGTTCACCAAGACATTAAGTCTAGTAAAGTTTTCCTTGATTTTGAGTTCAGTGTGATGTTGGGGACTTTAAACTGGTAATCCTAGTGAAGCATAATGAATACTATCAAAACTCAACTAGATCATAAACACAAGGATACATGGCTCTATGGTGTGCCCTTTCAAGAATTTCTAGTGCTCAATAAAATGTGTTTAGTATTTGATTATCTCATCTAGTTTTTCTTTTCAATTCACCAATTTTTTTAACCTCAACTTTTTTTTCAAGTATAATATAGAAATGATAGATTGCAATATCTATTCAAATCTCATTTTGAATGATGAATCTAATTTAATTTTTCTACTATCACCCTTTATATCTCTTTAAATGTTAAATTTTGTTTGATTTTTATTTCCCTTGGCTATCTTGGCTAAGGTTTGGTATTTATTGTGCTATAATGGTTGGGTATCTCTTCGCTTGTTTCAATATTCTCATCTTTCCTTGGCTGTTTATTGCATATCTTATAATTATGCTTTATTGTGGCAATATGTTATATATGGGAATTTTGAGCTTAATACTTGGCTACATTCATAGCTTGATTATTCTTATTAGTGCAGTCTACATTTTCTTATCATGGAGTATTGTATATCTCTCCCTTGAAAATTCTATAAGGTTAGATTAGAAGCCCAGTATAATATTGAGAGTTTTTTCTTGGTCTTTACTTTAGGTTGCTCACATATTGAAATTTCATTACAGTAATTATTGGTAATGAATGGCTTTAGTGTAACTCCTCTACTTATTTTTTGGAAGTTATATCTTGATTGTTTTTTATTTCTATAGTTTTATTACTTGATTTTTGTATAGTTCGATCTATTACTAAAAAATATGTTATCTCATCTCCTTATGATGATGATTTACTTGATCTTTAGTTATCTAACCATAAATTGCAATTGGAGTCCCTTCCCATTGGGGGTTTTATAAGATTCTCTAAATTCATGGCTAATAATTGTCTACGTGAGCTTCATTTTATTATTAGGTTTGGTCTACAGGGTGGTTCCTTTCAAGACCCCATTAAGGATCTTAGGAATTTGATAGAATTAGTTGCTCCTGATATTGTATCTACTATTCTGGACTACTATGTGGGATTGTACAATTTGTTGGGGCCTCCTCTATCCTTTGATTATTGGCTTCCTTTGGATGTTTTGTCACTGCAAGCTATTGCTCATCCTGATCTTGGGCTTCAAAATTCTCTTCCTTTTGATGTTGTTTCTTCTCAAAGTACTTCTGAGAGTTATTCAATGGAGACTGACTTTTTTAGTGATAAATATGTGACTGGTGAGTCCTCACAATATGATTCTTAAATTGAGGCCTCTCCTTTGGACATTGTTCCTAATTATTCATATAGTGAATCTCCCTAATGTATAGTTCTACTCTTATTAGAATATTTTTTGTATCTAATTCTTATTGCTAGTTTTTTCTAGCTTGGTCATGGTAGATGGCTTATGGTTGGGATTTATTCTATCAAACTTGTATTTTCACCTTGGATTTTGTGTTTTCAAGGTACAATAATTATGTAAATTTTATTTTTATTAATAGAAACTTTTTAGTGACTAGGTCACTTCTATTATAAAGAAATAAAAATCACTATTTAATGGTTCTTCATTCCCATCTAAATAAAAATAAGAAAAAATTCTCCAAATCATGCTATGTCACCATTGGGAATGGTATCAATATTTTCATAAAAGCAACAATTGTATAAAGATTGGTTTTGGTTCATCTCATTTTTAAAAAATTATGTTGCAGTAGGCTTTCATTAATTTCCTACAAACTCTACCATTTTCTCATTGGTATTGTTAATAGAAGGCATAATTTGTGTATAATTTTAAGATAAGTCACTTTCCATGGCTCAAATGAGTTTTTTTTTTTTTAATTTGTATGTGCATGGATTACTTTTTGTTATGTTTTATTCCATTCTTAAACATTTTTATTGTTATCCACTAAATAAAGTCATGCATGTCAAGAAGGTTGTCTCATGCTCAAAAAAATAAATATTAAGGACTTGAAATATCATCCTCAAATTCTTTTTTAGTTAATTGTGAATACGTTGAAGTAACAACTATACAAAGATTGATTTTGCTTTGACTCTTTTAGAAACATATATGTTGCAATTAGGTTTCTTAAATATCCTACAAGCTCTATTATTTTCTTATCCACATTGTTGATAGAAGGCACAATTTGTGTAAAATCTGAAGGTAAGTCACATGCCATGGTCTCAATGAGTTTTATTTCTTCACCTTTGTAGACGACTACAACAAAATAACATGTTTTGTAATTATATTATAATTTGATGTACCATTGTTTTTTTCTGATTGGATAGAGTGATTCATGTACATATTTCCTTGTCAATAACTTTGTTGTAGCTTTTTGGTTTCTTTAAAAATTACAAGTAATAACATTGTATTTTCTACATCCTAATGTGTTGATATAACCATATGATATTTCTATTTATAAATCATAAAATTGATAAATTGATAATATAAATAATTCAATTGCTTGGGTTTAAAAGGGAGAAAGCATGAGAAAGACCCAATATATAAAATATGCTAAAATTTCATAAAAATATGGAAGAAAAAAAAATTATTATTTCATGCCTATAAAGCAAAAACAACATAAGATATGGAAAAAATAAAAAAAATTAATGGTCTTAATTGCTCTTAAAATTCAACAAAAGTATCAAATTGTGAGTCAAATAATATTACAACTTAACTTAAGACAAAGTTATGAAAAAAACATTGTTTCTTTGGTTACAAACAAGATCACATCTTGAAAGGTGAAATGGTCATCACTAGAAAGTAAATTAGCCTTAAAATTGCTTTAAATGGAATCCCTATATGCATCATATTAGTTCTAGGTTCTGCAAAAATTATTCTCTAGTAATTGCAAGATTTGTCAAGAGATTTTCTGTGGACTAATAATATTACAAGAAAGAAGAAGGTTCCACTTACGGAATGGGATAAAGTTTTCTTTGGAAAATAGTGGTGAGGTGTTGGCATACATAAACTTCAAGAAAATACTCAAGCATCAGGAGATAAATTGGTATTGATATTATATTCCAATCTAGATTCTACTTGGCTAGGCTCATAAGAAATAAATATTTGGATACTTTGGAAAGGGAACATATTTTCACTCTAAAAAATCTTCCTAAGGGGTCTAAGGGATATTCTCCTTGCACACCTATCTTGTGTGATTAATAATGGTAAGAGTGTGAAGGCTTCGAGAGGAAGCTTGGAATGGGAATAAGCTCATGGATGCTTGTCATGGTTTGGGGGAAGTTAAAAGACACTTGCAGGTTTCTTGGCACAACTTTGTGGTAGATTAATTTTATATTGATAGATCAGCTCTCCATCCTAGAGTGACATGGAAATGTATTTCTTCCTTCCATTTTATAATGAATGTGAAAAAAAGAAATGAAAAATGAGATATAGAAAATAAGTATTTTTTTTTGAAAACATCAAATAAAATCATTTGCACAAAGACTTTAGTGGCACTTACATAGTAAAGTTTGAGTATTTAAGCATTATACAACAAACTTAGAGATTGGATTGGCCATACAAGTTATAATGGTCATACCTTTGTCTCCCAAAAGGTAGAGTATTCACATGGGTAACTTATAATGGTCAGACCTTTATCTCCCAAAAGGTAGAGCAATTCACATGGTTAACTAACAGATACCAAGACCTCTGAGTCTTACCAGATAGAGAGGAGTTGCAGCCACACCACCAATCTTTTTTAAGAAAATTTAAAAACATTCTTTACATAAAAGAATTCACCATTCATAAATAGTGAAAAGAAAATTACAAAAATGCGTAAAATCCCCCAAAATATATTATTATATTAAAATTGGTTACAATCTCTTGTCAAATATAGTTCAGACTACAATCTATATGTTGATCCCTTCTAATATTACATAATTTCAAGTTAAGTTGCAATTTTGTAAGAACATATTCATTTTATGAATTCTAAGACATATACGATAGATGGTGTCATAGTTATTACACCCTCTTCTCGATGTGATATGGAGAATCCCTCATGACCTAAAGCCTAGAGAAAGAAGCATTAAATGTATCAACATAAAAATTTATATAGTATATGATGATAACATATTAACTTACAAAGCTAGTACAATGTCTAGATAGAAATTGATAATATACCCCAAAAGGTGTGCCAAGTTGTGTACCTTCTCGATGTGATGTAGAGGGTCCCTCATGACCTGAAGCCTAGAGAAAGAAGCATTCAATGTATCAACATGAAAATTTATATAGTATATGATGATAACATATTAACTTAAAAAGATAGTAAATGCCTAGATAGAAATTGATACTATACCCTAAAAGGTGTGCCAAGCTATGTAGGAGTAGATGCAATATTGACGCGAACATTTGGTGTAGCCCTTACCTATATAAGCCAAATCAATTTAATGAAGTATTAAATTTTATAAAAAAAACATGCACTTAATTTATACCTATATTTAATGAAGTATTAGATTGAAATGTGCATGTATATATATCTATACCTACTCAAGATGATCATCAGAGCAAAGAAAATCCATATATGATGTCATCATAGTATCATCTGTTGCATCATGTTTAACTGCAACTAAAGCAGATCCTAGATTAGTAGTAGGACCTACACACATCTGATGATAACTCATACACATATGTGGCATCAATCGAGGAGCGGATGAAATGTGTGCAACTTGCTCAATCAAGCTACCTATGAGGGAAATCAAAGCACCTAATGTTGAAATGAATGATGTATTCTACACATCTACCAGAATCGATGGAGCAACAAGTGGAACCATGGGTGGATCTGGTAGGGGATTATTACTACGTGCCCCTAATCTATGTTGTGGCATTCCACTACCAACACCCTGGAATGACTTAATATCAAAATAATTTCATTTTTGGTGCATTACAAACTCACGGTATAATTTATTAAAAAAATATAAAGGGACCTCATAATTATGATGTGGTGGATAATAAAAAACCATCCACCATCTATCCCAAAAGTGTCTAGCCATTTCTGGATGATCACACCACCTAATTGAAATTCTTTTCTGGCTAGGTTGCATTGGTTCTCTTATTTTGGGGTTAGTAAAATATGAACATAAATGAGCTTTGGTTATTCTAAGATTAGTGCTTTGCCTATAAGTTAATCCATTAGCATAAAAATCACACAACTCTTGTTGTCGTCTATGAAATTGATCTAGTTGAGAATTAACTGATCTAACTAACTTGACAACAATTTGCATTGATTTGGCAAACTCTAGAACATGCTGGGGGGGGGATTGGCTCATTTTGGATTGAAGTGATATTTTGTTCAATAACTAGTAGGTTTTCATTATTTTTTTCTCTTAAATGGATTTCATCTAGTCTAGGGGGTGGAGGTGGAGGTGGAGGTGGTGGTGGTGGTAGTGGTGGTGGTGGTGGTGGAGTTTGAGGTGGAGGTGGAGGAGGAGGTGGTTACGGTGGGGGATTCTCACCTAATAATTCATCTATGTCAAAAATATCCATCATAACAAAGAGATCCTGCATATATAAAAATATACATGAATTATATACAACTCTATGTCAAAGAAGAATCTATTTTAGTTTTAAAAAAAACATTTATAAATAGTAACATGTCTATGTTATTGAATGAGATACACATGAAATATAATATAATATTGGACTTAAAAAAATATACATGTACATACCATTGAATCTTTAAATATTAAATTTGTGCACAAAGCTTAATACATACTTTCATTGAAACTTCATAAATATATTATATATTCAATTTAATGCATTCAATTTTTGTAAAATGCATGAACTATTAAAATTCATATAAAATATTCCACTACATGAACTTGTAGAGAAATTAAAATAAAATCAACATATATAAAGTAAATTATATAATATATAATTAGTCACAATTCTGGTAAACATGTTGAATTAGTACTTTCTATTGGAATAGTACTAATATATTAGATGGTAACCTCTCTAAGTGATCATTTACTAATTAAACATGTTGAATTAGCACTTCAGTGTTGGAGATGAATTAGATGATGAAGTTCACAATTCGAGAAAATCATGTCATGTCATGGCTTAATAGGTCCTATTATGCCATGACATGATATAATAGGACCAACTATGGACCTATTATGCAATGTCATGGCATAATAGGACATATTATGCCATCATGGCATAATGTGTCCATAATTGGTCCTTTCATACCATGACATGGTATAATAGGACCTTAATAGGACCTTTATGCCATGACATGGCATAAACCTAAGCCTAAACTTTGATATCTAAAATTTGAAGAGTAATGTTAATTACTTTTAATATAATATTGAACTTGAAAAAATATACATGTACATACTATTGAATCTTTAAATATAAAATTTGTGCACAAAACTTAATAAAAAATTTCATTTAAACTTCATAAATCTATTTTATATTCAATTTAATAGATTCATTTCTTGTAAAATGCATCAACTATTAAAATCAATATAAAGTATTCCATACACGAACTTGTAAAAAAAGTAAAATAAGATCAAGATATATAAAGTAATTTATATAATAATTAATTAGTCAGAGTTCTGGTAAACATGTTAAATTAGTATTTTGTGTTGGAATAGTACTAACATATTAGATGGTAACCTCTCTAAGTGGTCATTTACTAAGTAAACATGTTGAATTAGATGATGAAGTTGGCAATTCGAGAAAATCATGTCATGTCATGGATTAATAGGTCCTATTATGGACCTATTATGCCATGATGGCATAATAGGTGGACTATTATGCAATGTCATGACATAATATGACTTATTATGTTGTCATGGCATAATAGGTCCTATTATGCCATGACATGATATAATAGGACCAAGTATGGACCTGTTATGCCATCATGGCATAATGTGTCCAATTATGCCATGAGATGGCATAATGTGTCCATAATTGGTCCTTTCATACCATGACATGGAATAATAGGACCACAATAGGACCATAATAGGACCTGTATGCCATGACATGGCATAAACCTAAGCCTAAACTTTGATATCTAAAATTTGAAGAGTAATGTTAATTACTTTTAAGGTTGTACATTTGGATTTCCCTCTTCTAAAATGAATTTCTAGTTAAACCCCAATGTCCAGTAGCTCAAATTGTAGTTTTAATTATGGATTTTGTCTAATCCATGAAATATAAAACATCTCGCCTATTTTTTTGATTTCCCATAACCCACTATAATATCCCAAAAGGCCACATGGTCACCTAAAAAATGATCCAAGGCACTAGAAAGGTACCAATAACTAATAGTGGTAATGGCACAATAATACTATGGACCTATTATGCCATCATGGCATAATAGGACATATTATTCCATCATGACATAATATGTCCTATTATGCCATGACATGGCATAATAGGTCCATAGTTGGTCCTATCATACCATGACATGGCATAATAGGAACATAATTTGCCATCATGGCATCATATGTCCTATTATGCCATGTCATGGCATAATAGGACCTACTATATTCCTATTATGCCATGACATGCCTTAATATGAAATGATGGCATAATATGTCCTATTATGCCATGACATGCCATAATAGGTTCATAATTGGTCCTATTATGTCATGTCATGGAATAATAGGAAAATAGTTATCAAATCTATAATAATTTGATTGTCAATGCCTAATTCTTAATGAATATTTCATTTTGGTTTTGGTTTTGATACATCCATTTAGTTTCGGTTTGATTTGGATTTGGTTTTGATTTCCATTTAGTTTCGGTTTTGTTTCTATTTGGTTTCAGTTTTCATTTTAATTTCTATTTAGTTTTGGTTTTGTTTCGATTTGGTTTTGGTTTTGGTTTTGATTTCCATTTAGATTTGGTTTTGTTTCGATTTGGTTTTTGTTTTGATGTTTGTGAGATATCTTGTATCTTGTAAATTTGATATTTTGTTTTGTTAACTATCTAAATTTGGTTTTGATTTGTAAATTTGTTGAATAGGGTTTAGGGTTAACTGTTGAAGAATATTTCAGATAAAAATTAAGAATTTACAAATGTAAAAATAAATTTACTTATACACTACTTTAAAAAAACAACTAAAATAATACCAAAAAAATTTAAATAATACTCAAAAAATAGGAAAAATATATAAGAAAATTACAAAATGTGAAAATGGATGATCAAATGTGTACCCAGGATATTGTTGGAGGCTTGAAATGGAATCCATAGCATGGGGGCCCATTTTTTATCTTCTTTTCTCACTTCAATTGTAGGGTGAAAATGACAAAATCCGCTCAAAAAAAAAAGGGTAAAATCAAATTTATAAATAGGGGCTCATTTTTTAAAAATGGGCCCCCATTTTATTTGAAAGTAGACCTCCATTTGAGAAGAAAATGGGGGCCCATTTTTTTACAACTCGGGCCCCCATTTTATTTGAAAGAAAGCCCCCGTTTAAGAACAAAATGGGGGCCCATTTATTTTCTCCTCAGACCTCGTTACCTTTCACCTCGGTGGCCCGAAGAAAAAATAGGCCCTTGTTATTTGAAAAAGGGCCCCCATTTCTTAGAGCACATTTTCCAATGCATAGACTTCCACAAATTTGTGACCCATTACTTTGCACTTACCCAATTTTCAAATGATACTGCTATTTTGGTAGAATTAGAAGAGAGTAACTAGGATGCTGTTAATATATAAATTGGATACCTTTTGTGAGGCCTCAAGTAGCAAGGCCTCTCTCCCTAAGTCCATTATGCTTGGGTGGGAGGACCAACCTCCTAACTGGTTCAACAAATATCCTATCATGCGGAGGAGCTCAAATCATCAGGTGAGGTACTTGGGATTCCCTTTTGTTGTGTGCCCCAACCCTATAGAGATGTGGAAATGGGTAAAAGAGAAAATTGATTAAAAAATAAGAAAATGGAACAAGCACTATCTTACGATGGCTAGCAAATTTTAGATTTGTCAAAAGATCCTCTCATCCTATTATATTTATTACACTTTTGCATGGTTATTCAACAACTATCATTTCAACTATATACAAAAACTCATTAGGGACTTTATGTGGTTGGATGGGAAAGGAGGTAAGAAGTGACATGCTATTAAATAATAGTGGTACACAATGAGCAAGTTTAAGGGGGGGCTAGGGCTGAAGGACTTAAAATGGTAGGGAGTGTCTTCTTTGGTGGCCAAATGGATATTCAAAACCCTCCAAGGAAATCAACCTTGGAGAATCCTTATCAAAAATAATATTTCTAAATTGGTACCTAAAAAAGGGCTATCATGGAAAAATCTTCCTTTTATTGATTTGCTTGCTAGACAGTTCTTGGTTAAGCCAACAGGTTGTGTGGTGTTCAGATTTATATGGAAATCCTAGGAGAATGTGAGACACCTTATCACACGTAATGGAGTCATTGGAGAAGGAAACAGGGCATACAAAGAAAGGTCTATATGGTGGAATTTCGAGCATACTAATAAACCTCTAGCCCTATTGGAAGGGTGCTCAACCAAAAGTTGGGAAACAAAATGCATTCAATACTTTGTTGATATCATTGAAGATGGTCACTTGTTGTGTTGGAATAAATTTTTCCTAAAATTTGATGTGCCTCAGACATGCTAGAGGGCCTATATTGTTCTTCTATAGAAGCTTGTTCCCACCTTAGCTTGTCCAAATCCTATGATGTAGACAGTGATAGATTTACCTCTTACCATTGGTCTAATGGAACCTTCCTCTACTATTTTAAAGCTAAAACCATCTATAACTTACTCACTGATAATGATAATGTCATTTCCCATGTTAATAACTATTGGAGCTTGATTCATCCTCCTTCCTACTAGCATAAGACTTTTGAGAACATGTTGAAAAGACTAATTGAACCTAAAATAAAGTGTTTCCTTTGGTGTCTTATCCTTAATAGATTATCTATCTGTGACCCAAGTGGGAAGCCTAGAAACTATAAATATTGCAAACTCCCTAAGATAGTGAAACATATCTTCTTTGATTTCCTTTTACTAAAGAAATATGGAACATTTTTGGTCTTGTTGTTGGACATAATAGTTATGTTGAAATCCTCAAGAAAGATACTAATGTTTTTTGGTTTGTTCTTTCTATTGAAATACTTTGGATTATTTGAAAATTTAGGAATGATGATGTGTTTAGTGGAAGGGATAGGATTCTTCCCAGGTCTCTAAGGAGACTCATAATACAATATGTTAACATACAAGTATTGGTCACCATGATCTTAGCAAGGAAAACATTTGTAAAGCTTCCGCAAGATGGCATAGTAAGAGTATTTACATGGGAAATATCATATGGATTTACTTGGACATAAAGGATAAAAGAGAGGACACCATTCAAGATTTGTCTGGAAAAATTTGTCATGGGCCTTAATGAGCAAAAGAAGAAGGATATTTAGGAGCAGAGGGCAACGATACCTATGGCAGAATTGTTCATATCCCCTTACATGAAACCCATCAATGTCCTCAAGTCACTTTAGTGGTAGGATACTCCTGTTGGTTAAACCACATGGATGGAAGTTATTGGTGGTGCCAACTCACCAATGGGAGAATTTCAGTTTAGGTGAATAGTTTTATGATGATTAATTAAGTTGTAACATTTTTGTGATATTTCCTAAACTCTAGCAAGTAGATGATGTAATTTGAACTCTACCGATTACATACAATTTTTTATACTAGTTGCATTTGCATAACTGTAGACAAATTAGTACTACAAAACTAATGTAATAGACTTATTGTATAGTGCCCACTTTATAATTAATAAAAAAAAATTATTCCAAGCTAAATTATGTAACAATTACAAACCAGTGAGCATATTAAACAAATACCTCTCTTAAAACTTTACTTGTGCGAGTGTGCAATGATATAAACCTATGAAGCAATAGGATATATGAAGCATAAATTTGTTACAAATATAAATTATTACATTCATAATGTTAGATAGATAAAAAAAAAATATGATTAAGAAAAGTTTAGAAGAAAATAGTGCATAAATGTATGAACTAGTGAATGACCACTGTGTCTATGAGAGAGGTTTAGATCCAAGGGTTACAAGATCATACCTCTCACCTCTCATTTCTCACCCATTTATTTTGCATCTCTACATTAATTCCTATGCATGCTCATTTGTTACCATGATTCAATCCTTAAGTATCTTACAATTAATTCTCAATTATATGGTTTTCTATGCAATCAATAGACCAATCTCCTAGGATTTAATTGAAATTCAAGATAATTCTCTATCTTTTAAGATTGATACAATACAAATTGTGGAATATGTTCTATTTACACAAATAATGAAAAATTGGAGCTAGAGAAACACAATCATATAGCATAAAAGTTTTAAGACATAAACTCATTAATTAAAAATCATTATATTTGAATATATATTCAAACATTATTTATGTCTAGTTATATAAACATCATAATTTATTCTTCAGTAAATCTCTAATACTTTTTTCCAAACTAACATAACTCTAATATTGTCAAGAAAAACCATATGGGGAATCATCTACTATTTCAAAACTCTAGATAAAATGAATTAAAATGATTTGTTGAATATTTTACAAATAATTAATTTCTTTTGTAATTTAGAATTTGATAATGGTTAATCTTATATTGATTCAACTTATGGACTTTCTTATCTTTTCAAGCTTTACTTGACTAGAAAGGATATTTAAGGGTATCCTTGACGAGTTATTTCATCCTATATCCATAGTCATTCATTCTATTATAGTATGGGAAGATTAATGGGTATTTTGATTGATTATCACTTGTTAATCTTGAGAACCATTTTATAATGATGGTAAAGAATGTAGTGTAATGGATTAACTGTGCTCTAAAAAATATAATCTTTTATCTTGAATTTGATGGTAATTTACATGTTAAATATTAATATTTAATAAAAAATATAATAATATTATTAAAATAAACAACATATTAAAATAAAGACATAGACAATAAGAAATAATTAAATAACTAATAAAACTAGGAAAATAGTTTTAAAATTTTACATAGATGTATGAATACCATTTACTATTTAAAATTTCATTAATTAATTTAAAATATAAAAATTAAAAATTTTCAAAGTTAATCTATCATTTGATTATTAAATTTTTCAAGCTACTTAAAAACTATTAGTCAATGCCGAGAAAAAAAATTCCTCTAGAATAATTAATATTACAAATATAAAATATTTTTTCTTCCAAATATAAACATAAAAAGATAGATGTGAATAAAACCATAGAATTATCGAAATTATGACTTTTTAAAAGGAATACTAAATTTTTTATAGAGATAGTTGTATTTAAGATAATAAAATTAAATACAATAGCTCTAAATTTATAGTTTTGGAAATTTTTATAATTCTAAATTTATAACTTTTCATTTATTTTCTAGAAAGTCGTATTTAAGATATTTCATAATAGCATTAACATTAACAATACCTTATTGTTGTTATATATTAAGGATGCTTGTGCTGCTTACAAGTGAAACCTCTCAAAGGGAATTAATAACATTTAATATGACCAATATAAACCGTTTGAATAGGTTATTCAAGATGCCCTTTAATAAATGTATAATTGTGATAGATTTTAATCTTAAAAAACTGAATATTGCTCCTCTTCAATAAGATCTTATTTTTAATAATATATATTTTTATTTATTATTTATTAATATGTATGATAAAAAAAAAACAGATTTATAACCATTTACAAATATTATCCTCATTAAAATTGTTCTTTATTAACTTTTAAACAATAGAAATTAATATTTATTAATATATATATAATTAAAACTAAAACTGTTTATCATTTGAAATAAACGTAAGCCCATGGTAAAACAATAGACTTTGATTGATAAAAGAAACAATTAATATTTAACCACTGATCCTTAGTCCTTCAAAAAGGAAGAAAATATTATTTACTTATTGCTCATACTTATACTGGTTCACCCCACAAAATTTCATGTCTTTCGAAGCTATTACAAATTGTTTTCGCGTTAATTTTCTTCAAGTTTGTATGAGAGTAGAAGGAAGGTAGGGGATTTAGTAGTAGACTTGATAAGGATGCAGTCTTAGAATTGAATTCCAACACTTTTATTTAGGATTATAAAATCGTTTCCACGAAAAAAAATCTATGCAGATATATCTTTGCATACGCTGAGAATGCTGATTGCATTGCAACTTCACTAAAATCGATTCCTCTGACATTTGCTGCGTGTATTACAAAAGGAAGACGTGTCTAGCACTACCTTGCAAAAGACAAGAAATCACATTAATTTTTTTATAAGGAAAAGGCTTAGAATTGCGCAGCAATATGCTTCAAATTAGGAAGAAATTGCCGTTTGTGAAAAGTTTAACAAGTGGCTTTGGTTCATTTTATGGACAGATCTAAAATGGTGAATAATTCGACGATCTTTTATTATAATGTTTCATGAAAATTTCAGTTTTACGTAGGGTTGGAGAAATTTGTTCATTTCAAAGAGCTTTCATTCCACAGCGTGGTGTCTGTCATTGTGCATTGTATGGAGGTGGCCGGAAGACTAGTCTCGCATTGCATCTTTGTAATAATTTTCGAGTTAAAGGTTATATCCTCTATAAATTATTCCAGAAACAATTTTATTGAGGATTATCAAACAATTCCCAGGAAAGAGACAATCTATGCAGATTTGTTCGATTATGTTGGGATGTGAAGTCCCGTTATTGTCTCTAAAATGAGCAAACAAAATTCTGGTAAAGCCAGTTCCAACATATTCCGTAAACCAAATCCCGTAAAAATTCCAATGCAAACAAAATCAGTTTCAACGTAAAACCAAATTCTGGTGATACACCGGTTGCAGAGATTATTATATATTGGACTGTTTGTAATGCAAAATTTGTAGTTCTGTGGTTAATACAAAGACTTATCCTGTTTTTGGTAGACGTAGCCAAAGATTGCCGAACCACGTTAAAATGCTTTGTGCTATTTTATTTTGCTATTTATGTGTCTTTATTTTCTTGCATAGATTTTCATTTGATAATCTGTTTCTGCTCTCTGTAAAACTATCAACTGGTATCAGAGCATGACAGGAAGGTGGTAGAGAAGGGTGCGTTGGAGGAGATTTGGTAACTGCTGATAGATCCTTCAATTCGTTCCTACCGAGCTGGTTAGATCCGAGGATTGAAAATCTTGGGAAGATCAAAGCAGTGTTTGTTTTCTTCGGGAAGATCGTAGTTTTTTTTATGCAAAAGAGCTGCCATGTGAAGCAAGGTGGTCGCTGATTAGTCAAAGCCACCCAAGATCACTGAAGAGCTCGAATCATAGGAAGCAGAAATTGCTGCTCTGCTAGCCATGTATTTCTCCTGAGCCGCCCTCAAACATTATGGAAATCGTTTTTTTTTTGTTGAGCTAGATGATATCGACGTTTTTCATAGCGCCATCTCAATATTGGAGGCTGAGTTTAGAAGTCAAGCTGCCAAAAGAAAAATTGGATCGCAGCAAAAGGACTTTGGGATCGTTTATCAGAGCTGTATGAGAGACCTTCTGCATTGAACAAGGTATTTTAAATGAAGAAATTGTTTATTTTAAAAATGCAAGGTGGTTCCATCACAAATCATCTTAATGAGTTTAATACTTTGGTTAGTCAGTTGACTTCAGTAAATATTAATGTAGAGGATGAGATAAAGGCTATCTTACTGTTGTGTTCATTGCCTGATAGTTGGGAAGGAGTTGTTATGGCTGTTAGTAACTCGACATCTAGCCCAAACGCTGTGCAAAAATTTGATGATGTTGTAGGAGTTCTTCTCAGTGAGGATATGATAAGAAAAACTCAAAGTAATTCATCAGGTGCTGCATTGGTAGTTGGCAGCAGAGGGAGAACACAAGAACGCAGCAAGGATAACCAAAGGAAAAGATCAAAGTCTGGTACTAAGAGAATCCCAATCCAGAGGTACAAAAGGTGGCTGTTGGCATTGCGGTAAAGAGGGCCATGTGAAGAAATATTGTTGAACCCTCAAGAACAAGAAGAAGGTTGAAAATCAATCTAAAGATAATGAGGTAAATACAACTTCTGAAGAAGAAGGTGACGCTCTTATTTTATCTTCAAGTGATGTTGTTGCAGATGTTTGGATACTTGACTGAGAAGCATCATTTCATGCAACGTCTTCAAGAGATTGTTTTAGAAATTACCAAACTGGTAATTTTGGTAAGGTTTATCTTGGCGATGATGAACCTTGTGATATCATTGGTAGTGGAGATGTTCTATTGAAGATGAAGAATGGTAGTAGTTAGTTGCTGAAAGATGTGAGACATGTTCCGCAACTCAAAAGAAATTTGATTTCAGCTAGACAATTAGATGCTCTTGGATATAACCTTACGCTTGGAGTAGGATCATGGAAGGTAACAAAAGGAGCATTGGTCATAGCAAGAAGAAGCAAATCTGGTACATTATATGTACTAGAGGGTCCAATTGAAGTGGGACCTACATTGGCCGTAGCAGATAATGCAACAGAGCTTTGCCATAAAAGGCTTGAACACATGAGTCAAAAGGAACTTGAGATTTTGAAGAACCTAGTTGAAAGAAGTAGATATGGAGTTATGTGAGCATTGCATCTATGGCAAGCACAAGAGGACAAGATTCTCTAAAAAGGAACAGAAAATGAAGACTCGTCCATTGGAGCTAGTGCATTCGGATGTCTTCGGTCCTACAAAGGTAGCATCTATTGGAGGATCCTTTTATTTTGTTACTTTTTTGGATGATTACACTAGGAAGGTTTGGGTTTATATGATGACAAGGAAGTCTAAAATTTTTATTATATTTAAAACCTACAAAGTTCTTGTTGAAAATCAAACTGGTTATAAAATTAAAAGTTTTAAAACTAACAATGGAGGTGAGCATTGTTTGAAATAATTTGATCAATACTGTGTAGAGAATGGTATTCAAAGAATAAAGATTGTTCCTCTTACACCACAAGAGAATGGTTCTACAGAAAGGTTAAATAGAACGATTATGGAACGAGTGTAGAGCATGCTCTCAAATGCAGGACTAGGAAAAGAGTTCTGGGCAGAAGCAGTAAATACATCAGTGTACCTGATTAACTAAGCACCCTCCACTCAGGTTGAATTTGGAATTCCAGAAGAAAAATGGTTAGGTAATAAATTTTCTTATGATCATTTGCGTGTGTTTGGATGTGAAGCTTTTGTTCATATTTCAAAAGAGAAACAAACTAAGCTTGACATGAAATCAAAAAAGGTGTATCTTTATTGGATATGGAGAAGAAACGTATGGTTACAGGTTATGAGATCTAGTTAATAATTGTGTTACATGAAGTAGAGATGTGATATTTAATGAAAAGGTAATGCCAAGTTTACAAGAAGAAGAAAAATCCCCTAAGGAGTATATTCCATTAGAAGATATCACGAATGGTAGTGATATGTTTAAACAAAAGGTGATTGTAAACCAACCACAACCACCAGTGCAAGTTCAAACACATGAACAGTCACAAGAATTCCAAGATAATGAAGAAAACAATCATCCAGCTAGTAATGCACAAGAGTTGATTTCTCTAGTTAGAAGGTCCACTAGAGAGCGTAGGCCCTCAACCAGGTATAAATATTTTATTTAATATTTATTATTTTATGATGAATCTGAACCTACTAGGTTTAAAGAAGCATGTGTAGATAAAGATAGCAATAAATGGATGGAAGCCATGAAAGATAAGATGGAATCTCTTAAGGGAAATCACACATGGGAATTAGTAACTCTTCCACCCAATCAAAAAGCATTACCAAATAAGTGGGTGTACAGGGTAAAGGAAGAAAAAGATGGAAATAAAATATTTAAAGCTAGATTAGTGGTCAAGGGATATGGTTAACAAAAGGGCATTGATTTTACAAATATTTATTAACCAGTTGTGAAAATGACCTCAATTAGAGTAGTGTTGGGCTTAGTAGCTGTTCATTATCTAGAGTTGGAACAAATTGATGTCAAGACAACTTTTCTTCATGGTGACTTGGAGAGAAGAGTTGTACATGAAGCAACCTGAAGGTTTTGAGGAAAAGGGTAAAGAAGCACTAGTTTGCAAACTAAATTATAGTTTATATCGATTAAAACATGCTCCTCAACAATGGTATCAGAAAGTTGATTCTTTCATGTCTGAACATAAATTTTCTAGATGTGAATTTGACCATTGTGTTTATACTAACTCTTTTGATAATGGAGAATTTGTATTGTTGTTATTTTATGTTGACGATATGCTACTTGTAGGATCTAGCATGGTTGCTAGTAACAGGTTGAAACAAGCATTATCTAAGAAATTTTCAATGAAAGATTTGGGTGCTACAAAGAAAATCCTTGGAATGATAATTATTAGAGACAGAAATAAAAAGAAAATCATATTGTCACAGGAGAAATACACTGGAAAAGTACTAGAAAGGTTTAGCATGAAGGATGCCAAGACCATAAGCATGCCTCTAGTAGAGCATTTCAAGTTATCTTCCAAGATGTGTCCCAAGACACTTGAAGAAAAAGAGTACATGGAAACAATACCATATTCATCTACAGTTGGGAGTTTAATGTATACTATGGTCTGTACAAGACTAGATATTGCCCAAGTAGTGGGAGTAGTCAGCAGATACATGAGTAATCTAGGAAAAATTCATCAGCAAGCAATGAAATGGATTCTGAGATATCTTAAATGCACATAAAACCATGTTTTGAGGTTTAGAGGTGAAGATGCACAATTACATGTATATGTTGATTCAAACGTGGCTAGAGATTTAGATCGAAGACGATCTACAATAGGGTATGTGCTCGCATTGGCAAGAGGAGTAGTTAGCTGGATTTCTAGGTTACAAAAAGTAGTGGCTCTTTCCAGTACTAAAGAAGAGTATGTTGCGATGAAAGAAGGAGCAAAGGAGATGTTGTGGTTGCAGAGCTTACTATCTGAATTGGGTAACAAACAGAAGGAATTTGTACTATATAGTGATAGTAATAGTGTTATTCACCTAGCCAAAAATGCAGCATTTCATTCACGAACAAAGTACATAGAGCTTCAATATCACTATATTCGAAGTGTTCATGTAGAGAGTAAGATCAAATTGGAAAAGATACATACAAATTTGAATCCTACAGATGTATTTACAAAGGTTGTTTTAAAAGAGAAGTTGGAGTTCTCTAGAGCTTCTCTTGGATTGGTAAGCCTATGACAACAGGTCTTGGAAAGCAAGAGATTTCTTGAAGCATGATTGTTCTCAGTATTTTTTGGACTTCAAGTAGAAGATTGTTGGGATGTGAAGTCCCGTTATTGTTTCTTTTCTAAAATGAGCAAACAAAATTCTGGTACAGCCAGTTCCAACAAATTCTGTAAACCAAATCTCATGAAAATTCCAATGCAAACAAAATCAGTTTCAACGTAAAACCAAATTTTGGTGATACACCGGTTGTAGAGTCCATTATATTGGACTATTTGTAATGCACACTTTGTATTGTTGTGGTTAATACAAAGACGTCTCCCTTTTTCGGTGGACGTAGGCAAAGATTGCCAAACCATCTTAAAATGCTTTGTGCTGTTTTATTTTGCTTATGATGTGTCTTTATTTTCTTGTGTAGATTTTCATTTGATTATCTGTTTCTGCTCTTTGTAAAACTATCAGAGTATACGCTGAGGATGTTGATCGCATTGCAACTTCTCTAAAAATGACTCCTCTGACAATTGTCATATCCATTATATACAAAAGACGCATATGGAATTTCCTTAAAAAAGATAAGAAATCACATAAAAGAAACATTTTAAGGAAAAGGCATTTAGAATTGCAGAGCAGTAATTTCAAATTGGGAAAAAATTGTCGAGTTTAACAAGGGGTTTTGGTTCATTTTGTTGACAGTTCTTAAATGGTGAAAGATTCGATGCATTGTTATGATAATGTTTGAGGAAAATTTTAGTTTTAGATGGGGTTGCATAATGTATTGGTAATTTCTAAGATCTTTCGTTCCACAGGGCATTGCGTCTCTCATTGCATATTGTTTGGAGGTGGTAGGAAGACTATTGTCATATTGCTTCTTTGCAATTATCTTCAAATTAAGATTATATCCCCTCAAAATTATGTTTACTATTTTAGGCTTTTATTAGAAGAACACTTCTATCTAAATTGTGGTTTTGTCTCTCTTTGTATGTGGTATGTGTATAAGAAGAGATGACTATGTTTAGCCTGGCTTGATTTTTTAATATTATGGTGACAAGAATGTTCTTTGAAAGAGAGGATTCGGTTCTATCAAGATTTTTGTTTATGTTATTTTGATGTAAATATTATTTTTTATCAACTACCAGTTTGCCTTATTTTTTATTTATATTAATGAATTAAATTATGATAAAGTTAATCACAAATTAGTTCTCATCCAATTTGTTCACTCTTTCCAAATTAATTTCTAATCCTAATCTATAAATTTTATCATGTCTAATGAGAAATTTCTATGGATACCCTTTTAGATGGAGATTCTTATTTTACCATTGTCATGCTATAATTCTTTACCACAAATAGATTCCTCTCTAGCCTTTTTCAAGCATGTCAAAATAAATAATTTCTTCTTGACTTAAGACTAAAAGAGATTATCTATAGATATAATATATGCAATGATTTATATGGAACAATACACATTCAAATTAGAGAAATAAAATACAGTCAGTGTGTTCTCTATTTCAAATTCTCCTCTACTTATAGTCAATTTTAGTCTTTTGAACATAAGATCTAGGATCTTGCTTTTCCATCTCCATGTTCTAGTAGTAGCATTCAACCCACTTCTAGGAACTTGCCTCTTGTAAACAAAGAAGAAGGTTGGTATATAGTGGTGAGTTACAAAATGAAGAACTCTAATAGTGCATCCCAAACTAAGCCATCATTGTACTCTTGAGGCTAGTTATTAAGAAAACAAAGGCATGATTTAGAAACCTATAGACATTAAAACTTTTTTCTCCCCTCATTGGGAGATGTTTGGTGAGGCAGAATTATCTAAAGCATTATTAGAAATGTCACTTTTGGATTCTCAAAAATCCTCTATTTCTTGACATACTTCCTAGCTGCTAGCTACATAAGGGAGATCACATATCCCACCAACACACATGTGTTGATTAGGTTGAAAGCACCAAAATACTGAGAGGTGGGGTGAATCAATATTCCCATAAATTTAAAAACTTTCTTTTTAACTTTAACCTTCTACTAAAATATCAAACAAACTTAACTAATATAAAATAGCTAATGCAGAATAAACATGAAGAACACAACCACAAGATAAACACCAAATTTTATATGTGAAAAACGCTAATGGGATAAACCACAAAAAGTGCTAGCTCTCAAGAGAATATAACTAGTTACATGGTGTTTACAAATATGGTGTCTCATTGTCGGGTGGCTCACTGCTAGATAACTCACTATAAAGATACAAGTGACGACTTACTACCAAAATTCTTACTACAATAGAAAAGGTTGAACTAAAAAGGGTTACATCTCCAAATGCATGAGATCAATTCTAGGTTTAAGCTCAAATTACAATTCACAAACCTTACTGCAGATCTAGTTAGAGATCTTCGTATAACTATCCTACGACAAGTCTGGTGAAGGACTACTACACCATTGCAATACTGTCTACCTTCACTGTCTGAAACTCATAATTATCACACTGCTATTTTCTCTGCTAACTTTCTTCCGCACATCACACACCTTCACATCATCATTCCATTTTCATACTACTATATATATACCAGAGGACACAAATACAAAATATTATCTCGGCCAAGCCCAACACAGTATCAATATGCCCATGTCGACCTACACAAGACTTCTACACACTTCACATATTTCATTTGCCAATGTATATGATGAGATTACTAGAATGGCCCAGGGTCATCCAAATCCCAAAATACCGACCCATTATAACAAGATTAAGTATAATGTCTCTAAAATGTAGACTCCACATCTACCAAGAATACCGCAATACAAAACTTGAAGAGATACTATTGACATTTACTAAATTAGCTAATACTGAGACACATAGCTGATACTAGGATTAATGAGAACTCAAAATTCTTGAACAAGGATCTTTTAGAGATTTTCACAACACATTACCTCCATCATACTGCACCATAACATCTGAGGATAACAACATCTATCCATAACAAGAGAATTGCACATATTGGTTACATACAACATCATATACAATATCCAAACTAATACTTGGACGAATCTGAGCCACATAGACTATCTGGTCCAAATAAGATAGTTGGTTTGACATCAATAAAAATAATATTCATACAAGTCTAACAATCAACCCCTTTTTCATTGATGGAAAAACATATCCAAAGCATAACTAAATACAACTCCCCCTTACTCATGCAACTCCTCAAATCCTAGAAACTACATTCCTTTGAAATCACATTCCTAAACCGAATTTCTTTCTCCCCTTTTGACATCAAGGACAAAGGATTTCTTTGATGAAAAAGAGAATGACAATAAAAAGGAAGAAGGACATAATCTATACAACTACAAAAGAATGTCAAAAAACTGAATATCAAACAAGAACCTTCAGTTGCTCTTCTTCAGAAATATAAGCTTATATTTCTCCTTCAAATTTGAAAGAAGAAATTCCCAACAATGTATGGCCAGTTTAATACTAACTAAAAGGTCTCTACATTCTATAAACAGATCAAATGCATGAGAGAAACTATCTAGAGTAGATGAGTTCTACTCATACTCAACTACATTCGTAAACAACACTGAAAAATGCTCTAATTTAGCCTCAACAATCTCTTTAACCTTCCAAAACATGTTTACAAAGTCTTCTTTCTACCTTTGCAACAGTAAGAGCTCAACTTGAAGAGAGTTAATTATTTTCCTCTACTTACCATCCTTATCATTCCAAAAATCAACAAACTTACCTACATTTGTTAGCTCATCCTCAACAGCATCAATCTTGCTTTTGTGCTTCACTGCAACTGTCAACCAAGAAATGCAATACCTATAGACTCTACTAGCACTGTGGATATAGTTCCTTAATTATTCAATACATGTTCATAAGATCTTTTGTGCATCAATACATTCATTTAGCAAATTCTACTTATCCAAACCTTTTTCCTCAATTGTCTTCTCAAATATCCTCTCTTGTAGAGATTCATTTAGAGATTCTAGAAGCAGATTACTAATATCTTCAAGGCCCATGTTGTTTTGGATTAAATGCTTCGGCATAATGCTTCCAATTCTATCTGACTCTACTAAAGTCAACCATATTACACCAATCTTCTTTACTCCATCCATACTATCAACCAATTTTAGTAAATTAGATTCATCATTTGAATCTCCAGCTTCCTTCTCTACAACTATTGAATCTCCCTCAACCACAGGGGATCCAAATCATCAATCACCACAACATATTCAACATTTCTTCTCTTTGGATTTGAAACACTAATGGGAACAAATTGTCTCCTCTTCTTCATCCAAGATGAAGAGTCTCCAAAACTAGAAATGAAAGACACAGATACCTAGCCAACACTCCACATTTTCAAAAATAATTTAAAATAGGCATCACAAGCTTCCTCTTTGTTGACCAAACTATTCAAATATCTAAATATCTTCCTTGCAATCAGAACACTAGACTCCCATATGACATTATCTTTTGTTGGAAGAGATCCCAAATAGTACATAACCAGACTCAAAAGCAATGACCCAAACTAGAAAGCATAATTCTTCTCTTTTATCATTTTAATATTCTCTAATAATAATTCTTTCAACAATTCACAGAAGTCAAATGATTTATTCTCCATCACAAGCATATGTACCAAATATATTGTAATTGCCAAGGTGGGACCTTGCCTATTCCTGAAATAAATTTAATAAGAGATGTCATAGGCAACATACCTCAGCATAGGGTTGTTGATAGTGTTAATGATTAAAGCTTGTTGATCACCCTCCATGCCAGTTAGGGCTTCCACTTCTCTACTCAAGATTGACTTGTTTTTCATATTTTTTGTATTGTTTCACAGCCCAATGATAATATAAATAACCTCCTTTGTGATCGGGTAGGGTTTATTCAACATGATACTATCATATCGCACATGCCTAAGAATCATATTGATTACCTCCACATTATCAAATCGAGGGAATTCTATCCACATATTCAAACCTCTGATTTCCAATTCTTTGAACTTCTAGAACTCATCATCACTTAAATCAGCTTCAACAACTTTGATTTTCTCCAATTTAAATTCATCCAAGAGTACTTTGTCCAAAATCTGAAATTCTTCGCTACTAGATTCTCAGACGATCAATTTTCCTTCCATGATTTCTTGCACTATCTACTTTTCTACTCCTCTATTATTTGCAAAATTCTCTAGCACAAGTAACTGATATGAAATAATGAATTCAAAAAGATCGATACTTATCTTGCCAAAAATACTTCTTTAGGTTTTTGTTGCCAAGAATTGTCTTATTGATGATGTTAACGAAAACTTCTCTAGTTAGTAGATAGCACTCAAAGCACTTTCATGCTAGATTAATGACATGATCTACTCAGCTGAGGAGGATAGAATATTTTTCTTTTAGAACAAACTACGTCTAGCCCAAAGCTCTATACTTAGTTATTGGAGGAAGAGGTGCCTGCACTAGATTCTGGTAAATCAGGCTCACTTCCTTTATTCTCACTCTTCTTTCTCTAGACCAAATTTTCTTTCTTTTTTGATTCACCATTCTTCTCAATAGATTTCTCCATGTTTTCACTTCTACATTGATTAGCAAACTATTAAGACTACTTAGATCTAAAACAACTAATAACCTTCCTTTCAAATCTTACTAGATGTGATCTATGTTTACATTGATTAGCCTTATGTCCATAGTTATTGCAAATGTAACAATATCCATGAAAGTTGTAACTCTTCTTGTCTGCATCAACTAGATTATAACTCTGATTCACAACATGATTTCTACAAAGACTTGCTTTATGTCAAAACCTCTTGCAACCAAAACACTGAATGCTTCTATAGTTTACTGCCTTATGTCCAAATTTAGTTTATTTAAAATAATAGCCATTGAAAGATGGGTACCTTTGTGCATTAGGTTGATGAACCGATGACCTTTTTGCATTATGATTCTGATTATGTGATTTCCTCTCATCTTCTATCTTCTTCTCCACTTTAGCTTTGACTTCTTTGTTTTCTTCTTTAACATTGCGATCTAAACACATACTTAGTTGGAAACCAAATCTGGTTTTGTCTAAATTAACTTGTTGCATGTTGATCAAGTCTTCTAGGAGCTTACTACTATCAAGGATCTTATTTTTTGTCTTTAGATTCTCCACCTCTTGTTCAAGCTTTTCACATTCTCCATATTTCTGCTTTATTGTTTCTTTCAGGAATTGCTTTGTCTTGTTTTTTTCCTCAATCTTTGGCATTAGATCTTTAATAGTCTCATTTACTTGCTTGAATTGATAGTTAACTTTCTTATGCCTCAATTTGAATTTCTAGATTTGTTCTCTCAATTTTTGCACACATTCATTTTCCATCTTCACATTCTCTTTCAATTCATCATTCTCTAATTCAACACTTTCTAAATCTTCAAGAGGTGTGTTCAAATCTTCTTCCATCTGATAGTCTTCGGTCATGTATATAGGTTGCATGATTCAACCAACATGGATCTCCCTTAAGAAGTTAAGCTTCCAAGCAAAGGATAAAAGCTCTCATACCAATTCTTGATCACATTGAAAGTGCCAGACTACTAAGAGCAGGCGTGAATCAGTATTCCAATAGATTTACAAAATTTATTTTTAACTTTAACCTTCTACTAAAATATCAAAAGAACTTAACTAATATAAAATAGCTAATGTAGAATAAAGATGAAGAACATAACCACAAAATAAACACCGAATTTTATTCGTGAAAAACTCAAATGGGAAAAACTATGTGGAGAGTGTTAACTCTAAGGAGAATATAACTAGTTATACGGTGTTTGCAAAAGGGGTGGATCACTGTTGGGTGGTTGATAGAAGAGCGTCCCCGATCAGTGAGCAATCTTGCATCAACCAAAAAAAAATATTTTTTTTCAATTTTGTTCTTGTTCAGTTCTGTGTTACAGTTTATATGATTCTTTTGGCATTCTCTGGTAGCTGAATATTAATTATCTCCCTATTTTGATCAAATATACTCTCCATATTCCTCCTCATTATGTCCTATTTCTTGCAGAGCCTCTACCATATCAACCAAGTATTTCATATTCTTGGTTTGCCCAATCTTCTCTAGCAAGGTACAAAATGCATTGAATTTTATAAAAAAAACCTACAATGTTTGTTAAAATTCTTTTTACTAATTCCTACATTCTCATTAAATATCACTTTATTCTTGCCATTCTTTGGGAGCATAGCTTTAGGATTCACTTTATTCATTCTATTTTGATTACATTCATTGATGCCTCAACTTGCACTATAATTAATATTCAATTATCCATGTCTTTTACCAAATATTTCCTTTAAGTCCTATACATTACATCCTTGTTACAAAAGTCTTTGGACATATTTTATCCCATGCAATCTCCAATTTTTGTTTAAAGATATGACCTTACCCAATTCATCTAACTGATTGGTGTATAAGAACTTTTTTAGGAGTATTTCCTTATTTTGCGAAGGATAATGATGTCAAATTCTTCATTCTTGTTTGTGACATACTCTACTAAGCCTCTAGATCCCATTCAATAGAAAAAAATCCAATGCTATAGGAAACCATGTATTGCTAATCCTGTACAGTTGACCTCTTTTGTGTGGATATATATTTATCATGGGTAACTTTTCTCATTTCTACACTCTTCTCCATGTTCTTGCTATCTTTTAGAAATCTATCATTATCTATAACTACAAAAAAGATATTACATTGTTAAGTTATTTTGAATTAATAATTAAAGTTTAAATTTTTACATTTGAAAGAAAACTCTCAATTTTGACTCCCCTTTGGCCTCTCATTTAAATGAAGTTATCCTCCTTATATAATGGTGTTTCACAAATATAATATATATAATAAGAGGTTAGTTCCTCAAATATCCTTCTATGTATTAAATTCAAATCATTATTTTTTGAATACCCATAATACATATAATTTCAAAGTAACTATATAAATAAAGTCACAATTCACAACTATATTACAAGGTGTGGGCCTATATAAACTATCTTGAATTATACCATTGGAACCTCCAACAACTAATAAGGTTATGTAATGAAAAAAATCACCCGCAATAATGTCTAGTGTTTGGATAGTTGGTTAACTTGCAATGCATAACTACTTCCAATATTTTTGTAGAGTGAGGTTGGGAAACTCTTGGCGCTATAGGTGGTCTATGGCCCCATTTTCAATTATTTAGAGGGATTGAGATGTGCATTATCATAAGCTAAATCTAAACAAAAAATGCACCACTTTTAAGCTTATTATTATAAACTAGTTATCTTGTATCTAGGAAAGTAGTGTTCTTTAATAGATATCAACTTTTGACTTTTATATTTTTAAATCATTAAGGTTTTCTCAATTGTTTGAAAATGATCCTAGATGGTACCACCACTAGAGTTGGTATGTATTGTTTTGACATTACATTCCTTGCTTCTTCTATTGTAGTTAGGTTCTCGATGAGAATGTTAGGGTTATGTTTCTTATTTACAAAGTGTGATCGGGATAACAACAATTCTAGCAACATAAAAAATAATGGATCTATATTTCTCAAATTCATTGCTAGCTTGACTCATTTAGGAGAGATAGATGGAAGATTAGCAATTGAGAAATTCTCCAACTCAAGTATCAAATAATGGTTCATAGCTCAATATTTAACAAAATTATACATTATTATATTTGTTATACAATTTGTTTCTAACTTCTATTTATGATACAATGTTGATATAGTAAAGTGATAGTAGATACTCTAATTTAACACCCTCTAAAATTTATATTACTTTCATGCATTTTGGTTTTATCAACCACATGGATACCCAACTAATAGTAAATAATCTTGTTTGTTATTACTGGATTGATATTAATACACTATTTTGTTTATAATATTATTATATATTTATTTTTTTAATTAATTCATTTTCTTAATGGCGAGATATCCCTGACTATCTTTGATTAAAGATTCTTTACGTCGACGACTTTTCCTCTCATGTGCAATCACGTGGTTATGTTTATTTGGCGTGGATTGAACGCTTAGGCATTTATTCATTTTGAGAGTTCTTTCATTATATTACGACGCATAAAGGTTATGCTTATGCTTTCTATATTTCTTCTACAGAATATCTGACATTTCATGTCCTCGGATTTTCTGGTCGCACGAGAAATGTTTCTCATAAGACTTGCAACGAGTAGAAAATTTGTGGGTAAACAGACTGAAAATGAAAGTGATATTTTTTTAGATTAATTGCTCTGCATTGTTATTAATTGTAGACAGTCTAAATAACAGAGACAAATATAATTGCACCGAAGAAACCTCCAACAAATTTACATGACATCCACCTCCTGGCTTTATTCGAAACAAAGAAATGCCTTTGGATGGAGAAGAAGTTGGCCTGCACTCACAATATAGTAAATAGTTGATCATAACTATATAAGGGTACTTGTCAAGTTGCTTGGATATTGTGCTTCACGCTAAGAGGTAAGAAAAGAAGTTAATCATCGAGCCACTCCAAACTAAAGTGTGCTTCAACAATTTCAACCCTAAGCTCTGGAATAGAAATGTTCTTTGCCCTCAACCATTGCTTCCCAATCTTCTCATCACAGATAACAAGCCTAAGGAATGTCAGTTCACAAACAGCTCTTGGTAAACTCGTCAAATGAGAACAGTCTCTCATATCAAAATCTCTCAGTTTCTTTAGTTGCCCAATCTCCTCTGGAAGTCCTCTCAGCCCCTCACAGGATGAAATGTCTAAATATTCCAACCGCTCAAGTTTTCCAATTGATGTTGGAAGCTCTTTTAGGCCTGGTAAAGCTGATAACCTTAACATTCTCAGAGAGGTCATATTTCCAAGGTCATAAGGTAACATCTTAACCAGGTGACAGTTGCTAATAGACCAAATCCGAGCAGAGGGCATATAACAGAAACTAAGGGGCACCTCTTCTAAGCTGCTGGAATGATCAAGATTAAAATCTCGCAGCTCGATACTGTTGAATGTGGATGCATATTCAAACCCTTCACATAAGCTTAAACATAGCTTCTCTAACCTCAATATTTCTTTGCTTTGTTTTAGAGCTGGGGATGCAATCAACCTCTCCAAGCGGACACTCTTGAGTTGAGTTAGTGAAGACAACAGATGTAGACCTTTTATTGTTCCCCTCTTTGTCCCATAATTTAATACCATGAGAAATTTTAGGTTTTTCATAGACTTCAGAAATGGGGGAAGAAAGTATTCACTTGAAGTAAAGAATAACAAGAGAGCCTCTGTCTCAGGTAAATTCATCTCAAACCAGTGACTTGCCTCCATAGGACCTGCACGAATAATTCATAAAGGAAATCGAATTAGATCAATATGCATGATGGTTATGAATGCTAGGTTTATGGGTTTAATTTTCGTCATTAGTGCTCAATGTTACACTATGATTCAGAACAGTAATGTTTCATAATCCTTATAATGAGAGAGTATGATTAAAACACCCAACACATCCTAAATTTTGAATAGTTGGCATAGCCAATTTAATTTCACCTAACAAGTGACTAGAATATTAAAATCTTATTACTACGATTTTTTAATGGAAATGGGTGAGATTATATAGATGTTGGTATCACGACATCTATATAGTTAATTAGAAAAATTTGAGTAAGAATACGTATAAATCAGATCCGATTGATTTGAATAAGGATACACATAAATTGTTTTAGATTATTTTGAGTAAACATACATATAAATGAGATCTAATTTGTCAAAAACATTCAGAAGTTGAACCTATCCCCAACACAGACTAATTTGAGTAAGCATACATATAAATAGGATCTAATCTATCAAAATCATTTTTAGACTGAACCTATTCCCAGCACACCTCTAGAGCTATTGAACATTGATCAATGATTTTTATATCACATACCATCATCCTCACCAATTGTATTCAATCAACAGAACTTGTGAAAAGCAACGATGTAAATATTAAAACATATCTTAAAACATATCGCTAATAATTCAATGAAATTTTGAACTAAAGGTTGGAAATAAATTAGGAAGAGAGTTTTGGAATATCCTACCTGTCTGAATGGACAACAGTTGAGCATCACATGCTCTATGATTAAGCATCTCCCAGTTTTCTGGCAAGTGAGCCTCCTTCCTAGGCATCAAAAACCTCTTCCTGTCGGCTACACCGTCTTGGCAACCCAAATGGAGGGCCAATTCTCGCATAACACTGTGTTGAGAAAAGCACAGCTCCGAGGCACTTCCATATGAGATTGCTACATTGCTCCTGAGAAGTCGTACTACGTCAACTTATAGATAAAAAGTGAGAATAAAAACACACAACTTGTAAAAGGAAAGAGGATTACCTTGGAGTGCCAGTCAAATTCAACAGGTTTCTGCTTGCAAAATCTGATAAGATGCGAAAAGCGTCTTGCCACTGTATCTTCCGTACATAAACCCATATGTCCAAAAGTGCATCAGCGCTAATTTTCTTGTCCTCCGGAAATAAACCTAAGTCTAGGAAGCATTCCCTGGATACATCATCTAAGGAATCGATACTGATCTCCAACAATTTAAATAGCCCTTTCTTGTGATAATCTGAAATGGATTCTCCTCTAGAAATCTTGTCTTTTGCTCTCTCCCAAACGTCATGTGGTTGCCCACGCAAAGAGCTTCCGATCACCTTTACAGCAAGTGGCAGGCCGCCACATTCTGCTTGCACCTTCATTTCATGAAACGTAAGACATTTTAATCAGAAGAGCAGTTTGAAGGAAGTAAAAGCTCTTCTATGTAATTCAAGCCAAACTTTAAAATTATTTAGAATTCTACTTTTGATATTTTAAAATTGTTTACTCACTGTACATAATTAATTGTTTTCATCCTATTTAATCATTCTTTATATTGATAAAGGCCAGTGTCCATCGTACGTCGATAAAATCAAATTCCCCACGAAAAATCCATTGAAATTAGACAAAATAAAGTATCCTATAATGCTAGAAATTTTTGTACTACACACATTTTTTTCCATATTTCTCGAAAATAAAATAATTATTCCATGAGACTTTCCTTGACTTATCTATTATTCTTTCTCGCTAAAGTCATCTTACTTTTCTCTTCCACCATTCATAATCTTCAGTGTGGCCGACAAGACAGACGTATGGATAAGTCATAGCTTATGCCCTACGAAGAACGACATAAGTGCTTCAAAAGCAATTTTATATGTGAAAAGGTAGGTTCGAAACTTTGTTCTACGCTACAATTATTGTCCATAAATTATTATTGTACTATACAGTATTCATTCTTTAGTCTGTCGTACCAAAATAATATGTTGGTATCTGTCTGAACTTTCTCTTCCATCATTGAGAGTTACTATGAAGCCTACCAGTAGAGATATCTCATTCAATACTTGCTGTATCAAATTATGAATGTCCCAGCTAAAAAAGTTATAAATATTATTTCAATCTAACATTTCTGAGATCTTTTTTTACTTCAGAGGAATATAAAGATCATAAATTATTGTGAGCTATTGCTTGTATTAAAATATTATTGTATTCTATCGAACTAGTCAACACTTGGCCATTGTATTATAGATTTACAACAGTAATTTTTATTGATGAAGGGAGGTTGTGGTGTAGTAAGAAAAAGTAAATATGTGAATAGTTATATTGTGAAATATTATGTAGAAAGATTTTGGAAAAAAAAATAAAAATTTAGAATTGTTTGACAACAAAACTATTTATGTATGTATGAAAAGTGGCATTTGTTAACTGTGAAAATGTGAGAAAATTTGAAACAACTGAAAAGAAAGCTCAAGAAAAGTGGCATTTGTGACTCTGAAAATGTGAGAAAATTTGAAACAATTGAAAAGATTACCAATAATTACCAGAGAAGTAGTAAGTGTGATATACTCTTTCTTCTTCTCTTCTCTGTTTTTTTACTTTTAAACCTTCCTTAAAGAAACCACATGTATGTAGTTTTTTATTTTATTAATTTAAACGTTATAAATTATAAACTATAATTCAAAATCAAAAACTTTTGAATCAATTAAATAGAAAAATTGAATTAAATTGTTTCCAAAATTTAACTCAGCTGAATCGTTGAGTAAATGAACATATGAGTAAATAAGAATCATATATCTAGTAATGCACTTTATCTACCGAATGTTAGTTTTTCTTACCTTGCTTCTGCCTCCCAAAGACAAACAGTTTTATGCTTCGTGTATTCACTGATTCCATATATTTCAAAAGATAAATATTAGAGTATTAGAGAATGAAAGCAATTAGTGGAGCATTAAAATATACCTCCATTACTAGCTTTGCGTCTACACTGCTTGGAATTGATGTCCTTCCAAAGGCCCAGAAGCAGAAAAGGGACAGTGCATCCTCTTGGCACAACAATGGCAACTGATACAGTCTCGTAGTCTGGGTTGTGGGGATAGTAGAACTGTCTCTGGTTGTTACAACAATTTTGTATCCTGGCCCTACAAATAGCAAATTTTCCAAATTTACTCTAGACCAAACATCATCTAAAATCACCAGAGTTGACTTGGGTTGACTCAAAATCAATTGCTGCAGCTGCTTGTGTCCATCTTCCACATTCTCAAATTCTGGTTTCTTCGTTCCACCAATCTTCTCCCACATAGTCCCTAAAATTCCTATCAGGTTTGGTGACTGTGACACGGTGATGAAAACCACATTTTCGTTGAAGTATCCTGCTCTTCATTAAAACACAAATTTGATTTAGACTAAGTACAATAGCACGAAACATCAGATGTAATAAAACCTAAACTAGAGTACCATAGCGACAGGTATTATAGAGATGAGAAGTATACCTTTGATTTGAGGATCATTGCAGAGAGCTAATGCCAGAGTAGTTTTCCCCCCGCCCCCCATCGATTGCACGCCAACGATTGACACGTTTTTCTCTAACAACGTTCTCCGCAAATCTCCAATACATTTCTCCAACCCCACGTAAAACTGAGCTTTGCCAAGAACATCATATGCACAATCGTGCACCAACTGAGAACCGTCAGCTGAACGAACTAAAGCCATTTGTCTTTTTACAAATGTTTAGCTTATTCTGAAATTTGAAACTTAAAACAGCCTTGTTTTACGCTTCTTCCTTCTTACAAATATTCTTATATTGCTTGGCATTTTTAGGCTACTAGACATAGCCATTTTATAAACTATAAGACGCGTTAAGAAAAGAATTTTCAGCGAAATCGGAACGAAGTTATGAGGGTATAGGTCTAAAAATCGAATCCCAAGGCACAATGATTTTGGCGTAGAATCTCTTGATTCGAGGGGAGTTGAAGGAACATATACTTTCGTTGCGTTGTGGAACATTCCTGTTCGTTTAATCGAAAGTTCTGTGTAGAAGGGCTTTCTCATCTTGGAAGTTGTAACGAATAATATTTTGTTTTTCGGAGTTTGTGGGTTTATTTAGTCAAGTTGGTTGATATATCTATGTCAATTTGAGTTTATTTTGATCAAATGATTTAGTACAATTACATATAGATAAATGGTACAATTTTGTGGTACAATTTTGTTTGTAGTTGAGCTATTTAGTCAATCTTCCATCCATCAACTCTTATACGTATTTCTCATATTCATCATTATAGTGTACATATTCTTGCCACTCTAAGGCTATCAGACATGTAGTATTTATGAACTCTGAGACGCGTAATAAAATGATCGAGTTGGCTTCCCAGAAATGTATAATGAAGGCAGCACGAAGAGATGAGGATGTGGGCTTAAGAATCAAATTCCAAATAGCCATGATTTTGTCGTCGAATCAAATTACAGTCACGACGATTCAGGCATCTCTTGACTTGAGTGGACTTAATGGACCACTCTGTCCGTTGCAACGCGGAACACTCCTCTCCGAAAAATCGCAAGTTCTGTGGATTTCTTCTTGATGTAAAGAAATTCTAAAGAATAATACTCTGTCTTTCCGAGTTTGTTAATATGTGCTGCTAGGAAAATCAGAATCAGTTTTGTAGGCGGTTGTTTCATTTTAATATATTGTTACAGAAAATTCCTTTGTGTAAACTTCACGAAGCATAAAGAATCCATAGTGGAAGGACTCAATTTCCTAACCCTTTGCATAGGTATCATATTTCAAAATATGTAATGTCAATATGTTCAATTTTTTTAAATATTCATTGTTTTTATTTTTCTTTATGATAAATAATAGTTTAATAGTGTTAGTCGTAGATGTATATCAATTCGCATTTATTTTGATCAAATGATTTAGTACAATTACATATAGATAAATGACAGTGTTTTGTTTGTAGTTGGCTTCTTTATTCAATCAATCATCCATCATGACTTACATATATTTCTACATATTCAATCATTAAATTCTATATCTAAATGCAGGTTTATATGCATTTGACATTTATTAATCTTGTTGTTTGCCTCAATCACATATATTCCTTCTCAATCTTGGTTTGACTCAAGAAAAATGCAACATATAGATTGGGGGGTGAGAATCCCAATAATCTTTCTAAAAAATAAATTTTGTCCACAATTTTTTTCAAATTAATAAGACTTATTGCACTTATGATATAATTCTAATTCTTATTTTTCCATTTTAATTTAGACAATTATGGATTGACTAAGTCATAGTTGCCTCACTAAAATCCAAAGATGCAATATTTTCAAAGAGAAAAAGTAAAAGTGAGAAATGTGAGAGGTGATTTATTCAAATCTATGTTCAACCTATATACTGACTAGGAAAAACTATGCGATTAGATTGATGAGTATCTCCTAGACTTATGCAAGAGACGGGTAATCAAGTAAGAATTTGGGTAATAGATTAACTCCACAATAAGGATGAACTTTCGATAAAGGGATAACACTCTTTGTTTCTTCACTTAGATAATGTGTGTGGGCATGCACACACATGTGGGTGCACACAAAGACTTTTATTAGTGACTCATTTTTGAAATGTTATTTGCATAATTTGAATTGAATTAAAATTTCAAAATGTATATATTAAATATAATTTAATTAAAATCTAAAAATGTATATGTTAAATATAATTTACTTTTACATTACATTTTTTATTTTTTTATTTTTAATTTCTCTTTTAGAATACAAAACCCTCTTAACCCAAACCAATGCCATTGTGAAGGGACAAGGGATCAATTCTAAGGCTTGTTTAACTTAAGAGGCTAAGTGCAAGATATGGACACCTACCACTTTATAGGATTTCTTCCTTGTTAGCAAGAAATATTGAATTTCCTATTAGTTTATAGGTAGTAATATAGATTAGGTGAAATAATGATTCTCTAGATAGATATTAAAATTAGTTGGAGTATATATCAATTTAAAACTTTTATTTTTTGGGTATCCAAATTGCTAGGGATGTAAATAGATAAATGTTAAAATATGAATATGAAATATTATGACCTAGTAAGAACAAACAATGTATTGTTAATTTTTAGTTTGAATAAAATAATAATTAGGAAAGATTAGTCACTCATAATAGCATGATTGGATAGATAAAATGCAATGTGAGTGATATTTTTACATTTATTTTATATCTTCATTACAAACTTTTTGATTATCCATTGACCTAACACAACTTCAATACAAGGGACTTTTAATGTTTATTTCATTTTCTTGTAATATTGATGTAGATTTACATTCAATTAGAGACTCTTCTTTTTTAGCATCATCAATAATAATCCAATAAGCATTTTCAACATTATCATTTATGTTAACGATGAGAAACTAAACTTGATTTATTGGAGTCTTCTATTTAAAAGGAACTGACCAAAAAAATTAGTTATTCATTTGTTCTATAACACCTCATTCATTTATTTTCATTAGTAAAAAGAAGGAGAGGGCTTGTACCCTACATAACCAATAATACCTCACAAGCTATGAGATCTCCCAACAAAAAAAAAGACGACACCCCTTTTTTGAGGGCAAGGCTTTTGACCAAAGCACTTAATCTATGCGAACAAGTGTCCTAAACCTTCAATAGGATTTCACTCTTAGAACAAAGGGGTTTACGAAAGTACCTTGAACCAAGAAACAAATGAAAACCTTGCACTGGGCAAACAATGGAGGAAACATGAAGCTACCAACAGGTTCTTAAAGGCATCCCAAAACCTTTTAACAACAAACACAGGAAAGTAAACCACCTCAATAGGTTTGATTGTAGTAGAGCCTCTATGAGACAATAAATAAATAAAAAGGTCCCTCTCCCCCCACAGATGCTTAATACTTAAGCACATTCCCCTTAGCAAGAAACCAGATTCAAGAGGGTAGCAGACAAAGTAGGTGAATGTCAAAGTCCAAGAGGATAGAATCCACCAATTAAAGTCAACAATTAACACTACAACAAGCATGATGGAAGGAAAGCACACACTAGTTAAGTTCTTATAGGGAAACCAGCCCTTGTTATGCAACCAACGCCCACCTGTAATTCAAAGAAAATAAATGACACCAAAGGGGTATCCATCCTTATAAGAAGAAGACACAACCTTTGGGAACCCCCGATACCATGTACACCCAAACAAGCTAAAGGTCGAAGCTCAAGCAACCCACCAAGGGTTCAGCTTAATAGGATCACAAGCTAGGTTGTCATACCACACTACCTCAAAAACAATGGGAGTATCCAAAAACATAGTAACCAAAAACATTGAAAAAAATTAGAGAACCCAAAAATAACAAAGGGAAAAATAAAAAAAATTGACCACATCCACCTAGGGGGCCAAGCAATAGATCCCCGTGCCACACCAACTACCACAATTAGGTCCCTCTACAACTTGAACAAAGGAGGCATAGGAAACATGGAGTAGGAAAACAACCCTCTATCTGAAAGAGAGCACAAATAGAAAACATGGAGTTGGAAGTAACATAGACCAAATCTAGTTCACAATAAGCACAACATAAGAAAAATTCTTCAACCACATCTCTGATGGGAAAATAAAATAGGGGTCCCAGGAACATAGGCCAGCTAGAAGTAGACACATCATAAAGAAAGGGGTGGAGAAACATTGGCACCATCAAAGATTAGACACAAAAAATTCCCTTTGCACCAAGACACAAACCCTAGAGAATGGGGGGAGGCTCCATAGGGGAAAACAACAATGGAGGACCTAAAAACTACTCTCCCCAACCCAAAAAAAGGAGGGAGAAGACCAAAGAGATCCCCAAAACATAGAAAGAAATGAATAAGGGAACAAGAGAAATTCCCAACCTAAAAAATAGGTTCTACAGTTGTTTGAAGAGTGAGGCACCCCTACTAGACACAACCTCCACTCATGGGAATATTCCCAATATGGCTTGGCTTAAGTGGAAACCGAGCCTATGGTGGGTTTAAATTTTCCAAGTCGGGTCAGCTTGCAACGTAACCTCCAACCTGCAAACAATACAAAAAAACAAAAAAAAAGAATGTAACTGCTTCTATTTTGGGTGATGCAGATAGCACGTTCACCCACATGCTCCAACATCATTAACATTTTATGATCACATTCTAACATCCATTACATTAAATAGGTTGGGGATAACAATGATATTGCCATGTGTGTTGTGTGGCACTGAGCATGAAGTCACATACAATCTTTTTTTGAAATATCTTGTTGCCTCTAGATGTTGATCTTGGTTACCAATAAAATTAGGATGTTGTGGTCCTAGGCCTAGCAAGTTATCGGCTTTCTTCTAGAGTTGGCCCTTGTTGTTTGCCAAGGCTACTCTCTTGCTTGTGGAATACTAGCCCATCTATTATTGTATGACAATTTTAGTTGGAACAAAATAATACAACTTTTCAAAGATCTCTACTATTGATAAGCTAATTAAAAAGAGTGGAAAGATCTATCTCAGAGGTTGCAATGACATATTTGTTCAGGGCTATTCCAATTAAGAATGTTTTTACATCATGGGATAGTTTTATCTTAAAGAATTGGAAACCTCCTTCACCATATTTTATTAAGCTTAACTTTGATGATACTTTGAGACGGAATCTAGGGGTGTTGAGAGTTGGTATAGTGATGCACAATGAGCTTGGTGAGGTGGTAGTGTTGGCCTGTAGTTGTTTTCTCGAGGCATCTAATAACTTGGTGGAGGTCTCTACTTTAAGTTTGGGAGTTCAATTATCTATTAAGAAGGATGTGTTAAACCTCTAATCTTACCTAATTGAAATCTAAGCATAACCTAACCCTAAACTAAATTGAATGCTAACTATAAACCTAATTTAACCCTAACTAGACTCCACATTCAAACAAAACCTTAAACAAAATTGAACCCTAAACATACCAATAAACCTAATTGAACCCTAACCCTACACCACACTCAAAGAAAACCTTAAATAAAAATTGAACCCTAAACATATCAATAAACATAATTGAACCCTAACTCTAAACCTTTAATTAAATAGTAAATCAAATTGAACTTTAAACCTAATACTAAACCAAAATAAACCATAACCTCAAATATTATTAAACCTTAATACTATAACGAATTGAACCCTAAGCTTGAACCCTAACCCTAACTCTAACACTAAACCAAATTAAACCTTATCCCTTCAACAAATTGAATTGTAATCATAATCTTGATTTAAATTGAATGCTAACCCTTATCCTAATTAAAATTGTAACCCTATTGAAGTCTAATTTTAACTCTTAATAAAAATTACCACAAATTGTAACCCTAATCCTATATGATAGTTTTGGATGCATTGATCATGCATTTTAGTTTCTCTTATAATGTATTAATTTAAAAGAAATGAATAAGATGTCAATATTTTGGGTCTTATGGTAAATTAAGAAATACATTATTTTGTATTGATTTATGTTTGACTCCTACATGGAAGGTATACTTTTATTATAAATTCTCTTACCTTAACATATTTATTATTAAAAAAAACATATTTAATGTATTTTTTCTAAAACAATCATTTTTTTGTATGTTGAATTGATATAATAGTTACTAGGGTTATGATTGAATCACAACACTAACCCTAACCCTTAATAATTGAATTCTAATTGAACTATAATACTAAATCAAATACTTATTCAACATTAACCATAATCCTAACAGTAACTCTAATTGATCCGTAATCCTAACCCCAATAAATTTTTTACAATGGTAACCCTAATTATAACCTTATATTAACCCTAACCCAACCTTAAACCTAGCCATATTGCTAATTGAACCCTAGTCTTAAGCTCAAACCTTATCCTAAATGTAGACCCAGAACTAAACCCTAACCATAACCATAACCTAATCTTACCATAATTGAAATCTAACTATAACCTAACCCTAAACATAACTATAACCCATCAATTAAGCCCTAACTACAACTTGAACCCTCATCTAAACATAATCAAACCCTAATCCAAATTGAATTTTATGCCAAACCCTAACCCTAATGGAACTTTATTCCTAATTTAATCCTAACCCTAATGTAACTAAATCATAACCTTAATTTAAACCTAATTTAAATGTAATACTAACCATAACTATAATTAAACCCTTATCATAATCAAACCCTAACCCTATTTCAACTCTAATCCTAACCCTAACTATAATCGAACCTTACCATAGTCATACTATAATCATAATTGAACCCTAAATATAATTAAATATAATCTTAACCCTTAACACTAATTCATCTAACTGAATGGAAACCCTAACCTCACAAAAAACTTAACTAGATAACCATAGAAGTAAACCCTATGTACAACATGAACCTTAATCTAACCCTAATTCAACCCTAAGAATAATATTAATTTAAGAAAATCCCAATATATCTTCAAAATATTGACCCAATTAAAAATAGTATGTATATAATTATAACCCTAACCCTAATTGTGCTTGAACCATGATTCTAACTAATCTATAACTTGAACCATTTTTTAACCCTAATTATAACCCCAAAATTTATGCTACAATACTAACCTTAATCATAACATAATATTTACCCTAAACATAATTTGACCCCAACCCTTACCCCAAACATTATCTTAGAATAGTAACTATCATTATAGCTTAATCTTATAATAATTGAAACCTAATCATTAAAACCTAACCCTAAACTAAAAGAGAACCCTACAATCAAACCTTGACTACAACTTGAACCCTCTACGAATAATTAAACCCTAACCCTAAACTTAACTATAACCCTAATAGAATTTTAGCCCAAACCCTAATCCTCATTTAACACTAACCCTAATAGAATTGAATCATGATGTTATTTCTAACCCTAATTGAATGACAATTCATACTATAATCAAACACTAACCATAATCAAACACTAACTACAATTAAACCCTTACCATAATCAAATTCTAACAGTAAGTGAACCCCTTACTGTAACTAACTATAACTTAACCCTTACTTGGAAAATATTTCTCACTAATTAAACCCCAATACTAACCTAATTTTAATCCTAATCCTAATTGTGCTTACACCAAAATGCTAATAAAACTATAACTAGAACCATATTTGAACCCTAACCGTAACCCCAAGATTTATCCTACAATAGTAATCTTAATCATAACATAACATTAACCCTTCCCCTAATTTAAGCTAACCTTAACCCTAACTCTTGTCTAAATATAATTGAACCCAAGCATTATCCTACAATAGTTTAACCCTAATTGTAGCATAACCCTCATTTAAACCTAGCCTAATGTTAACCCTAACAATAATTATGCTTGAACTGTAATGCTAATTAAACTATAAGTCGACCCATATTTGAACCCTAACCCTAACCACAAGATTTATTCTACAATAGTAACATTAATCAAGACCTAACATTAACCTTAACCCTGACTCTAATCTAAATATAAATAAACCCAACCATTTTCCTACAATAAAAACCTTAACCCTAAACCTAATCCTACCATAATTGAGACCTAACCATAACCTAACCCTAAGCTTCACTCTAACCTTGGAATTAAACCCTAATTGAAACCTAATCCTAATTAAATTTTAGCCCAATACCTAATCCTCATTTAACCATAACCATAATGAAATCGAATCATGTCCCTATTTCTAGCCCTAATTGAACTATAATCCATACTATAATTAAATCCTAACTATAATTAAGCCCTTACCATAACCAAACCCTAACCATAACTGAACCCTAAATGAACCTAACTATAACTTAACCCTAACTCAAATATTTCTCTCTAATTAAAACTCGGTCCTAAATTAATGTTAATCCTAACCATAACTGTTATTGAACAATAATACTAACTAAACTATAAGTCAAACCATATTTCAACCCTAACAATAACCCCAAGATCTATCCTATGGTAGTAATCTTAATGGTAATCTTAATGGTAATCCTACACTAAGCCTAAACCTAACCCTAACCATGATGTTGCTCATGAACCTAACCCTAACCCTAGCTCTAGCTATGATGTAAACCCTATCCCTATCCATAATCCTAACTATGACCCTAGCCATAATCCTAAACCTAACCTTAACCCCAGCCATGATGTAAATAACAAACCTAACCATAACCCCAAACCATAATCCTAATCATAATAATTATCCTAATTCTAATGATAACACTAATCTAACCATCATCCTAAACCTTAAGCATAACAATAATCCTACCCTAAACTTAACCCTAACCCAAATTGTACTTTAATCCTAATCTATTCCTAACTTTAGTCAAGCCCAAACCCTATTCCTTACTAAACTTTAATACTAATTTAACCCTAATTCTAATGTAATTGAACCCTAACCCTATTTCTAGCCCTAACTTTGATCTTAACCCTAAAGGTAATTGTATCCCTAACAATAAAGTTAACCTTAACATTGAACCCTAACCCTAACCATAATCCTAAACCAAAACCAAACCCTAACCTTCATGCTAACTCTAACCCTAATCATAAATCTAACCTGAACCATGATGTAAATATTAACCCTAATGCTAACCATAACCATAATACTCATGATTAAATAAAGTTTTATATTATCATTAAATAAAGTTTAATATATCTTAGATTTTAGAATTTGCTTTGATCTTGCAACACATAAATATAATATAAAATAGTTTAAATAGATATTTGAAATTTCATATATTAATAATATAATAATATTATAATATAATTTATTTCAGTACAAACAAATAAAAAATAATAATAATAATAGCAATAATAATATTACATATTATTGCAACAAACATTATTAATATAATATTATATAGTTCTATTTTGAATTTTTTATTGTTTCCCATGTTGAGTCGTCGCTGCTACTAGCTTACATATATTTGATTTTAATCAAATATATATATAATACGCCGAGAGATATCCTTATCGAGGCACCTATTAGAGTTTAGGTGCATGAGAAAAATAGGTACCTCAATAAGGATATTTCTCGGCGTATTATATATATATTTGATTAAAATCAAATATATGTAAGCTAGTCATATAATGGTGTGAGACATATAAGTTGGTGTTGAACTCATCCATTGAGACTTTTTGGTGTATTCTAGATTCATTCTTTTTAAAATTTATACAAAAAGTGAAGAAAATTAATCTTTTCACGAGATTAAAGAATTAAAAAGCAGTAATTGTTAATTTATATTATTAACATCTAACTTACATTTCAACATCTTAAAAAACCATTATATTTTACGATTACACATAATTACACACCAAAAGAAATCAAACAATCAAATAAGACACTACATTACTAAATTAATTTACATAAGAAATCAAACAAGCCTATGCTATAGAACTCAGTCATAAGTATTATATATCCAAAGAAAAAATAAAAAAGTGAAAATTGTGGAAGTATACTTCAGTTTGGATTGGCTTGATGATTAAATTCCTTTAAACTCTCATCATGAGACACAAGATCAAAGGATCCTAACGTCCTTGTGAAAACTTCTATACATTTTCATACTCACTAGAACAAACCAATATAAGTTACACTGTATTTGAACTTCCTCTGCCATGTCCAGTAAAAACTGCACACTATATCAATCTCATAATTCTCACCTTCCTGGTTTTTGGCAGACATAAGCTAACTGTTATTTGAGATGGCTCAAAAAATTTGTTCCATCTTGAGGGGATCTACAACAGTTCCAAGCAGAGACCACAGATCGATGGACTGAGGCAAACTATGCCAGGATCACCAGTGTTAGATTCATTGAAGAAATGATTGTCGAATTTAAACATAGTTCCAGTACAACACGTACCCAGATAGTTATATGCTTTTCATATTTTTCTCTTTAGCTTGTTACTTTTCACTCCTTTGTTAGATTATGACTTTCGGATATGAGGGTATTGTTTTCATTGGAAAGAAAGTTAGGGGCTTTCAAGTCAAGAGCATTAGACGGTTTGAATTTTTTTGCCCCGGATATAGTATTTGAGCAATAATTTATAGACTAAATTATGATGTAATTTTTTTTTGCCTTTGTTGTTCTTTCTTACCCCAGAAAATGCTCTTAGAAGACTTAGATTGCAGCCAACTCCTTTGGTTGTACGAAATGAAAATGAATGATGGATGGTAAGCCAATCATTCCTTTTCAGTTATTTCTTTTCCGTTCCATTTTTATTAAAAGGAATATTGCTTTAGTCAGCAGTTGTTGTTTAATAGTTATTATATTAGTCTTATCTTTCTATATTGATATTGTTTTTAAATCTTGTATTTCTGTAGATGTAGATAGTCATATAGTGGTTCCTAGCAAACCCATTAATTTAAGATTCTATTGTTAGATACTTGACTCTGGTGCTCTCTCTTTCAGATTGTACCACTTCACAGATTGCAGTGGTGGACTCTACTCAACTTTCAATTGTTAAAGCATGCAGGTTGTTTGATGCCATTTCTAGAGAGGTCTTGTTTCAGCAAGATGTCCAATTCAATGAGCATTATCCTCTTATAGACTCTCTAGCACCAGCTTCTCCATCACTTCATACTCTTTCATCTCTAGAGAATTCTTTGCCTTGTGATGATGAGGATGCAAATGATGTTCCAATTCAGCACCCACCACCTCCATCTCCACTTCCCAAGTGGGCCTATAGTATTGTTGATGCAGTTGGAGATTGGGCAGGTGATCCTCAAGATTCTTGTCACACTCATTCACAAATTTGTAGGGTTTCTCTTGCTAGTAAAGAAACTTTGGCTAATCCTCTAAAGATTTTAGATGTGGCAAGTATTCCTAAGTAGGATATGGCTATACAGAGAAGTATTCTTCACTAATGAAGAATCAGACTTGTTAGATCTTGTTACTTTTCATAAGGGAAAAAAGTTGGTGTAATGCAAGTGGGTGTATTTGTAAGAAGTATGTTGTAGATGGTTTTATTGATAATTATAAGGCTCATCTTATTGTTAAGAGGTTTTCACAAGTTGAGGGCATTGATTATTCTGAGAACATAGCTTCTATTATCAAGATGGATTCTATTCACCTTGTCCTTTCTATTTCAACTTCATAGGGACAGTCAACATATCAAATGGATGTAAAGAGTGCCTTGTTCCATGGTGATATTTATGAGGAGATTCATATGGAGCAGACATAATATTTTGTGGAGGACACTTTACTTGTGTGTATGTTATGCCATTCATTATATGGTCTTAAGCAAGGGCCTCAAGCTTGGTATGAGAAGATGGACACATTTCTACTATCTAATTATTTCTCAAGTTGTCATTCCAATCACATTATTTACACTCAATAAAAAGAGGGAGATCTTTTGATAGTGGTCTTTTATGTATATGATTTGATTTTACGTGCCATTCTTCTTCCATGATTCAAAGTGTTCAGAGACCAGTGATGGAGCAGTTTGACATGACAAATCTTGTTCTTCTACATTATTTCCTTGGTCTTCAGGGTATTTAGTCTTCAGATGAGGTTTCTATTTGTCAGCAGAAGTATTCTCTCGTTATGCTTCAAATATTTGGCATGCTTGATTGCAAACTTTCCCACACACCATTTTAGTTGAGTGATGTATTTTCTACCAGTTGTTCTACTCCTTCAGTTGATGCTACATTATACAGGAAGTTGGTTGGCAATCTTTTGAACCTGACACACAGTCATCTTGATATTTCCTTTGTAGTTGGTCTAGTCTCTTATTTCTCTCATGACCCACATAAGAGTCATTGGAAGGCTGGCAAACTTATCTTGTGGTATACTCAGGACTCACCACACTTTGGTATTCATTATACATCAGGAGACTCTCAGGTTGCTAGCTTCATGGACTCAGATTAGACTAGTGATGTTGATGATCAAAATCCTACTTTTGACTTTGTATTTTGTCTTGGTTTTAGCCTTATTCCATGGTCATGAAAGAAGCAACTTGCTATTCCATTATCATATATTGAGGCTGAGTATTGAGCAATTATTTTTTGTAACCAACATATTATATGGCTTCATCAGTTTTTGACCAAGTTTGTTTTTCCTCCTAGTGGTTCCACTATTTTTTTATGTGACAATTAGAGTGTCATTCGCATTTCTCATAACCTAGTGGAGCATTAGACGACTAAGAATATTGAGATTGACATGTACTTCATTCAACAACTGATTTAGGATGGTCTTCTCACCTTGGACTACATACTTAAAGAGGAGTAGGTTGCAGACATCTTCACTAAACCTTTGGTATCCCCAAGTTACCTTCATTAGTGGTTGATCCTTGGGTGAAGGAATTTTTTCTTTGTGGGTCTATATGAGGCTTTCCTTCCTTTCAGTTGTTCACGTCTTTTTCATGCATTGCATCTCTCACTTTTGGAGAGGGGTTTTTTCCCATGTGGTTTTACTCCTTTTCTCCACTTTGAGAGACTTCTTTTTTGTAGATGGGTACCTCATCACACTTTTTGTTGCCGAGACCCATTCTCACATTCATGGATTTTATGATTTTTTAATTCTTGATATGTTTCACTTAAGGGGGGAATGTTAGAGATTTTTTAAATTGAGCTATGCTTTTTTGGCTTAAGCTCGCTTTGTGGTTCTTTAGTTTGGCTATAGTAGAGCTTTATTTAACTGCTCATTCTTTTAATTTAGTTCTTCTAAATTTATCTTAAGGCATCCTTTTTCTTTCTATAAAACATTTCATTGTCATCAAGAAGAGGTGCACTTCTTGGGGCACATCATTGGAAAAGGTTTCATTCGTCCAGATCCAGAGAAACTGAGAGCAATCCGGGATTGGGAACCCTTGGAGAATATTCATGGAGTCAGGGCGTTTCTTGGTTTGGCAAATTACTATAAGAGGTTTGTTGAAGGGTTTTCTAGATGTGTTGCTCTCTTAATAGAACTTCTAAAGAAGGACCTGAAGTGGAAGTGGCCAGACAAGTGTCAGACAGCCTTTGAGACACTCAAGGAGAGACTCACATTGGTGCTAGTGTTAGCATTGCCTGATTTCATGAGGCCATTCGAGGTTCAAAGTGATGCTTCAGACTTTGCAATTGGAGGGGTGTTGATGCAAGATGGACATCCAGTGGCTTACAAGTCAAGAAAGTTGCAGGATAGGGAGAGGAATTACCTTGCCCATGAGAAGGAAATGACTAGGATCATTCATTGTCTTCGAACTTGGAGGTGCTATCTCTTGGGAACGTAGTTTGTGGTGAAGACAGATAATGTTTCCTCAAATTATTTCAAGACTCAGGTGAAGCTAACTCCATAGCAAGCCAAGTGGCAAGAGTTTTTAGTAGAGTTTGATTTTGAGATCCTATATAACCCAGGAAAGAAGAATGTTGTAGCGGATGGTCTAAGTAGGAAGGGAAAATTAGTTGCTATTGAAGGGGTCCAGGAGGCACGACCCGAGGCTAGCTGAGTGGAACTATCTAGCGAGGTGTTGGAGTCTATCAAGGAGGGTTATCTGATGGATCTTCAGGCAGCGGAGCTATATAAATAGGCTAAGGAGGGTAGGACTCAGAAGTTTAGCATCAAGGATGGGTTGTTGTTGTTCACCTAGGATCGAGTTTACCTTCTGAAGTGGAAGAATGTGAGGAGGAAAGTTCTCAATGAATGTCATGATAGTTTGTGGGCAGGCCATCCAGGACAGAAGAGAACCCTTGCATGGGTTGAGAGAGGCTTCTACTTGCAGAACATGAGGAAAGATGTGGATGAGTATGTCAGGAGCTGTAATATATGTCAAAAAGATAAGGCGGTAACAAAACCTCCGAGAGGATTGTTGTAGCCCTTACCCATACTAGTGAGACTGTGGGCAAGCGTGAGTATGGACTTCATCATAGGGTTGCGAGAAGTGGATGGGTACAGTAGTATAATGGTCATGGTTGACAGGTTTTCAAAGTATGTTATTTTTGTATCATGCAAGGCACCATGCAGAGCCAAGGACGTTGCCGGTCCTACTTCAGGAATGTTGTGAAGTATTGGGGTGTTCCATTGAGTATCATTAGTGATAGGGATGCTCACTTTACCAGCAATTTCTGGAAGGAGATGTTCAAGATAATTGGGAAAAATATTCTCATGTTGATGAGTCATCACCTGGAGATAGATGGTTAGACCAAGAGGATCAATGGGATTCTGGAGGACTATCTTAGGCACTTTGTTTGGTTAGACCAATCCAACTTGCTAAATTTGTTGGACCCACCACAGTTTAGATACAACATGCAAAAGAGTGCATCGAGTTAGTATTCACCTTTTGAATTGGCTATAGGACAATAGCCAATGACTCCTCATACAGTTTTGAGTAGGTATGTTAGGGATTGTTTGGATGCAAAAGATAGGTTGAAGGAGTGGCAAGATCGAGTGGATCATGCGAGGCATAACTTGGTCAAGGCTGTAGAAAGAATGAAGCATTATGCAGACTCAGGGAGGAGGAATGTGGAGTTCAAAGTTTGTGACAAGGTCTTTCTCAGGATGGACCCAATTCAGTTTAAGACACCCTAGGGGTTGAGTGCATCACTTGGTCATAGATTTGATGAACCATTCACAATCGCAGGGCGGATTGGGAAAGTTGCATACAAGTTTAAGTTGCCAGTGCATCTTAGAGTTTACAATGTTTTCCATGTCAGCCAACTCTATCCATATCATCAGGATAAAGAGGACAACAACAGGAACATACCAACCCGAGGACCAGCATTTGTCAAGGACAGGCCGGGACTAGATGTGGAGGAAGTGATCGTTGTAAAGGAGTGAGGATTTGGAAACAACAAGAGGAGAGAGTTCATAGTTCACTGGCAAGGCTAGTCCCGAGAAGAGGCAACTTGGGAGAAGGCTGAGAACCTCTGGAAATATGAAACTAAGGTTTTGGAGTTCTTGGAATGGAACTCTAGCCTCCCCTTCTAAGTGTAAACAAAGTTGGGTACCTCTATAGCACAAGTCTGGGACTATGTTGCCGACGTCGAGGATGTTGCTTGTTTTAAGTGGGGGAGGATGTAAGGGGTTTTTGTCTTGGGGAGATCAGTAGGCTTATAAGGTTGTAAGTCCCTTCTTATTCTCAGTAGGTGGACATTGTGGTGATTAACAAATGGTTAATGCCAAGCTATAGTTGTGTGAGAACTAGACGAAAAACTTATATAGGAGGAAGCAGAGTACCCTGATCATTCACGAGAGAATGTTTCTATAGTGTGCTTTACTTTTCCAAGGTGAAGGTTCATGGTGGAGAAATCCAAGGAGAACCAAAACAACATTCTTTCAAGCAGAGGTGTTCAGAGTGATTGCAGAGCAGAGGTGTGAAGTAGAAGCAGCAGTGAGACTTGGAGTCCCCATTCAGGGAGGGGGCCTAGGTCGAGTACTGGGTAAGTCATTGTGGGCTCATGAGAGAGTCAATGGTGTGCTAGGTTTAGTTTTGAAGAAGACAGGGTATTTATGGATCGAGAGTATCTGTGAGAAGCTACAGCCAAGGCCGAGGTGCAGTGGTATCTATATTGATGTTTCAAGAGTGTACACAGATCTAGGGGTGGGAACTTGTAATCCAATGCTTGGGAAGTACTCAAGGTAGTGACTAATGACATTGTCAGTATTGTTTGTAGACCAGGAAAGGGGCTATTTCTTTAGTTCAATAAAGCTATCTTATTGCCCCAACATTGTGATATTGTGTAGGGATTTCATTGTGGAAGTTTGTACGTGTTGTGCAAGTGTGTGTGTGTAGGTTCTGGAGCTTGGGAGTTCTTACAGGCATAGTCTGAGTTCTTGGAAGTGCTTGGATCTCACAAAAATGTACCTAAAATATCATCGGCACCGCATGGGAAAATCTAGCCCCATGACAGTAACAACCTAGAACTAAATACGAATTGGTTTTCTATACATTGGTGTGTTCATGCTAGGTTGAAAGAATCTTTTTGGGATATGTGGTATATGGTCTTTGACCAACCACCTTCTAATAATTGGGAGGTGCCTCTATATTGTTTGAGAAAGTTGTATTGTGAGTTTATCCTCGACAAGAAGCTGAATTACTTTGACATCTGACAATTTCAGAGTAGAGGGAGATGCTCTACACAGGATAGACCTGGGGCCCATAGGATGGTAAAGCCACAACATAGGAGGCATAAAACTCCTAAACCCATGGTTCATGTCACTGTCCCTATATCCTTGAAGAACTCTATGGAATTATACTCTTTAGGTAGCTGCATCATTGACTGATGTCATTGTTCAATGTGGCACACAGTTGGTCGGAGCAGAGGATGTACCAGCACTTGTGACACCTCCTTCATCAGTAACACCTCCTTCATCAACAACACCTCCTTCCTCAATAAACCTCCTTCATTAGCAGCACCTCCTTCATCAGCAACACCTCATGCATCATTTGGCATGAGTCACCCCATTCAGCATAAGTGCCCCACCTGCTAGGGTGTATGTTTTGGTGTAGACACGGACAGGGATGAGGATGGTTTGACATCTCATTAGTGTACATGTTGCCAGAGTAGATTCCATGCTTCCACCATAGAGGATGTGGCCCTCACCAATGAACTGATCAATATGTTGTACCCTCTCTATCAGACACAGGTGCATTTAATTCTGTTTATGACATGTTATCAATTAAGTGACTAAATCCTATAAAAAGAAATGAATATTTATTTTTGGAACAATTTAAGGTGACATATAAATAAAATGCATTGCAGGCTGTAGCAGGTAGTGGGAGTATAGCACATACTTTTTAGTCGACTCCATGGTTAGGAGTAGTTTTGTCACCAGAGGTAAAGATTTGTAAATTTGCTAAAAATATAATAATACATTGGTTTAAAAATATCTTTTTTAATTATATGTATCATTACTTGGTATTTTATAGGGCTTATTAGTGGCTGAGATGTCCTAACTTGATGATATCACGCTTTCGGCCATTGACTTTGGCCAAGATAGCTATGTGGTACCATTTAGATTTATATATTTTTGACTTAAGTGATATATAAAATACATGTTCTTTTCCCTTATGTTAATTTTTTTCCATTATTTTACCCCACCTGCCTTGAGGACATCTTGTGTGAGAAAGCCATCCTCTAGCACTCTAAGGCAAAAAAAGATATCCTCTCAGACACCCAAATGACAGAAGGTAATTCAGTACAATTTAAATTCATTTGTTGAAATGTATTATGATTAAACATGTATATGTAGATATTTATAAATGAACTTAATTTATTTGTTCTATATACAGAAACATATGGGGTTTATAGAATTAATGAATGTACCTAATGTTGATGAGGTTCAGTAGAGGGAAGAGGTGATATCTTCATATGCACTTTGGATTGCATTCTTGCTTGTTCAAAATAACTAAATCCTTTTATGTCTATATCATATGTTATCATTTTTCATACAGGAAATGGTAATAGCTGCATCAAATTTGACTAGGCCTCCTAAGGCTACAAGAGAACTATATGAGGCTTCAGTGTGCATTTGTTCTACATATGTTAAAATATTTGTTTTATCTAGTTTGTCAACAACTTTGGGTTATTAACTTGTATGATTGTCTTTAACCAATTAAAAGCCCCTCCCAAACTTCCTATTGTTATTCTACCATTCCATTTCAGTAGAAGTCCTACAAGTATATTATGGTATCCAACACGACCAAGGGAAAAGGTATGTCTGTCTTAAATCAACTCCTTTTCACTAATTGCACAACGAAGTTGAAACCATCTAGTTAACTCCTTTTGGATCACTTACCATGGATATAGGAAATGGTCGTAACTAATTCATCTGTGACTTTGCCTCCTACGACCACAACACATCCATCTGAGGCTCCGTTATGCTTTTTTTTTTAGTCTATTCATTTTTAGTTATTATATGTTATTTGAAATATATGTTATTAACATGTATTAATGTTGTTTTACTAGTTACAACCTCCTTTAGGACATCCCACGGAGCCTCAGCCTCACCCAATTGTAGAAGACAGAGATGAGGTAATCAACATCTCAACTTCAAATAATTTAGACTTCAATATTTAGTTATTTTGATGTTATATTGAGAAAATAGATTTGATTCGACATTTGAATTGTCCTTGTGCAGCCACCTACAGAGCCACATACTGCTTTGAAGAGGATGAATTTTGATGATCCGCCATAGTCATAGATACCAATAGAGACATATAGTTATATTTGTGGTCATTGAATGACCAATTTTTTTATATATTCGACATTTGTATATGTATATATCGACTTTGACAGACATGACACATGCCACATTTTTTTAACTATTATTGATTTGGCATCTATGCCATTTTTTGATATGTACATGATTATTGTTCATTTTGATATATATGAAACTTGATATTCGATCCAATTTATTCATTAATATATATGAAACTTGATATTCTTGAAACTTGTTATTTTCTATTGAAATGTGATCAAACTTGTTCATTGTGTATATGTCTTGAAATGTGATCCAATTTGTTCATTACTTGTAACTCATATGGCATATACTTTTAAACTATCTATTGCTCATATTGTGTATACCCAAGTATCGACACCGGTAATGTTGTTATTGTGTATTTTGATTGAGCGAATTTTCTTTGAGTCCTCCGTGCATGAAGAGATTGGAGTGAAGTTATTATTTCATAAACTCATGCTTATGGAGTGAAGTTCATCATTTCAAGAACCAATTAAGATAATATTTGAGTGCACAAAGGAGATTTGAAATTTATCTAAGGATGAGTGGGCTTAAGTAAGGTTTTCATTTGAATTTTATTCCATAACAAGTCGCCCTTAGGGTAAGAGACACACCTATTCATCCAATTCGCCTATAAAAAAAAGAGTTGAAGTACTTATGGATGATATATGTGAACCTATGGGGTCATGTTGTTTCTACCTTAAAAATCCTCTCTCAGTTTCGAACAACTCGATTCTATTTTCTTGTGGTGAGATTTTTTTTGTCGCATAGAAAACCGTCAAAAATTGTCAATGAGAGGTGGCAAAATAGTGCATCTTTTGTTTTGCTTGTCATGGGAATGAACTCTTACTATGAGTGCATCTAGGTGGCTAGTTTTACACTAGGTGTTCCCTTGTCTCACTCCCCAAGATGTCTGTTTGTTCTGAGCCACCTCATAGCGATGTTTTCCCTTGAGCACTCAAAGTGGAAAAAATGGTCAAACTTTGACATCACGTAACTCAGAGACCGTGTCACTTATGGACAATCTGTTTGAGTCTATGGGTTTGTGTTGTTTCTGCATAAAAAATCCTCTCTCAGTTTTAGGAAACTCGATTCCATTTTCTTGTGGTGATATTTTTTTTGTCGCATAAAAAACCGTCAAAAACCATTAGTGAGAGGTGGCAAAATAGTGCAAATTTCATTCTTCTTGTCATGGGAATGAACCACCAGTGCGAGCACATCCAGGTGGCTTATTTTACTCTAGGTGTTCCCTTGTCTTGCTCCCCAAGATGTCTGATCATTCTGAGCCACCTTGTAGCAACGTTTTCCCTTCAGCGCTCAATGTGGAAAAATGGTCAAACTTTGATGTCACGTAACTCAGAGACCATGGCACTTATGGATGACCCATTTGAACCTATGGGGTCATGCTGCCTCTTCCTAAAAAATCCTCTCTTAGTTTTGAGAAACTCAATTGCATTTTCTTGTGGTGAGAATTTTTCTGTCGCATAAAAAACTGTTAGTGAGAGGTGGCAAAATAGTGCATCTTTTGTTCTACTTGTCGTGGGAATGAATTGTCAATGCGAGCACTTCTAGATGGCTGGGATTATTTTAGGAGTTCCCTTTTCTCACTCCCCAAGATGTCCAATCATTCTGAACCACCTTGTAGAGACGTTTTCCCTTGAGCGCTCATAGTGGAAAAAAATTTCAAACTTTGACGTCGCGTAACTCGAAGACCGTGGCACTTATAGATGATCCATTTGAATCTATGGGGTTGTGTTGTTTCTGCCTAAAAAATCCTCTCTCGATTTTAGGCAATCAATTCCATTTTCTTGTGGTGAGATTTTTTCTATCGCATCAAAAACCGTTAATGGGAGCTGGCAAAATAGTGCATCTTTCGTTCTGCTTGTCATGGGAGCGAACCATCAGTGCAAGGGCATTCAAGTGGCTAGGTTTATGCTAGGTGGGCCCTTGTCTCACTCCCCAAGACATCTGATCATTTTGAGCCACCTCATAGAGACGTTTTCCCTTGAGCGCTCAAAGTGGAAAAATGGTCAAACTTTGACGTCACGTAACTTGGAGACCGTGCAATTTATGGACGATCCGTTTCAACCTATGGGGTCGTGTTTTTCTTATTAAATGAGATTTTTTCATTTCCTTTCCTATTATGGTTGATGTGAGGACACGATGAGTAACATTAGCATCTTTAGTGCATGATTTAGAACCAATGGTTTGGTATGCTTCAAAAAGATTTCTCACAATGGTTCTTTCACTATTATTTTCAAATGTTCTTAACCCCAAAATTTTCACTGTCTCTCTAAATTTCAGATTTTAAATCATTTCAACAACTAATTGGCATCTTCCACTTTGATTTAAGCTTTCAAAATAGTTATTCCAAATTCTTCTAATCGTTCTTCTACAAGTTCTTTCGGATATTTGATCATGCATTGGCTTCACAATATTTTTATCAATATCTATTAGGAACTTTGGTTTTCTATGAATTATTCTAAGAAGTGTTAAGATTGGTGCATGCTCTTCATTTTCATTAGGTGCATTATGTCCATTGATCACATCAAATTCAAATGGTATGTCTTCTTCAATATCATTAACATGTGCATTCACAGAATCATTTTCAGATGGTGTATTTTCATTGCATAGTGCATCCTCCCAAGGCACCTAATGAAGTAGAGGCCACATAGCCCCATTGTTTCCATGAAGAAAAGGGTACAATTTATCATCTTTAGAAAATTTGGTTTCTTAAAGTAGAATCAAATCCACCCCACAAAATAAAGTTGAGAGTTGATAAAATTACATTTTTAGGGGCATTTAAGCGTGTAACATTCCATGGAATTGTCTTCATAGGTAACATTGAGAATGACATCTTGTCCATAGTCTCATTGTGTCATCTAGAGTTGTTTGGATGTCTTCTCTTATCTCATCCTCTATCTTTAGCAGATTTAGTTTGTTATGCTTTTTATCTTTTTATTTCTTCATAGAAGGTGTTTTTGATACTACTAAGGCTATTTGGAGGATAGAATGCTTAAAGGGGCAGTTGCACACATAATCATCAAGAAAAAATTCTAGAACAATTTCCTCTTCAATTGCCATCTATACCTCATGAGGATTATTATTTGGTAGGGTATCTCCAACCTCCCAGTTTGTAAGCTTAAATTAATTGTTTAAAGCAACATTATCATCTTGCAACCCATCTAGACTAAAAATGTCTAAATTCACAAGAGAGTCCTTCACTTGGGCTATTTGATATGTAAGTATAGTTTTTTCATCCATGCATACTTTGAAATTTTTTTCTTGAACTAAGGTGTCAAATTTTCCAAGAAGAAAGGGGCCACTACAGTCTTCAATTTCTTGGCCTAATGTATTAAGACTAGAAGAATCCAATACAATAGTAGAATGAATAGACCTACTACCCAAGAGGGAAGGTAGAAATGGAAGTTTTTATACTCGCTTGTGGATCCCAAATAGAGAGAATGAATTCTTAGTGGAAGTGTTCAACTTACTTGATTACTTAGGGAAATCAAGTAGCTTGGGCAATGAGGTGTTGTTAGGATAACCAATGAACAACTGAGAGGGGATGAATTAGTTGTTAACAAATTATATCATTTAATCCACTTAATGACCTTAAACTAGATTAAGTATCGGTAAAGAATAAACAGATACTAGTAAGAAATCAAACTGAACAATGAAACAAATAATAAAGATAATGCAACCATACCACATAACACCATGATTTGTACATGGAAAACCCAAAAAGGCAAAAACCATGGTGGAAAGCCTACCCATAGCCAAATGATACTTCTGCAAAAAGTATGTGATACAATGAGGGGCCTGCACATGCAAGAAGGTACATTGCCTAGAGTGTACTGCTCATTACAAAAGAGTCTCACTAACTACAGAGAGGCTATAACCACCTCAAGATAAATGGAGAACAATCCAGAATAATGAACTGCTAGAGATAGCATCTACCATGCCTGATTATAGTCTCAGTTAAGATCAATACCTTACGCTTTTGACCTCTTCCTAAATTCCAATTTGATCACCTATGATTGACCAAATATCCTTTGCATGTGATATTACATTCCATGACCACGAACATGATCTACAATGAGATCTTACATCAATTTATACCAAGCCCAAGGCCTAAACTAATTAGGTTGGCCACTTATAGATATTACAATAAGATCATTACATAAATTCATAATACAATGATATACCATGTCGGCTTAAGACCAAAACAACAATAACCAATCCATAGATCATCGAGAAACATCCTTGTAACATGTTGAGTACACGTTAACATGATACAGGTCCATAACCTAGATAGGTACCGGACCTATTCTGGATCCACCATGCCAAAGCAGTGTCTTCAAGCAGTTGAAGCTCAAAAAATAACATCTTCAGCATCCTGAAATCCATCTAGAAGTCATACGAACACCACTTATGCATCCTGTCAAGATTTCTCAGTGAAAACTTTGCCGATTAAACCTTAAACCAATGCTGGTAAGGGTTTACAAGAGTGTATGATAGCATCTGATTACCAAGTCAATACCAATTGACCAAAACATGCTCAAGGAACATGTAACACATAAAATCAAACATACTCTTTTGATCCAAACATGGCAGAAGTCTCCAATAGATAGTCTCTTCTGCCGGTAACACTAGATCTTCTACTGGTAACCAAAACCCATCTACCGACAACCAACTCTAATAGCTAGTGTTGACATCAATGACAAACATCAATGCAACACATAGTCAATTCATCCATAATGCCAAGAATGTCCTCCTTTGGTATTGATGGCAACACTAGATGTGAAAAATATTTAAGTACCAAGAAATGCCAAACAAGTCTCCCCCTGTGAATGATATCTCTATAAAGTTCTGAATTTATTATTCACATCACTATCTCTCCCCCTTTGACATCAATGCTAGAAATCTGACAAAAATATCAAAGAAAGAATATAAACCTCTAAATCTCAAAGCTGACTACTCCCCCTGAGTAGTAGCACTACTCGTCAGTGCCGGAATGAATAATATCTCTAGTAATGCATGTCGGACTGATGACAAAATGCATCAATCAAGTCTCTGTTAGAGGGGCAGAAACCCCTAACCTATCTCTCAAATACTCAAATGATTCCTTAGATAGTGGTTTAGTGAATATATCTACAATTTGCTCTTTAGTGTTCACATAAACCAATTTGACTTCCTTTCCTTCTACCTTGTCCTTCATAAAGTTATACTTTATTGATATATGGTTAGTCTTAGAGTGAACTATCAGATTCTTAGACATGTCAATAGCTGGATAGTTATGAGCATGTGCATACTTCTTCTTCCTATCCTGTGTAGCTACCAAATACTCACGAATCTGCTCAACCTGTTGCTCCATCTCTCGAAGAATATCTGGTCCTACAAGCACCCTGTCCTCTAGCCAATCCCAACTCAAAGGAGTGCGGAAAGGATGAACATAAAATGCCTGAAAGGGGGATATACCTATGGAGCTATGATATCCATTGTTATAAGCAAACTCCACTAGATAGATATAATCCTCCCAGCATGACTGCTGGTCCATAACATACATGCGAAGCATGTCCTCTAAAACCTGATTCACTCACTCTATCTGACCATCTATCTCTGGGTGATACGCTGAACTAAATTTTAACTCAGTCCCCAAAGTATGCTGAAGTGAGGTCCACAATGCTGAGGCAAAGACAAGATCTCTATCAGAGATGATCCACGTTAGAATCCCATGCAATCTCACCACATCTTTCAAGAAGACTTGTGCCACCACTGGTATCATATAGGAAACTCGAATAGGAATAAAGTGAGCAACCTTTGTCAATTTGTCGATAATGACCATGATGGCATCATGACGATGTGAAGAGATAGGCAACCCAACAATGAAATCCATGGAAATGATATCCCATTTCCAATCTGGTACCAAATTAGGCTGTAAAAGCCCTACCCTAGCTGACATTCTAAACATCTCAACACAAAATCAGCAATGTCGCATTTCATACCAGCACAATGATTAACCTGTCTAAGATCTATGTCCATCTTCTTCACACTTGGATGTGCTGAGTAAGGTGCACGATGGGCCTCAGTATTTATCAAAATGCAAAGACCCTCCAAAGGAGGTACATAGATCCCTCCAAGGTGATGGAGAAGTCTATCTGCCTCAAGGTTATATCCAGAAAATCTACCCTCTAAAGGCCTTCTAGACTCTATCATGGCTCTAACATCTTGATACCAAGTATCCTAAGGAAGAACTCCAAGAATCCTCTCTCTCAAGTGTACTCCAAGGGACAATGCTTAAATCTCATGCCACCTACAACTCAAAGCATCTGCCACGACATTCTCTTTCCCCTGAATATAGTTAACCTCAAAATCTTACTCGTAGAGGAATTCCATCCATCTTTGCTATCGAGCATTCAAGTTCGGCTGCATGGAGATATACTACAAACTATGGTGGTCACTATGTAGCTCAAACCGATGCCCTAAAAGGAAATGTCGCCACCTAACCAAACACATGAACTACAGCTGCCAACTTTGAATCGTGAACTAGATAGTTCAACTCGTGGTTCTTGAGTTTGAATGACTCATAAGCAACCACATGTCCATCTTGCATAAGCACTGCACCTATACCTTCCAAAGAGGCATCTATGCATACCAAAGAGACAGGCAACCCAAGAATGAAATCCATGGAAATGATATCCCGTTTCCAATCTGGTACCAAATTAGGCTGTAAAAGCCCTGCCCTCGCTAACATTTTAAATATCTCGACACAAAATCAACAATGTCACGTTTCATACCATCCCAATGATTAACCTGTCTAAGATCTGCGTGCATCTTTTTCACACCTGACTGTGCCAAGTAAGGTGCACGATGGGCCTCAGTATTGATCAAAATGTGAAGACCATCCAAACGAGGTACATAGATCCCTCCAAGGTGATGAAGAAGTCCATCTGCCTCAAGCCTATATCTAGAAAATCTACCCTCTAAAGGCCTTCTGGACTCTATCACTGCTCTAACATCTTGATACCAAGTATCCTGAGGAAGAACTCCAAGAATCCTCCCTCTCAAGTCTACTCCAAGGGACAATGCTGAAATCTCATGCCACCTACAACTCAAAGAATCTGCCACCACGTTCTCTTTCCCCTGAATATAGCGAACCTCAAAATCTTACTCGCAGAGGAATTCCATCTATCTCTGCTATCGAGCATTCAAGTTCGGTTGCATGGAGATATACTACGAACTGTGGTGGTCACTATGCAACTCAAACTGATGCCCTAAAAGGAAATGCCACCACCTAACCAAAGCATGAACTATAGCTACCAACTCTAAATTGTGAATTGGATAGTTCAACTCATGGTTCTTGAGTTTGCAAGACTCATAAGCAACCACATGTCCATCCTGCATAAGCACTGCACCTATACCTTCCAAAGAGGCATCTATGCATACCATAAAATCTCTAGATGGATTAGGAACTGCCAAAATCGAAGCACTGATAAGCAGTTCCTTCAAGGTATGAAAATCTAACTCACACTTCTCTGACCAAACAAACTTCTTCCCCTTCCTTTGAAGAGAAGTAATCGGGTGTCCTATCCAGGAAAAACCCTGAACAAAGCGATGGCAATATACAGCCAAACCCATAAAACTCTGAACTTCTGAAACATTGGTCGGCACTGGCCAATCCATAATGGCTTGGATCTTTGAAGGATCCATAGATACACCTTCTCCTAAAACCACATGACCAAGATAGTTCACCTTAGACTAGAAGAAGTCACACTTTGCCAAATTGGCATAAAACTGATTCTCCCTCAAGCACTACAATACCTGACGTAAGTGACCCTCATGCTCTTCCATAGTTCTAGAATAAATCAATATGTCATCCAAGAACACAATGATGAAATGATCAAGGTAGGTGCAAAAAACCCCATTCATGAGGCTCATGAGAACTGAAGGCACGTTTGTCAACCCAAATGACACCATTGTATACTGGTAATAGATCTTTAACTACTAATGATTTAAAGTTTGGTGGTGGATCTTATCATGTTCATAACTTAGAGATGATGTGTAAGAAACAATGCGTAATGATAAGATGGTATTTGAGCACGTACAAGGATTGAATTTCCTCGGTAACAATGAAGTTCTTAGTAGAATGTGACAAGGGTTTGATTTCTTATCAAATCGATGTGTGGTGATATGTAGGAATCATTCAATGATGGAAATTGTCTAGAAGTTTATTGTAATGATCTAGAATGTATTTTGGTGGATTATTTTGTCATGCTTAAATGTAAATTCATTATATTTTGAATATACTTAGGGTTATGTAACCAACCTAGTTGAAAAGTGTATTTAGGTCGAGTTGGAGAAGAGATTTTGTGTTAGTGGTTTGAGAAAAAGAGTGTGTCGAACTAGATTGAAGAGTCTACATGTGTGTAGTAGAGATTGAGCTGGAAAGGATCTGTACTAGCAAGCAAGGAAGTGTTGTGATTAGATCCTTTTCCCTATTGTTCCCTAACAGTTACAATAGTTTGAAATCCCTTAACCAGGTATACTTTAACAGGTTTGGTATTGTAAATCTCTTCACCGGGTGGCTCATTAACTTTATTTCTCAATCCTCTAACAAGGTTACTCCTAATAGTGTAGAGATCCTAACAGGCCTAAGGAAAAATCCCTTCACCAAGTGATTCCTAATAGGGTCTTCTCTTAACTAGGCATATTGTAAAGCTCCTAACAAGGCTAGTCCCTTAACCAAGTGCATTCCAAAAGAGTGCAAATATTTTGTGGGTGCTAATTTCCACCATAGTTTTTCTCATTTGGGTTTCCATGTGAAAAATCTATGTGTTCATGTGGTGGTGGTTGCATTGTTTATTTCAGAATTTGATATCATTACTTTATTTGCATATTGATGAACACTTAAATGAATGGTTTGGTAAATCAGATTAAAGAAATTTTTTAGTTACCGGTACAATCTTTTGAAGTATTGTAGATTTTTTTTACTACTAATTCACCACCCCTTCTCAATAGTAACTAGATCCTCATAATAATAGGTACATCAAGGGAAGAGAACCAAACTAAAATTAGAGGATCTCAGTAGTGCTTCTCTAAATAAGCTAAGGAGTATTAAAGAAAAAGATGGAATATTTATCTTCATTAATTCTCTGACCTGAAGCTTTCAAATAGATGTCCAAGGTTCTCCTAAATTTCATTGCCTCATTGATTATTTCCATGCCCATCAACCCAGTGTCGCCCACAAAATAAAGATGAGAATAGGGAGGAAGAGCATTGTTCTAGCTCTAGCCCTGAATAAGACCCTACCTAACCTGAAATTTAATAAATTTGCCAAGTCCTTCTAGCATGATGATGAATAGATAGGGAGATAAAGGGTCCCCTTGTTGAAGTCCTCAAGAAGCACTAAACAACTCAAAAGGTTCCCCATTAATAAGAACAAAAAAGGAAGTCGAAGTCACATAGCTGAGAACCCAATTCACCCACTCCTCTTCAAAGCTAAAGGCCAAGAAGATATTTTGTAATAAATCCCAGCTCATCCGATCATAATCTTTAGCCATGTCAAGTTTAATAAACTTATCTTTCTCCTTAGAGGTTGCCATAGACTAAATGCCTTCATCGCTATCACAAAACCATCAAAAATATGTCTTCCACCCAAAAAACCACCTTGCTCGATAGAGATCAAAGCATAAAGAAATGGTTTAAGTATTTTAGCAATCAATTTGGTGATAATCGTGTAGATCACATTACATAAAGAAATAGGCCTGAATTAGTCAAAACTACTAGCCCCCTCGTTCTTAGGAATGAGAGGCAAGAAGGTAGAATTCATAGAACTTAGAATTTGTTTATTCCTATCAGATTCTTGAACCACTGCTAGAAGATCAAATTTAATAATCTCCCAAAATTCTTGAAAGAATTCAATTGGAAACCCATATGGGCTAGGAGCCTTACCTTTTTTCATATGAAACACAACTTCCTCCAATTTAGGCAACAAAATGGGATGCAAGAGAGAATCATTCATCTCAACAGAGACTAGGGGGTACAATTCAAAATAGCTCTCTCTTCCACCATAGCTATGGGGTCCTCTTTGGTGAACAAATTTGAAAAGTAATTGACAACTTCTCTATAAATTTCTTCCCTGGGTGAGAGTGAGCCCCATCCGAAGAGATGAGAGAAGTAACAGAGTTCCAACACATCCTGAAGCAAATCAACTCTAGACTTGTGCTTCTAGAAAATCCCCCTAGGGAACTCTCTCTCCTCTAAATCCTTAAGAGATAATGACTCAACTTTACTAAGATTAGAAGTCATCCCTTGATCCTGAATCTAATGAGTGACATTGTCCAACCTAGACTACACTTCCATCTTCCCAGGATGCAAGTTCCCAAAACATTGTTTATTCCACCTCTTGAGCTTGTATTTCACATGTTGAAGCATATTCCCAAAACTATACATATCCCTACCATGACCAGGCATCCCTTAGTACCATCAGTCTATCATAAGATCCTAAAGAGACTAATCCCACAACCACATTAATTAAAATTTGAAAGAAGGGTTTTTGGAGATTCTATAAGAGGTAGTAGAAAACTTGATATGCCAGTGATTAGAGCCGCTCAAATCCAGAATTTCTAAGTTGGTAGAGCACCTGTTGTTGACCTAGTAGCATGAAACTTGAAACCTATCTAGCCTTTTTGAAATAAATTCTACACCACTTCTCCTATTATTCTATGTAAAGACACCATCAATGGGCTTCACGTCAATGAGATTGAAGAGGCCAATATTATCTCTGAGAAAATTTGAAGAAGGGTCCAACTTAACTAACTCACCTCTTTTTTCATATAAGCTAGTAACATTATTAGAATCACCAACCATAATTCAAGGGAGAAAGGGATCGAACAAGAATGATGTGAGACCAAAGACGAGACTTACCTGAGACATCAGTGGAAGCATAAATATTAGATAAACAACATCTTGCTCTAGTCTTAAAGCTAGAAGCAACCATAGAAATGGACCAATGGCTAGAAATTCACCACAAGGGAGTAACCTTCCTCAAGTTCTAGAAAAGACCTACCCCCCTTGAACTATCATGAGCACCAACTCCTTGCCAATGGACATGGGGCCAGACACGAGAAGAACAATTAGCCAAATCATCCTTTCTTAGCTTAGTTTCCTTAATAAAGAATATATTAGGAGACTAAGATTTAATTAATCTATGAACAACCTTTTGTCTAGAGGCGTTGTTCAAACTCCTCACATTCCAAGATGGAACTGTCATTTATGAGATTGGATAATATGTATGCCAATAGTCTTAACTAACCTTGAGTCCACAAATGTATCCCCCATTAATTTAACCTTTTTTTAATATTTTTTATGCCCTATTCTCAAAGGCCTCTCAAGAGAGCCCCTTTTAAAGGGTTTTCGCTGCAATCCAAAGTTTTGAGTCACTCTACTATTCTTTCCAAGTCTAGGGATCTCTGTCAGAGGAGCCTGTGTCTTAGGTCTTTTTGTCTCATCCTCCTTTAAAGACACCTTGATTTTTGAGTTGTGTCCCTCTACAGATTTAAAAGGTAAATCTATATTCATTTGACCATCCTATTTTTTTGTTGGGGTTGCATCCAAATCAACCCGCTCTTGGCTTACAACCTTACCAAGAGGCATCGGTTTCGCACTTGAAGTTACTTCATAAGGATACCTTCCTCCTAAACCAAATCATCCAAAACATCAAACCTATTAAAATTCTCCTCACTTTTCCCTTCCCTTAAGGTTCTCTTTTGGCCTTGTCCCCAAATAGAATACTTAACCAAGACAAATCCATCCTTATCCACACTATCCCCACCTAGTGTAGCTTTACCCTAGTCCATCTTAGCAACAAGTTTTGAAGTGTGTTTCCCCTTATTGATTAGACCAAGGGAACATCTTTTGAAAATGTCCATACTCATGACATAGCCTGCATCTAAATGGCAGAGTCTCATATTCCAACTGCTGAACCGAAGAAGAAGATTCTAAACAAATTTCCACATAATTGGGGAGAGGGCTATTCAAATCAATTTTAGCACAAATGTGTGCAAAATAAATTACCTTGTGGTCCTACATTTGAGAAGCAGATCCCACATGCTTACCAATAAGAAGTGCAATCGAATTAAAAATATCATTCTGTCAAAACTCAAGCGGTAGTCTATGGAGGTGGACCTAGATAGAACTCTCGAGGGTAATTCTTCAACAGAGCTGAAAGCCACATGCCAGGGCTTCATAAACAATCCCACCTTATTGAAGAAATACGGGCCTCCTTCAAATGCCCTGATTCTATCTGCCATGGATGAGAAGATCACTATAAAATAGTTTTTCGGGGCACCCAAAATCTCCATATCCCCTTCTGGATTCCAAACCTTTCTAGCCCAAATATCCCCTTCTGGATTCCAAACCTTTCTAGCCCAAGTTTCCAAGACCTGTAGGAGAAGATGCAGCCCCAAAAAATTGTAGATGAGAACACGGTTGCTCCAATAAGTCACCTCTTCTGAAATAGTCTATAGTTGGATCATCAGAACCGGACGATCCATACTCCACTCCAGACGGTCATTCTTCCCTTGGTTGACACCTCCCATCGAGGGTTTGGCCCCAACCTCTGAAATGAATGCGTGCCCCGAAGGAGAAGGGTCAAAAGAAACCCTAGCCTCCGATGAAGCCTTATGGCTGCTACCATTTGAATCCACCATAATCTTGCCGCCACAAGCATGCACGAAAATTGCCAAAATGCAGATCCACGCAGGACGAAACCAGACAGAAGAAATAGAAAAAACCCCGAATACCCAACACAAAAATCCACCCCACAAATTAATATAGAAAATAAAATGAAAAAGAAGGAGAGGCTACGGCCCTCTGCCGCAGCCAACCCCAGCTCCGCTAACACTTAAACCCCCGAACCCCCACACAAAACAATGCGGCTAGGGTCTCCTTAGCTCGGACGCCATGACCTACACCAGGCTGCCATCGCTCCGCTCCTACACAATCCTTAATTTCAAACTCTTTTGAAGTTATTAATATTAATTCTTGAAATGAATTTTTTTTTGAGATATACCCTTTGGAGATGAATTACTAATTCATGTACATCCACCGCTAGAGTTATGTGTAGGGACTTTAATATCATAGAGTTGATTTAAAAAATTATCCCAATCTTAGCACTACCATATGATGTGGTACACTTGAGTACTCTATGACTTGGGGTTATAGTTATTTAAACACTTAGATCATGTTATGTTTTTAGAATTCTTTTCTTTTAATAATATCATATTAATTATCAATGGAACAATTATTTTTTATTGTCTTTTGTTAGAAATTTTTTAATAAATTTAATTTGGATAGCAAGTTATCAAGCCCAACGATACAGGAATTCAATTTTTCTCAACTCATTGATGTCCATTCATATTGTCACATCAACACAACCTCAATATTCTTAAAATTTAAAATCACGCCCTATTCATGGGATTGCCTAGTAGGCTTGTTCGAATGAGGCAATAACTAATACTACAAATTTCCTCTATATCTTATTAGGTATTAGTTGGTATTATTTCATTGTAACTCCTAATGAGGCTACCATCTTGAAGAGTTTTTAATCCATTATCACCTTATATGTGCAATGATTTGATTTAGGTACTTAACCATAAGTGGCTTATCTTAAACACAAATATAAAATTATGGATGCTCACCCAGTAAGGGGAGACCAAACCAATGTTCAACTTCACTAGCTTCATGATAGGAAGTAGGATCTCTAACAACTTTTCATCCCTTATGCTCCAACATACTTCTTAATATATAAAGAAAATTAATTAAACGTAGCATGTCATCAAGGAGCTTTTCAAAATTCTAAAGGCATTTTCCTAACACTATTATCAAGCATTTTCTAATAAATATTTTACTCCAAAGTAATGTTATACTTTATAATAATCCCTTAATGAGGTTTAGTACTAGGTCTCCAGCTTCCAAAATATTACTTGTGATTATTGTCTCACTAAAATGATTTGAGGGATGCATATTTTCCATGTCTAATGAAAAGTTATTTGGTCTAAATGTATTTTCTTGTGAATTTTATAAACCTTGTGGGTATATTATAGTTGAATACCTTGACAATTTTTATATAGAACCATTTCATTATAAATCTTAGGGATATTTAATTAAGGATGAAATTAAATTCTTTTTAAGATAATATTATTTATATATGAGAGGTAATACAAGTGGCTCAATATACTTATTAGCATGTCATTTTTATTAATATTGATTTTACTAAAGAGTACAAATGAATTGCATGGTGATTTTCTATTAATGGATAGCAATCTTATCATCTTGGACTATTTTATTCTATCTACCAACCTTACCCTTTTCTCTATCTATCTCTATTATTGATATTGAAGATTTCAGATATATTTTTCCTAAAATATTTTTTACTCCCTCGATGAAAGATAATTTCTCTTTCTTCCTTGTTAAACTCTATTATTTATCTCTTATGTCTATCTTAGTCATATTTTATTGTGTTATTTTCCTTCTTGAGTACATATCTTTCCTTCCAACTTTGTTTTCCTTTCTTTCAATTATAATTTTAGTCTTCTCAATTATTTTGTGCCTTCCATCCTTCATTTTCTCTTCTTTTTGTTGGCATATTGGCATAACTATCGATGATATTGATGAACTAGTAGAAGGACTATTGGTGATGATATAGTTGAGATGTTGTTTGATGACTTGATGATCAGTTTGTGTTGTCATTGATGGAAACTATGGTTATATTGTTCTATCATGTTATTTAAGTCATCTATGATTGACCCGAAAGCTATGGAATGCATTTGACAGTTAACTAGCAAATATGACTTTAACCGATAAATGTGAAACTGTGTTATGCTTAAGTAATTGGATCTTGAGATTGGTGAATAATTTGGTGTTGCGTTTTGGAATATGTGTTTGTATCATTGTAATAAGGTTGTGACCAGAACCGCATCATGTTTTTGCTACTAGAAGTCATGTTTATGATTGACTGATGCATTTTCTATAGGGTTTTAGTAGGGTTTAAGAACCGGTATTCAAATCTAATAACCGGTAATGATTTTGAGTTCAGTGGTGTATTACATTATGTTTGAAAGATGGTGATGATGTGGCTAAATCCGTATGAAGACTTTAAATGATGTTTTGGCACGATCAAAGAGCGAATTTCTTGGAAATAAGTAAAGTGCTTAGTAGAATGAGCTAAGGGTATGAAAGTGTATCAAATCAAAGTGCGATGATCATTCAATGAGTGCAATTGATTCATAATTAATTGTAATGATTTATTTGATGATCTATAATGATTTGTAAAGATATGTGATGATCTATGATATAAATATTAGGGTTTTGTAACCGACTAAGTTGTAAAGTCTATTTAGGGTAAGTCTGTGATTATTTACTATGTCGCTGATCAAAGAAAAGAGTGTGTGGTCGAACCAGTGTGTGCATCTGCAAGAGTGAAGCAGATTGGAGTAGAAAAGGATTTGTACAAGCAAGCATGCTATTTTTTAGATCATACATCTGTTGTTCCCTAACAGTTGTAGCAAAGTCAAAATACCTTAATTGGGTAGGTCCTGACAGAAATCCCTTCATTGGGTGAATCATTAGCTTGGGATCTAAATCCTTTCACAAGGTTACTCCTAACAGAGTAAAGCTCCTAAGAGGGCTGAGGTACATCCCTTAACAAGGGGACTCCTAACAGGTTCTGCTCCTAATTAGGCATAATTGTAAGCTCCTAGCCGAGCTAGGCTCCTAATAGGGCACATTTCAAAAGAGTACAAAAATATTGGGGTACCAATTCCCACCATGGTTTTTCTCATTTGGGTTTCTACGTGAAAATCGTGGTGTTCATGTGTTGATTGATTTCTTATGTGTTGATTTGATATCTTTCTATTGCATGCATATTGATGAACATGTTTAGAAGAGCAGTTTGATAAATCTGATTAGCAGTATGATTTTAGTTATTAATGGTACTGTTTATGAGTTGTTTTCAATAAAGTTGGTGGTGATTCTTAAAATTTTTAAGTGTAATTACCGATTTACCCTCCCTCTTAGTAAATACTGGATCCTCACAAATAACAATTGGTATCAAAGCATTGGTCATTTGTGTGTGGAAGCTTAACCACATGAGGAAAAGATTCGGAGAAAGATGATCAAGAACGAGGGTCTGATGTTTACAAAGGACAACTACACAATATGGAAGGACAAAATGAAGATTTACATCAAAGGTATAGGTTCTTAGTTTTGGCAACATGTTACTTCTAAATATGTACCCCTTACCGGTCTTTTGACTCTAGATCAGCTTAAGGAGCAATAGGAGAACAATCAAGCATTGGAATCTATTGTAAGTACAGTGTCTAATACTAAATACATTGATGTACATGAATTAGAACTAATCTATGATGGTGACAAACATGTTCAAAAATCTAAGGAAGAAAGTCTTAGAGGTAAATTTGATGACATGAGAATAGCAAGTATAGAGAAGATCAATTTAGTTCAGCATGATGAGGTTTTTCAGTGTTTCCATCTTTATTAGCATGCTAAGATTTGAGTATTTTTTTTTTTTTTTAACCCCCAAGCCTCAAAATTTATACAATTTCTTTCTTCCTTACCAACACCTTACCATGTCACATTATGTTATTTAATGATCTATATAAGGTGACATCTATGCTACCCTTAATGATGTTCAAAGTTTAAGATATGGATTTATATTGTGACTAACCTATTATTGTTATAATAGATATAAAAGGGTGAGCATGATCATCCATGGATCATCATCTATTGCTTACATAAACATCTATTATGGAAAATGATTGAGCATTTCAATTTGAGTGATGGACTAAAAGATGAATACCTTTTAATTTTAAAAGTTAGAGGACGAAACCCTTTTGATTGGAGAGTGATCTTATTCAAGGTTTGAATTGGAGTTTAATTGTTTGTAGATTTTAGCTATATTATATTGGCCTAATTTGTTGTTGTTACAAGTAATGGTATAAAATATTAATCGTATTGCACTTGTTGAAGCTACATTCAATTTAAATGTAATATAGTATTCATTTACAATAAGAAATATAATGATATTGTATATATTATTTATTATTTGACCATTTTAATGTTATGATGTGAAAAAGTGTGAACAAATGAATTAAAGCCAGGTTATTTAAGATTTATTTGAAAATTTAAATTTGATATTATTGTCCCACACAATAAGTATTTTTAGAAAGTTAAAAATAAGTAATTTTACCAATATTCTATAGTGGTATTTGATTTATTATCTTATCAACATTTTTTTATAGAGCTTAACTTTGCATGTTGAGTTTTGTTGTAGTATAGCATAGGCTAACTAAAAATCATATAAGGAAAATTAGAAATTAAATCATTCTATAAAAAATCAAGAGATAAATTCTTTTACTTCAAAATTTGTTTTAAAGCATAATATCTCATTAATGATAGAGAGGATAAATAATATAATGATAACCCCAATAGTCAAGACAAAATAAAATTTGATTTGTTGATTAAAACAATGGAACAATTACGTCACATGTTAGACAATAATATGAATTTTCCTAACATCATGTTCATGAAGAAAGTAGTTTTAATGGTAATATTTTTGTTCCAATTGGAGAATCTCATGTGAACTTTATTTAATGAGTGTATATAATGGAATTTAATTTACCTTTTTTCTATATAGTTTTGTTGTTTACTAATGTTGAGTAACCAATTATAAAGTTTTTATCTTACATTTCCAATGACATCATGGTGATGGCATCTAGATATGATATATTGAGGCCACAAGTATAGGTTTATAATTGATAGAATATATAGATAGTAGAGGCATAATTTATAGGAAGGACACTATTCAGTGACTACAATAAGCATACCAAAAAATAATTTTTTTGTGGTTTGTTTTTTTTCTATTAAGTATCATATAGCAGCTTTACAAAATTCAAGAGTCTTGGCTATAAAACACACAACCGTCTAACATATAGCACTTATAGTATCAGTAAAATCATGGATGGAAAGCCCATAGGTCATATCATGTGACCATTACATATAGGATGTGGATGATGAATAGGAATAATACAACCATATCCCAAAATTTACAAAATTACAGTTTTGGAGGACCCATATATGTAGTATATCATAAATGAAACACCTTATCAACTAGCTAAAGAAGAGGGAGGAATTGGGATTAATATTATCTCTCAATGGGGGGAGCCATGCAGTCCAACCCAATTCACCCTCACACCACACCTATACATTCCCCTCGATGAACTGGTCTCTATAAGGGTGTGCAGGTAGACCTTCCAGTTCCATTTCAATGAAGTCTTCTCTTTGTTGTCTTGCCTCCATTTTCTGCATGAATTTCCTTAAAGCTTGTTCAAAGAGTGTCTTATTACTTCCTATTCGGTCCTAGGTGAAGCCATGCGACAACTCCTTGATGAAGACATATGTTGAGCCATCAATCTACTAGCTGTAAAATTTGTCCTCATCAAGGCGGAGAACCATTGTGACCTGCATAGCAACAAGGTAAAGAATGAGTCTCCTAAGAGACTCAATGAGGTATCTACCCTTGCCAATAAACACATCATCATTACTAGATTTCCAAATGATCCAAATAATTTCCAAGTAGAGAATAGACCAAAAGAGATTAGCAAATTTATTGCCACTTTTAATATAACCAAGTATCACCTCATCAATATTAAGACATTTAGTATCAATTGAAAGACCAAACAATTTCCACACCTCTTTGGTGAAATGACATTCAAAAAAGATATGTAGGAAAAATTCAGGGAGATGACACAATTTAAACAATAGGGGGTTGCCATTATCATCTTTAAGAGGGATCTTGTGGAGCAAAAGTTTCGAAGCAAAGAATTTCTTTTTTGGTTCAGACGAAGCAAACCAGAATCTCAAGAGAGAAAAATGCCACTTTTTAGAATCCCAAGTGAGGTTCCAAAGATTATTGAGATGAGTCAGGATATATTCAGATTTAGCAAGGGATGAGTAGACAATTTTGGCTTTCATTAAAGGGAGGGGAGAGCTATCAACCTAAATAGAGGGAAGCAATTAGGGAGAGCGCAGGAGGGGACGATGAGGAGAGGATGGGGCTGAGTGCATTTTCTAGGACATTGTAGGTTCTGGTTTGGGAGGTGGGGAAGTTGAAGGCTGAACTAAGAGAATCCCAAGAAATCAGAGAACCATCTTTCAAGATGTGTCCAAAAGTTACAAGTCCTAAGTTGTGCCATTTCAAGGTAGAGCACCCTTGAAGGAAGGCCAAATGTTTCCCATTATGCAGAGTATTCCACCATATAGATATGTCAAAGTTAAGAGAACCCTTATTATCAACAATACCCATGTTACTGATGAATTGTTTGACAAGATTCCAAGCCCTCCATATGGACTTAAAGACCTCTGAGGCTGCAGGAGAGATCTCAAAATTGCCAGCAATCAAGTCCCACATGGGCAAGTTCCTCCATTTATTTGCTTTTCTAGGGAAGGAGCACTGTATATTGTGTCTAATCAGATTTTTGCAAGGTTCATTACCATCAAGGTCTCTAAAAATCCATTTGGTAGCCAAGGCAATGCCTTGAATTTTGAGGTCTTTGAGGCCCATGTCCCCTGCAACTTAGATCTAACACACCAGTCCCATTTTACTGCATGTTGTTTCCTATTCCCCATGCCACTCGACCATAGGTATTTCCTGATTTGTTTTTGAAGATAATTGAACTAGTAATTACTGAATAGCTAGGATGAGGAGCAATAGATGTTGTACGAGGACAAGATTTTTTGACGGACCTGAAATTGACCTGCCAGGGAGAGGAAGTTTATGTTCCATTTGTTCAGTTTTTTATCCACCTTATTCCTGAACCATTCCCACATTTCTTTAAGATTCAGGGAGACAGAGAAAGGCATACCCAGATATCTAGTGATTAGGTTCGGTCCCCCCCATTCCAGGTCAAATTTAGATAGCCAGCTAGGAGGGGAGTCAATCCATCCTAGCAAGGTTGATTTATGGAGAGCAATTTTGCTGCCTAAAGCCTTGCAAAAGATTTCAATGTTGTGTAGTAGGGAGGATAGGTTCTCCTCTTCCAAGATAAGAAGGATAGTTGTATCATAAACAAAATGAATATTGATAATTTCCTCTTTATTAGGGAGAGAGATGCCTTTGACCCTGGGTGTCATATTATGATCCTTAAGTATATAGTACATAGCATCAACAACCAACACAAATAAGGCTGGGACACGTGGGCAACCCTATCTTATTGACCTGGAAAGAACAATATTATCATATCTGGTTCCATTTACATCAACAACTGCATTGGCTTCACATTGTAGAGTTTGAACTATCCTACAGAACGCCTCTGGGAACCCCAGACTCACTAGCATCTGAATTATGAAAATCCATTATATCCTATCATATGCCTTTTCAAAGTCAATCAGCAACATGGCTCCATTCTACCCTAACTCTTTAGCCCACTTGAGTGATTCCCAATAGGTGATCAAATTTTCTAGGATATATCAGCCTTTAGCAAATCCAGTTTGGGTAGGATTGATTATCTTTGGAAGGATTTTAACCAGCCTATTAGCCACCACTTTGGCCAAGATCTTATAGGAGACATTTAATAGTGTGATCGATCTCCACTTCTTTAAAAATATTTTGTCACTCTCCTTAGGGATGAGCTCGTTCACCCCTTGATTGATTTCTTTTCCCAGAGTTCCTTTATTAATAGCTTTTAGATATAGGCTATGTAGGCCATCAATAATCCATCTGATATTCTTCTTGTAAAATTCTACTGACAATCTGTCTAGTCCAGGGGATCTGTCATTTCCCATTGAGGAGATGGCCATTTTAATTTTTTGTTTTGAGATGGGTCTACCTACAAACTCAATGTCCTCCTCATGAAGCTTAGATGGGATCAATTCCTTAAAGAGCCCCCTAGCAGCCCTATGTTCATCATTTACATCTGCTGCAGAAAATAAGTCTTGGTCAAACTGAGTGAAGCACTTGAGGATCTCTTTTGTGTCAGTAATGTGGGTATTGTTTTCCCAAATAGCATTGATAGTCTCTTTTTCCTCTTTGATTTTAAGAATTTGAAAGAATAATTTTGAGCCCTTGTCCCCCAAGTCCAACCAGTTCATTTTGGCCCTGGTTTTCAACCCTCTAACCTTCTCATTCTAAATTTTCCTAAGCTAGTTTTTTATTGACACCAAGGTGTTAGTAAGACTTTCATTGTTAGGTGATTCCTGAAGATCCATCTCTACATTACACAAATCATCTTGAAGAAGCCTCTCAAGTCTCCTAGCATCCTTGGCTTTCTTTTTCCCTACTGTTTGGTAGAGGGTGGTCCAATTTTTAATGTTCAAACTTCATTTATCAATATTAGAATGTCAGTGGTGCTCTTTCATGTTAAACAATATGATGAAGACTAGGGTAGAACATAGATCCTCATCCTCCAAGAGTCTAGTGTTTAAAGTGAAGAAAACAAGTCTTGTAGAGGGAGGGTGACAAGAGGAGGAGAGATCAATACCCATTATTATGGGATGATGATCAGACAATGTGCATGGGGAAATAGAGTATTGATCCCCATTAGTTCCTTTGCTAATGTCAAAGAGATTTTTATTGAAGTAGACTCTGTCTAACCTGCAATAGATTCTCTTATTCATTTGCTGGTAGTTACACCAAGTATACCACATAGTGTTTAGTGTTAGAGTAAAGTAATTAATTAACTTTGCTCTCCTCTTAAGATTTCCCTTTATGCACATATTAGTCATTTAATAATTAATATTTAATTATTAAATGCTCACACCTTAGGGTTAGGTTTTCCTTTTGGTGTTGATCTCCTTTATAAGGATTGATCTCTTGTATTATTCATATTCTTGATTTATTTTTCTCTGATAATACATCTTTTCTCTTTGTCAGAGCCAAAACCCTTGTATTCGTTCTCTCTCTTTCTCTGTGACAGGTTTCTTGCATGCAGGTTTCTTTTGGGTTCTGTGGATTTGTATTTCTCAAATCCTACATGGTATCAGAGCTGGATCTGCTGCAGCTTGTTCAGACTTTTGAAAGATTTTGAGATCCAGGTTTTGGTTGCATCAGATCTGTGTTTGTCTTCTGTTTTTTATTTTGGAATAGGGGGTATTTTTTTTTTGGTGCACTTTGAGCCCAAACGGACCTCACCGTTGAGCTCATAGCGCCCAAAAACCCCTATTTCCATATAAAATTCGTCCGATTTGGACACAGTTGCACCAGGAGGCAAAAAAAATTTTGGCCCCAAGGCCGTACGGCCCTAGGGCACGACAACCGAGGCAAAAATTTCAAAAAAATTAAACAAAAATCGCAGTTTTTGTTTAAATCAGGCGCAGCCTCTTTTGGAGGCACGCGCAGCTCGGCGGCCACCGCCGCCGGCGGTAACCCCCGCCGCGCCCCCGCTGCACCGCCTGCCGCCCACCGCGCCGCCCACCGAGAACCCCCGCCCGAGCGCCGCCCGCCCGCCGCTAGCTGCGCCGCCCCAGCGCCGCCCCCGCGCCACCGCCTCCTGCGCCCGCCCCTGGTCGCCCAGAGGACCAGGGGCTTTTTTTTTTTTAAGCCCTTGAGGGCTTAAAGGGCCTATTTGGGCTCTTTTGGAGCAGTTTTACTAAATCGGGTATAACTCGGGCATTTTAGCTCGGAATTTCGAATGAAAATAGGCGTTGGAAAGCTGGTTCCGAGCCCGATCTAAAAGATGGAGACTTTTTTTCTGATTTTTCTGTTTTGTAGTGTTTTTTGCCAGTCGAAGTCAAAACAAGTTTTTTGCACTCCAGGAGCTATATCTTTTGCATACGGACTCCGTTTTTCGAAAGCGAATAGGCGTCGGAAAGGTGGTTCTGTGCTCTTTTCAGATCTACAGTCTATTTCATCAGAAAAATCTTCAGGTGCTCCAAATTTTGTCTCAACCCGTTATTGCTTTCTATCATTTTCTGGCTTTCAGTTTGTACTGGGGATTAGTTTTTTGCATTGTGGGGGGGTGTTTTCTCTTGCTTTCTGTTATTTACATCAGAAAACTAGAATTTACAAACACCAATACAAAAAAAATCAAACCCCCTTCTGCATCTTCTGTCTAGTTCTGAAAGACCACTTAATAATAATTAAAAATTCAGAGCAGTTGAGGCACAGTTTACAGGATGGCAGATAGACCTATTGAATCTCTCACACCACATAATTACCACACTTGGAAGGGTCGCATGATGACTCTTCTCCAGTCAAAAGGGTTATGGTCCTGTTTGGATGAGGTTCAGCCTCAGTTGACACGTCCTTTTGAGATTATGCAGCACAGGAACAATATGGATCAGGCTATGGGATTGATGGCTTTACACATTTCTGATAGTCTTCAGTTTCATCTTGAGGGTTGTCTCACTCCTCGAGCCATTTGGACCAAGTTTGAGGGACTTTTTGGTACTGTCAATGAGTTCAGAGCTTTGCAGCTTGAGGCAGAGTTAACTTCCTTGGTACCTGATTCATTTCCTTCTATTGAGGACTTTCTGATGAAGTTCAAACAGCAAAGATCTATCTTGCAGGGTTGTGGTAAGACTAAGACTGATACAGAGTGCATTTTCCTGATTCTCTCCAAGCTTCGGGGTCCATTTCAGATCTTCTCTTCGAGCTTCTATTCCACCATGGATGCCTTGGGTGCTCGACATGTCATGCCTTCTTTTGAGGTATTTTGTGATCGTTTGACTCGTGAGCAAGCTAAGCTTAAGTAGTTGGATTCACTTTCAGGTTCACAGAACCAAGCATTGGTAGCCCAGTCCTCCAAAGGAAAACAGAAGCAGAAACCGAAGCCTAAGAAAGATTCAGAGGCTAGTGAGAATCCCTCCAAGCCACCACCTAAGTCTGATTCAAAACCACAATTCAATTCTAAACAGGGCAAATCTTCAAAGTCTGGTGAGTCTTCCTCCAAGACTAAGAAGAAATCAGGCGATCCTTGCAGTTTTTGTGGCAAGGAAGGACATCCCGTTTCCAGGTGTTGGAAACATTTAGAGGCTTTGGAGGAAGCCATGCAGTAGCATAATATCAGTGCACCACAGCCTCCTTCACAGCCCACAGGGAAAGGTCATGCTCTTTCTGCACGAGCATTGTCCTCAACGTCCACTTGGATTCTAGATTCTGGTGCCTCTCACCATATGACACACACACAGGATTTGGTCACCGCTCTTGCTCCTACAGGCACTCGACATATTGCAGTTGGTGACTCAGCACAACTTTCCGTTCAGGGTTCTGGTACTGTTTCATTGGATGGTGGTTGTCTTCAGGATGTGCTTTTGGTTCCTGACATTTTGACAAACCTTCTATCTGTTTATCAGATTTGCCACTCTGGCTCTGGTAAGACAGTTGAGTTCTCTCCACATGATGTGGTTATTCGAGATCTTCATGATCCTGACTTGGTTGTGGCTACTGGGAGTGTGGATTCTACATCTCACTTATATAGTTTTGATGGCTTTGAGAGTTCAGACACTGTTGGTTCCTCTCTTATAGCACATGCAGATTCAGTGAGCAGGCTTTGGCATGAGCGTTTTGGTCATGTCAATTACAGATATCTACAGCAGATGAGTACACAGGCACTTGTGATTGGGCTTCCACAGATTTCTTGTACAGATGGTGTATGTCGTGGTTGTGTCCTTGGCAAACATCATCGAGATCCTTTTCCTAAGGGTCGAGCCTCTCGTGCTAGGGCAGCCCTAGAGTTGGTACACAGTGATCTTATGTCCTTTTCGACTCCTTCTTTTTCAGGGGCCCGTTATGTACTCACTTTTATTGATGACTTCTCCAGACGTACATGGGTGTACTTTCTTAAGTACAAGTCTGATGTCTTTGACTCTTTCAGGAAGTTTAAGACGTTTGTGGAGAAGCAATCTGGACTTTCTGTCAGGAGGATACGCACAGATAATGGGGGGGAGTATGTAAATCAGGCTTTCAGAGATTTTTGCACTGAGCATGGTTTACAGCATCAGTTTACAGTTCCTTATACCTCTCAACAGAATGGTGTTGCTGAGAGAAAGAACAGAACCTTACGGGAGATGGCAAATTGTATGATACAGTCTCGAGCTATGAGTTCTTCATTTTGGGCTGAGGCAGTCAATTGTGCCAATTATATTCAGAATCGAATGCCCCATAAGGCATTACGACATATGACTCCTGAGGAGGCTTGGACCCATGTCAAGCCTGATGTTTCTACATTTCGAGTTTTTGGTAGTGAGGCTTGGGCATTTATTCCTGATGCTCAGCGGATAGCCATGGAGAGGAAGAGCCGACCACTCATATTTGTTGGCTACTGTGAGGATGTTAAGGCATACAGGTTGTTTGATCCTGATTCCAGAGAGGTCTTGTTTCGGCGGGATGTCCAGTTTGATGAGTGCTATCCTCAGATGGATTCTCCATCACCAGCTTCTCCCTCATTGCCTACTCCTTCCTCTTCATCTCTTGAGGATTACTTATCTATTGAGGATGATGTAGATCATGATCCACCATCTCCACCACCACCAGTTGCTCCGTCTTTTCCGAAGTGGGCCTGTGATACTGTTGATGCAGCTGGTTCTTTGGCAGGTGATCCTTCAGATACTCGTCGCACTCGTGCTTAGACATCTGGTTCTAGTCTTTTGAGTCATACCCTTTCAGATGATCCTCAAAAGTTTTCAGAGGCGACAGGACACCCAGAGTGGGATAGGGCCATGGATGAGGAGTATTCTTCTTTGATGAAGAATCATACTTGGGATCTTTGTTCTCTTCCTAAGGGAAGAAAGTTGGTTCGGTGCAAGTGGGTGTATCGTACCAAGTATGCTGCAGATGGTTCTATTGATAAGTATAAGGCCCGTCTTGTTGCGAAGGGGTTTTCTCAGGTAGAGGGTATTGACTACTCTGAGACCTTTGCTCCTGTCGCCAAGATGAATTCTATACGCCTGGTACTTTCACTTGCAGCTTCACAGGGATGGACAGTGTTTCAGATGGATGTGAAGAGTGCCTTCTTGCATGGAGACCTACATGAGGAGATCTATATGGAGCAGCCTCAGGGTTTTGTGCAGGACACTTCTTTGGTTTGTAGACTTCGACGTTCATTATATGGTCTCAAACAAGCCCCCAGGGCTTGGTATGAGAAGATGGACTCCTTCTTGCTTTCCTCGCACTTCACACGCTGTCATTCCGATCACACAGTCTATATTCAGCGTCATGAGGGTGATCTTTTGATTCTAGTGCTATATGTAGATGATCTCATCATTACAGGTAGCTCATCCTCCATGATTCAGAGTGTTCAGAGAGCTTTGATGGAGCAGTTTGAGATGACCGATCTTGGTCTCTTACACTTCTTTCTGGGTCTACAAGTTATTCAGTCTTCGGATGGGATTTCCATTTTTCAGGAGAAGTATGCTCTTGATATGCTTCAGTGATTTGGCATGCTTGATTGCAAGTCTGCCCCCACTCCATTTCAGTCAGGTGTTGTTTTGTCTTCCACTTGCTCTACTCCTTCAGTAGACCCCACTTTATACAGGCAGTTGGTTGGCAGTCTGTTGTACCTGACACATTCTCGTCCTGATCTTTCCTTTGCGGTTGGCCTTGTCTCTCGGTTCTCCCATGATCCTCATGAGAGCCATTGGCAAGCAGCCAAACGTATTTTGAGATATATTCGGGGCACCACACATTATGGCATTCACTACTCTTCAGGATCCCCTCACATCATTGGCTTCACTGACTCCGATTGGGCTGGTGATGTCAATGATCGGAAGTCTACTTCTGGCTTTGTTTTTTGCCTTGGTTCTGGTCCTATCACATGGTCTTGCAAGAAGCAATCTGCTATTGCATTATCATCTACAGAGGCTGAGTACCGTGCAACAGTGTTAGCCAGTCAGGAGGTTTTATGGCTTCGGCAATCGATGACAGAGTTTGGGTTTCCTCCAGATTGTCCCACTATTCTTTGGTGTGACAACCAGAGCGCCATTCACATTTCACGCAACCCAGTGGAGCATCAGCGGACAAAGCATATTGAAATCCACATGCACTTCATCAGACAGTTGATTCAGGATGGTTCTCTCATCTTGGAGTATATTCCTACAGAGGAGCAGGTTGCTGACATCTTCACTAAACCTTTGGCATCTCCGCGCTATCTTCAGTTGCGCTCAATGCTTGGGGTGAAGGAAGTTGTCCTTGGGGGGTCTCAATGAGGCCTTCCTTCCTTCATGTTTTCTTTTTAGCATGATTCTTTATCTCTTTTTGGAGAGGAGTTTTTTCCCACTAGGTTTTCTCCTTTACTCCACTTTATAGAGATTTTCTTGTATTTGGGTACCTCATCAGGCCTTGTTGCCGGGACCCTCTTTTGCATTGTAGTTCCTTTGCTTTCTTCTGCATTGTTTGTAGCTGCATTGTAGCTCATCTTAAGGGGGGGTGTTAGAGTAAAGTAATTAATTAACTTTGCTCTCCTCTTAAGATTTCCCTTTATGCACATATTAGTCATTTAATAATTAATATTTAATTATTAAATGCTCACACCTTAGGGTTAGGTTTTCCTTTTGGTGTTGATCTCCTTTATAAGGATTGATCTCTTGTATTATTCATATTCTTGATTTATTTTTCTCTGATAATACATCTTTTCTCTTTGTCAGAGCCAAAACCCTTGTATTCGTTCTCTCTCTTTCTCTGTGACAGGTTTCTTGCATGCAGGTTTCTTTTGGGTTCTGTGGATTTGTATTTCTCAAATCCTACATTTAGATGGCCTTTTCTTCCAGCAATATGGTCAACAAGATGTAGTTTACTAATCATTTTGTCCCATTGCATCCTTTCTATACCTTTCCATTCAAACTTGTTACCTTTTTTTGTCATTTGTATGTTCAATCATATTCAAATCACCCCCCACAATCCAAGGGATGTCCTCCAAACTTGCTATCCAGTTCTGGATTTCCCGCCTCTCTCTATAGTCATTAGGGGCATATATAGAACATATCCCAAACTTTTGGTCATCTAGCTAGATAGAAACCTAGATAGCCCTAGCATAGGAGGATTGACCCTAGTTAATCACTTTATTATCCCATCTAGGGCTAAGTAGTATGGTTGTACCACCTTTACCCTTGGAGTGGCTGGTACAAAAGGATGTAACCTCCCTCCAAATACATTTGAGGCCAACTTGCAGAGTGAAGCCAACAACCTTTAGCTCTTGAAGAAGGAGAGGATCCATGTCCTTATGTCCATTTAGGGTTAATAGCAGGCACATAAGGTTCAAAGGTAAGGGATTGAGCAATAGATAGGGCATCTTTAATAGAATTACTGTAGTTCAAGATAGAAGCAGCCATCGAGGAAGCTGAAGAGGAAGGGGGGATCGAGAGGGTGGGGGATAGCCAGAGATGGGGGGAAGATGTCTGATAGGGGAGGAGTGGGGGGATGAGAGACAGAAGAGGTAGTCAGAGGGGGTTCGAAGGGAGCATTTTGGGGCATGGCGAGTGGAGGACTAGAGGAGGGGTTTATGGCCCTGTATTTTTCTTAGTCAGTAATGGGCATTTTCTTCTAAAGTGACCATTCACTTTACAATAATGACATGCATCTATAACACCCATGTACTCAATTGGGCAACATAATGTTTTATTATCAAAACAAATATCAATTTCATTGGGGTATATGAGACCCGGTTTTAAGGCAATGAGTAACCTAGCATCGAGGTGAGGAAGAATTGAGGGGGAGGAATCAATTTTTACAATTTTTCCCAAGGGTTCAACTATCTTATCTATACAAGACCAGATAAAAGGGGGAATATTTTTTATAGTTATCCATTTTGGACTAGAGAGGGCCAAAATTTCATCATTACAAGACTCAAGGTCCCAACAAATTGCCTTGAAAGTCGAATTCCCCACCGACTAGTACTGTTTATTAATAATTTTGCTTTGCCTTTCCTTATTATAAAAAAAAATTAAGAACCCCTTTTGAATCAGTCTACAAAATAAAAAATGAAACCCTAGTTTATTGACCCAAACATCTTGCAGCTATTTGTTCATATACAGATGAGATCGTACCTTATTTACATCAAACGTGGAAAAAAAAATAGTCGAGTCCCTAAGCCTAGAAATATCAGAAGAAATATCAGAAAGCATGAAACCATTGGGTTTAATGATGGTGTGAGTGGAGGGGGAAACCTCATCTTCTTCTTGCGTGATATGGGTTGCATCTTCATTCTAAGACACGGCCTCAAATCTTGCATCAACTGGGAAAAGAAGACCATTTCCCTCCATCGCCTGGCTGAAAGTCTTCCATTTTGAGCACTTGTTCTTGGTGGCATGAAGTGTGTGCGGTGCACCATTGCCTTGGGTTCCTATATTTGCCTCTATTAAATGTGATAGGCCCATAATTAATGTTCTAGAGTTGCCGAGCGAAGCTAGGGAGACCTCGCACATGGTGGTGGCCTACAATCAGTGGCATCGTCGGAAGATGTGCCCTAGTTGAAAAACGTTTATTTCCAACCTTTTTTTTTTTGTGCGTTCATCCCATAATTATTTTACATTATATTGGATAGAAATATATCATCATCCCAAGTTTCAATCTATTGTATTTTTCTATTATCATTAACTTCTAGATTGAATATGGTTATTATCCTTATGATAATGATGTATTGGTTATTGTAAATTAGCAAAATGTTTTAATAGTGGGCACATAACCAGTTTATTAATCATTTTTCCACTATAAAATTTTATATTTCATAACCTACAAGCAATGAAAGCATTAATTTGATAACAATTATGGACCTAATATGAGTGGGTATCCCCACAAGTTTGCCTTTTGTTGTAGGACCATTAAATCAACCACGTATTATTAGGAATCAAGCATAATAATTTAGTTTTTAATGGCCCCTTTAGGCTTAAAAATGACCTATCAACTAATTGAACCGTAATGGGTGTAGGTCAAAGGTCAAATAGTTATATATTTATCAATATTTTCTTGGTCATGAAATTTATGATAACACATAAATCAACTAGATAGTTTCATACAATGGTTCCAATGAGTTCCATGTGCATAACTAAGCTACTTGGGTATATAAATTCTGGGACAACTATGTTTCCCAACATGATATCAACAAGCTATCTAGTTACTTGAGTAGTTTGTAGATCCTTACAAGTTCTTCCTAATTTATTTTAAACACAAATTACTAATTATTTTAGTGTATATGAGAACATCTTTAATATCCTAATGCCATGTCCCCTTTTATTTAAAATTAGATTTTGGAAAATAATAACCGATTTAACTATTCCATGGGTTTATTGGACAAGCATAGGAAGAATAAGTGATTTTATATTTATAACTATTCAATTATTTGCAATATAAATATTCAAATTCATATTTATGATGCTCAATTTATTTAATGAAATCGGCGCCCTTTGGAGTCATGTAGAAAGAATTCCAAAGAGGAATTGACCATTAAAAATGGAAGGGGCTTTGGGGCAACTTTATAGTTAAAAAATAAATTATCATTCATTCTAATTAGAATTGGATTTTAGATGGTTATAAATATGATTGTTTGGGTCATGTGAAAACATGTTGATTATTATATCTCCTTTCATATTTCTATGTTTGCATACAACTTCTTCAATGGATGAAAACCTACTGAATTAAAAGTCTTGCAAGTGAAAAACCAATGGGATTTTAGTCGATAGGGGATGATTAAACTTTGTTTGTAGGGGAGATTATCACCCAAAGATTTAGTATGGCCTGAATAAAAACTATAAGATTGTTTGTTTCTTCTTTTGTAGTATCTAGTGCTTCTTCAAATATTTTAAAGTGATCTCCAAATGCACTTGTGTGGATTGTTGGTTGTTTTGAGCTTTAGGAATATGGTATAGAAGCGTATTTCCTTTATCTTGTTATCAGATCTATGAAAAGATATTTTTATTTGAAATTCAAACTTTTTCATTTTGTGGTATTTGGAGTTAATTTGACCTAAACCATTTGTCATATTTTATGAATTTTGTGAAGAATTTGGGTGTTGAAAACTAAATAATTTCCTAGTATCTTATATAATATCTTAGATCTAATTATTTTCTATTGAATATTATAAAATTTATTTAATAGTTTTTCTATTAAATTTTATTCAATTTAATGTCTTTTTGTGCAAAGCTAATTGACCAATTTTGGTGGTTTTGGTGAAATTGGCATTAATTTGTAAATAAAATTTTTAGATATGAAATTATTCATCAATTTTTGGTTAAGTAAATTACACCCAAAGTAGGGAAATTTTAACATATATTTTTTTTTAATTTTCTAATAAAATAAAAATTAAGTTCAATTTAAATCTTTTGTGTGTCCAATCTTTCTAGGAAAGAGGGTTCCTTGCTCATGGTTCACGTGAATGAGCTCACCTAGGGTGATCATCCTAAATATTTAGCTTTAAATTAGTACCCAAGTGGAAGGTAATTTAATTTGTATTTCCATCATGAGTTGAGAGTATGTTCTAGGAAATACTTTACTTTATTAGAGTTAAACATTCTTTTACCTCAACTATATAATCGAGATACTAAAATATTTCATTAGCATAAGCCTATTTAACAATATTTTTTGTTTGTATTTGGTTTAGTTTGGGTAGGACATTGAGTTTCTCTTTGCAGGGAATGAAAACCTATTATTATTTGGAGTAATAGTTAGCTACTTAGACAAAGCCTCCAATGACCACATGTAGCCAATTTTTGAATAATGCTAAGGTTGGGTTACCCTCCATTTTTTCTTCCATGAATTCTTGTTTGGCTATCATTATTAATTATGAACTTGATATTGTGATGGTTATTACATCCATAACCCTTCTTCTAGTGTTAATTCATATGGCAATAGGTTTGACCAATGTTAAGGTAGTGTATTTTATCAAGTAACATTAAACAAATTTTTTGGTGAACCCACAATATTGGGTTACACTTTTTTGCCAACTTAAGTTTTCATTTTAAAAGAAAACTCACATTCGAACACTTATTACTACTAAACCATAAGGAATTTGCAGATGATGTGAACAAGTGATTTGTGACATTTTGCATGTAGATTCTAAATATATATTTTTGAATTTTTTTTTAATCAATTTATTTTCACTTTTATATCTCCCTTGAAAACTATTTTTTAACAAAAACCAACATTTTTAAAGAGTGATACTCATTTGGTATGGCACAACTTTTTTTTTCTAAAATAGATATGAGTGTGATTATTTTAAATTTAGTTTTGTGACATCTATATCTAATGTTTGTAGTTGGTTTCATAACATTATCTTCAATATTTCATATTTTATTAAGTTTTGAAGTCGAGTTAACCATAATTTTGGCATATGTTCATTTGGTTGATCATAACTTGTTATATATGTATCCAAATTCAAATTTTTTTTAATTAAAAAAATGACTTCAATACCTAGTGCATAGATATTTTTCAGATTTTTTTTCACTTGTTTACTATTTTTCCATAACCAATGAACTCAAAATTTGATGTTTGGTATGAAACCTATTAAAAAAATCTCTATTAACTCTATATATATTAAAATAATAGTCTTTAGAAAGATTTCTTTGAGTAATACTATCTTGCATTTGGGTTTGTCAAAATTCATCCACTTGAGCCCCCAATTTGAGCTTCGAAGGCCAAAAATTTGCAAAAACCATGAGAGGTTTGGGGAGTCCAAAACCAAGAACTTTCGATAGAACATATGTATTACGAAGGGGGTTTTATTGAACAGCCTAGGATTTGATCGAACCCCCCTTCTATCGAACCCCCTAATGCAAATTTTATATTTTATGCTTTTTTGGGTTTGATAGAAAGTGGGTTTCGATCGAATGTGTTTTTTACCTTCGATCGAAAGGGGGTTTTGATAGAACATGACTAAAATTGAGTTTTGGATAAAAGAGTCAATTTTTTTCATCCCAAAAAGTGTAACCCACTATTGTGGGTTTACCCAATTAGGATTGTTTAAAAAATAACATGGAAATGAAGAATTGTAAGCTAAACAATATTGAGGAGTAGCTTGTATTTGCTAGCATGGTTTTCATTGTGTTAGGTAAAATACTAGGCCATTTTCATCTTTCACCATATTCAATTTTGAGCTTTCAAATTCTTATCTTTAGTGATAATTGTCATATTTTTGTATGTATATTCAAGCTTCTTTATCTTGCAATATAGGAAAAAATTATCTAGTACTACTGCTACTTCTTCTAGTTTCTTCCTTACATAAAATATATCCATTTTTTCAATATGATTGAAAATTCATAGCTTCATATCCTTGAGGAGATTATTGTTGGCAACATGTTTTTCATTGACATGAATCTGATGTCTGACAATATGTCTTATCCAATTTTTTTGAGCAATTGTGTGTGTGTGTTCATTGATGATGTTGATGTTGAGGTTGATAATATTGTTGTCGATGTTGATATTGTTAACGTTATTGATGTTATGGAGTTTGCTAGAATATGGTGATTTTTTGATGCTATAATTTGATGAGGAATATGTGATGTAGCTTTGATGGTTGATGGTTATAGTTGCTTTGGGCTATAGATATCCACCTTCTTTGGTGTTTAATGTCTACAATTTTGTGCCATATGTTGTATTGCTACTGGCAATGCTATTCTAATGATATAATGAAGATATATTTTGGATGGAGACTGATAACTCTAGTTGAAGATGATATTTTATCAGCTGTGATACTCTTGGTTACGACATTGATGTTTCTAGAAAGTTTTACAACATGATGAGTTATTAAATGTAGAAAAGAGTATTTAATATTTGGCTAGAAGAATGCTTCACATTCCTCCACATTTGTAAATTTGGTCTTTGCCAATTTGGAATTAATATTTTTGTTATGTGGACATTGCACTATTATCCTATCACATTCCTATTATTGTGACTTAAGTGGTTAGTGATGATTCTTTGCTGATAGTTTGGTTGTCTATCAAAAGTAGTTTGATTGGTTCAAAAAATGCTCTGTATTTTTCTGCATTGATGTTTTATGTGTTTCAAAGTTTGGAGGATATATTTCTAATGTTTGTGCATTGTCTCAATTCTAGTTTAAAGTGCTAAATTGTTCATAAAGAAGTTTTATTAATTATCTATTCATTAATCTATTTTTTGATTGTTGGGAGATGAAGTATTATGTATCTATCTAGATTGTGCCAACATGTATTGATCTCAAAGTAATAAGTGTTGTAAAATGTTGTTATATTCTTTATGAATGTTCTTACATGCTCCATGTGATCTTGGAGGGTGAGTTTGGTGCTACATTGTATCTGATCTTTTTTTTTGTAACTATGGTTAGTTGGCTAATAAAACTTTACTTTTTGGCTTGTGCTTAAGTATTAAAGATTTGTGCTATCATTGGAGAGAATATTGAGTTGTGTTTAGGTCCTACCTATGGCATATGAGGATCATTATTAAGTTATTTCCTTTGGATTATATGTTTTGGGCTCGTTGGTTGTGTGCTATATTGTTTATGTACATGTTACCTTGTTTCCAACCTTGGATGATGTGCACCAACATGTATATGGTTTGGAGATCATTAGAAATATATAGTATGATGTATTTAGGTCCTCTCTAGTTCCTAGATTGGACCATATTCAACACAATTGTGATTGGTGGATACCTTGATAGGATATATGCTTGTCACTTGCTCTGGCTAATCTAGTTAAAATCTGTAATATAGAAGATTAAATTAGTATGATGGTGTGTATTTGAAGATATTGCGAAGTGGCATAGATGATGAAGTGATGTGCAAATAATTCCATGGGTGAGTACTTTCATCATCACATGATTCACAAACTATTGTGATGCAAATATAGTGAATATGATAGTGATTGTTATTGAAGTGTGTTGCTTGTTGCAGAGGTTCAACAACAACTCCATAGTTGGAGAAAGAATTTGTTATGCTAATTTAGAGCTTTGGATGTTCATGTATCTTGCCCTGGAGAAATTAGTTTCAACCTACAAGTCCTTTGTATCTTATTCTAAATAGGTCAACTTTATCATATGAGTCCTTTGTATCTTTCCCTAGGATAACATGACTCTTCTTCCAAGTATTATTGGTGGAAGATTACTTTCTTGGTAGTGGTTGCCTAAAACATATTTGGAATTATTTTATGTATATTGCGAGTTGACTCTCATCATGGTTTTTCCCTGTTTATTATTTTTTGTGTAAATATAATGTTCTCTTGTGCATTGTATCTTTTGGTTACATGTTTCATGGTTACATATAAGATTAAAGATAAGTTGATTGTATTTTGGAGATTAAAGTTTTAAGTAAAGTCTTTTAAGGTTCAAAATGATTCACCCCCCTTCTTATACCGAAGCTGTGTTCAACAAGTTTTTTCAACGTTGAGTTCTTATAGAAGAACCTTAAATAATTGAGAAAGATCTTAGATGGAACAAGAAGGATCTTACAATATTCCTAAGATTGATGGGAAAAAATATTCTTTTTGGAAGATGATGATGGAATTATATTTGAAGTCTAGAGTATGTATTTTGGAACTCTATCATGGATGGTTATACTAAACCCAATCATCCTATATGTAGTTTGGATGAGATCAGGGAACATGTGAGTAATGAAAAGGAAAGGAATGTAATTATAAGTAGACTATCAAATGCTAAATTTTTGAAGATGATGGACTACAAATCCACCAAGGTGGTTTGGGAGAAACTTAGCAATATTTATGAAGGAGACAATAGGCTAAATCAATTCAAGTTGCAAAATTTGAAAAAAAATAATTGTGAACATGAGGACAACTGAGGATGGAGGTATTGATTATTTACATGTGTCAAGGGTAATTTAAATCATCACTAGAATCAAAGGTGTTGGTGAAGAAATTAAAGATGATGAAGTTGTGAGAAAAGTAGTTTGGACTCTTCATACATATGTTTTTTAAAGTGTAAACCATTGAGCACCCATTGAAGAAAATAAATATTTAGATAATTATAATATGGAGCTCTATCTACCTTTGAGATGAGGAATTTTGTGCAAGATAATCATGTTTATGGTCAATATGGATACAACAATATTGAAAGACTAAATGAATTGAACCACAACACCCTATCCTAAGAACAACAAAGATCCACCATAACATATGAAGATTACCTAGCACAATGAAAATCAAATGAAATCACAAATATTATACCATCACATGTCCAATAGGGTTTGAATCTCCATTCTTCCTATCTCCATTGATCTTGCTTGATATATTTGCTCTCAGATTTTATGTGTGCACAAGAGCTCAACAAAGAATGGAAATGTGGTTACAAGTAGGCTTCATTGCATATGAAAGTTTGAAAGCATAGAGTAGTCGGTTAGGGTTTGATAATGAAGGAAGCATCTCCTTATATAGAAGACATCATAAGAAATGGAGGGATAAGATTAAGAGGTGTAAAAGATAAATGGTCGGCTATGATTAGAGGGTAGGTAGAGAAAATAAGAAAATAATGAGAGGGTAGGTAGTGTAGGAATTAAGAGATGAATGACATGTGTCATAGGTAGAAAAGGTTAATGAATTAATTAAATAAATAAAGATTTATTTAATTAATAGAAGTGGGATAAATTGAATAAATAAATGTATTTATTTAAATGAGAAATGAGGCTAGAAGAGGATAAATGAATTAATTAAACAAATAAAGATTTATTAATAGAAGAATTAGGCTTAAAATAATTAAATAAGTAAAATATTTATTTAATTAGATAGGAGAATTTTAGGTGTCTACATTTTGCCCCTGTTTGAGACAATGTAGCTTGTCACGTTGTTTCAAAGAAGATAAGATGAACTAATGCAAAGTTGCCCCAAGATGGGAATGATATGCCCTCTCGAGACATTGGATGAAAATGTCTAAAAAGATCACACACAATCTCTCGATAAGAAATAAAGGGTAGAATGGACTGACCGGATAGGATAGAGTGACAGAGTCACAGGATAATGAAGACTGACATGGGAGACTAGGGCTAGGGAAGTCTATAAGATAGACCATGAGGGGGAAAAATCCTCATTGTCATCCACACATATAAGAGATCATAGTGTAGAGATAGTAGAGAGCAGTCAACAGCGATGGCATTGGTGCATAGATTCGACCGTGTTCATTGATTTCAAAGGCCAGCAGATGTAGGAGAGCCGGTAAGTACCAAAAAACCTACTTGTACTTTGCCGCATTAGTTGTTGTCATAAATGAATGCTAGCTAGGGTAATAAATGTGCATTAGGTATGTCTAAAAAAATGACAAGTAGGAGGAAAAACATTAAGGCGCATCTACGTTGGTGCCAAGCGCGTCTGGGTAGGCTAAGCAAGTTTGTGTCATGAATGCACATTTATGTCTTCAAGGTCTAATCAACAGTTCTATGTTAAACATACACTGTCGATTGGATAAGCTGCTGAGAGGATACACTCAAGCAAGTCCTCTAGGGAAGACTAGGATAACAGATAGGGCTAGGATTGACAATTATGTGATAGAGCATACATTGCCAATCAGGAAACTACTCAAGAGGATACACTCAAGCAGCTTATCTAATTGACAGCTATCCTAGTCTTCCCTAGAGGACCTGCTTGAGTGTATCCTCTTAGCAACATATCCAATTGGCAACGTATGTTTATCATTGAACTATTGATTTGACCTTGAAGACATAAATGTGCATTCATGACACAAACTTGCTTAGCCTAACCAGACGCGCCTAGCACCAACGCAGACGCGCCTTAATGTTTTTCCTCCCACTTGACATTTTTTTAGACATACCTAATGTGCATTTATTACCCTACCTAGAATGCATTTATGACAATAATTAATGCAAAAAAGTACAAGGAGGTTTTGTGGTACTTACTGACTCTCCTGCATCTGCTGGCCTGTAAAATTGACGAATGCGGTCGAATTTGTGCACCAATGTGATCATTGTTGACTTCTCTTTGCTATCTCTTCACTCTAATCTCTTGGATGTGTGGATGAAAATGAGGATGTTTTCCCCTCATGGTCTATCTTACAGACTTCCCTAGCCCTAGTCTCCCATGTCAGTCTTTGTTACCCTAGTTTGCCACATTAATTGTTGTCATAAATGCATGTTAGGTAGGGTAATAAATGTGCATTAGGTATGTCTAAAAAAATGTCAAGTGGGAGGAAAAACATTAAGGTGCATCTGTGTTGATGCTAAGCATGTCTAGGTAGGCTAGGCAAGTTTGTGTCATGAATGAGTGTTTATGTCTTCAAGGTCGAATCGACAGTTCTATGATAAACATACATTGTCGATTGGATAAGCTACTCAAGAGGATACACTCAAGTAGGTTTCCTAAAAGATAGGATCAAAGCAACACTTTGTGATGAATGGGGAATGCTACTAGAAAAAATAAGTAGTACTTTGTGATGAATAAGGAGTACTAAAAAGAGAAGCATTTTGTGATGGATAGGGAGTGCAAACACGTAGTACTTTGTGATGAATAGGGAGTACCACTACGATAAAAAACAACACTTTGTGATGAACAGGGAGTGCCACTAGGATAGAGTGCCATAAGCACTAGGATAAAAAGCAACATTTTGTGATGAACAGGGAGTGCCACTAGGATAGAATGCCATAAGCACTAGGATAAGAAGCAGCACTTTATGATGAACAAGGAATGCCACTTTGATTGACATAGTTGATTTGCTTGACTATAGGAGGAATTACATATGTTGGAGTCATGGGAGAGATTCCCTTTAACTCAAAGTTTACGACCATAGTTGACACTCGAGGATAGAGAAGTAGTTCAGGCCATGGGCTTGCGATACATTATGTATGTGCCTCAATTTTGGGTGAACATGGGATTTTTGACTGCATTAGCTGAGAGATGGCACTTAGAGACTTGCACATTTTAAATTTTGATGGGTGAGATGATAGTCACCTTGGAGGATGTGTACAGGATACTATGGATACCGATCGATGGGGAGTTAGTTCCTTACGATCAAGACAAAGATAGGGATGCACTGAGATGAGTGTTTCAGGATCTAGGATTGGAGATGAGGGCTGGACATGTGGCTTGGGATACCATGATAGTGACAAGATTGTCTCTACTGGTGGTGTTGGCATGAGGGTTGGTTATGGGATGGGGGAGGACTCTAGAGAGGAGGAGGATGAGTTAATATCCTTGAGGGAGATCTACAAGGGATAGGCAGATGAGATATAGGATCTAGAGAGGGATACAACTAGACTTAGGAGACAGCTGAGAGACACTAAGCAGGAGAGGGATTGGGCTATTTAGTGTTATACAAAGGCTGAGACATCACTGAAGGCAGGGAGGCAGGAAGCAGAGAACACAGGAGATGGATACGCCTATGTTCTGCGGGCAGGGGAGGAGATAGCCTATTGGAGAGACCTGTAGTATGGAGTGGTGCCACCAAATCATTGGGCTAGGAGCTTCTAGAGACCATCACGGACTACGATGACCATTGGAGGGAGATAAAGGAGATAGGCATTGTGTGGTGGGGTCATGGGTCGTCCACCACCACCAAATAGAGGGGGCAAGAGACATGATCCTGGGGCGTGTCCTTCCATGGCTCAGACTCCATCGAGGCAAGCCAAATCTGAGGGAGGGAGTTCATCATAGCCTTAGAGGGCTCCCTATGTATCAGTTTTTTCTACCATTTTTGTATGATGATGTAGACACCTTTGGGTGATTGTAGCCATATGATATTGACATCATTGTATCATGACACTTATAATTTTGATATATATATGAGATGATTCATCCTTGCGGAAGCAATATGCATGTGTACCTTATGTGATGCTTATGAGATACATGTATCTATGATGCTTATGATATGGATGTAAATATGTACATGAGGAAATGTAATATTGTTGTTCTTTTATGTTTTTAATATGTTATGCATATGTAAACCTGAATGTATGAAATGCAGATGAATATGATAATGAAAATGACTATTTACATGATGAAAATGTAAAATGTGGTAACATGTGTTGTGTGCGGGATGTGATGTAATCGTGATATCTATATGTATGTATGAAATGCTTAATATTTGGTAATGCAAGTGAAAAACTACAAGAAATTCAAATATTTTTGGTGTGTCATTATACTTAGTCATCTGATAATAGGCTAAACCGACTCAATAAGGACAATGGAGGTCAATCAAGAAAGGGAGATGGAAGATAGAGGATATGAAATTGAAAGAGCTTCTTGTGCATTATCATCATTGAGCTTTATTATGGAAAAATAAGTTATGACAATCCAGATATATGTTCAATCCAGAAAGTCATTGTACCTTTTTGCATGGAGATCAAACAATCACAAATAGGGAATGCCCTAGTTCATAATAGACTCATAGTGTCCTCATATCCTTGGACAAGTCATAGCATTACTAAGAGACAATCCATAGATACCAAAAGAAAAATAGGTGATGATACCCCATCCTCTCCTTTCTAGTCAATGACATCCTTGAGATAAAATCTCTAGTCAGAGACATCTCGAAAAAGATAAAAAACATCTCACCGAAAAAATAAAAATCAAAAGAAAACCAAGACTCGACACTAACATCGACTGTAGTCCTCAATTTTAGTGTCTCTTGTCACTTGTATAAGTCTATTTGATTGTGGTCAGAATGTTTTCATTCACAAAAGGATAGATAGCACTGAACCATAATGTTGTCTGAGTTTGTTGAAAGATTTGATTTGTTGAAGCCCATTGTTGTTGTTGTGTCTCATCTGAAACTAACTGAATCCATGAAACTAATAATTTATTACGGAGAAGACAAAACTTTATTGTGGATTGTGATGCAAATTCTGCTTTATTGTGGATTGTGCACAGATAGACTGAAGAAAACTAGAAAAAACTATTCTCCTCGGAATGTGTGATGCTCTCAGTTCCACACCCATAACTAAATTTAGGATTTGCCTTAGCCATAGATAGGAGTTGATTTATTATGTATGGAAAGGGGTGAAAAGGAATGTTTATTATGAATGGCTAACCAATGTTAGGTAGATCAATGACAAGCCATGATGGGAATAGGTAAGTTTGTTATGGATGGATAGGTTGTGAGTGTGTGTGAAGTGAAAGGATGAGATTGAGTCTTCAAGGAGAGAGGACCAATATCCCTACGCATGGTGTCGGTGACCCAGTTTTCACCATGGTACTTGCCTAGGGCGCCACCGAAGTGGTTTTCACCATTGGACGAAATGTTTTTCTTTACTTTTTTTTATTTTATTTTTTTATAATTTTTTTGATTTTTTTTTGATTTTTTTGTATTTTTGAATTAGGATATGCTGAAGAGCTATGTGTAAAACCTGTGAAGGTGCATGTTGTTGATAGGATCCTCCAAAGGTTTGCTATCTAGAGCTGAGAGTTGATACGCATCGGATCCATAGGCTGCTGTAATGATGTAAGGACCAAGCCAATTTGGTTCGAATTTGCCTTCTCTCTGTGTTGCTGATTTTTAGGATTTTCTCTAGGAAATAAGTCACCCACCTCAAATGTGTGAGGCTTAACCTTATGGTTGTAACTGCAATGTTCCTTGACTGAATTATGTGTAGCTCGAGTAACTGTCTTCCTTTGATAAAGGAACTGAGATAGAATTACTAGTGTGTGGACTACACAGGCTCGTATGCATGTCACCTAAAGAAGTTTGGGCATCCATGACAACAAATTCCCTTGAGGAAGTTCCATTAAAGGTCCATGATGGATCACCAGAAGGGAAAGGATGTGCAGAACAAGTGGATGAGTGATGAAGGCTTATGATTGTGAAAAGAAGTGAAAGTAGGATAGCATGACGGAGACTTAGGATCAACAATTGTTCTTTTTTACTTGAAATTTAAGAACTTTTGCCCCCAGTTATTTTGATATTAGGGGAGATAAACTCTTGTTCATTTTTATTCATAGGAGTTTTATCCTTGACTTTGATTTTTGCAGAGTCCAATAGCTTTTGATTTTTATTTGGACTAAAGGACTTTTCTTTATTTTTGACTTTTAGATTTTTCTTTTCAAAGCTTGATTTTTGATCCCCAATGAGTAAGGGCTTTTGTAATTCTAGGAGAGGAGTGGAAATGGAATTAACAGATGAAATGGTAAAGCTATATGAGTTCTCAAGAGGGATACTGATACACTCAATAGATTCTTTGCTGGAACCACTCTTAGGACTATTGATATCAAGAGTTGATTGCACCACTAGAGGAGATTTGCATTTAGATTTAGTAGCCACAACACTAGGTGGTTCACACCCAATTCCTTGCAAATTTTTTATAGATTGTTCATGTCGAGTGAATACCTTAGGAGATAATGGGCATTGGTCAACATGAAAGATATATTCACCACATCCCATGTCTTTAATCTTGAACTTTTCTTTGATCTCTACTTGTGTTTTCGTAGAAGCTTTCAAGGATTTTGGATCCACATATGCTAAAGATGGAACAACTTCTCGATTGACTGGTATTGTTATTTCTAATCTATGTCGTAGGTTATTGCAATATATAAACAGATTTGGATCACCTTTGATGGTTACTTCAACTCCATTGTGTGGAAATTTGACACATTTGTGATATGTTGATGGAACAACTCTCATTTCATGAATCCATGGACATCCCTAGAGTATATTGTATGTGAGATCTAGGTCTAGGACTTGAAAAACCACATCCTTTGTAACTGGCCCTACTCTTAGAGGTAAGGTTATTATGCCTTTAGATGAACACTCTTCATCATCATATGCTTTGATGGTAATTTTATTTTTAGCATTCACAACTTTTTCCGAATATCCCAATTATATTATTGTGTTCAAAGTACAAATATTCAGACCTGCTCCTCCATCTATCAAGACTTGTTTTATTCAATGTTTATGTAGGAAGGATTCAATGTGTAAAGGTGCATTATGTGGTTGGCTCACGGAGGCATCGTCAACTTCTGTAAATGTAAGGGAGTGTGGAATGGAAAGGTATCCCACCATGGCTTGAAACTAGTCCATGTTCAAATCAGTGGGGACAGAAGTGTCTCTCAAAGTTTGGTCAAGAATAGTTTTATGTGCATGGGATATATGTAAAAGCTCGAGGATGGAGATAAGCACGAGTGTCTTCCCTAGCTGTTCTACAAGGTCATACTTAGGTTTGGCTGATGAGGAAGTAGTGTTTTTAGATGGAGCACCTTGCAAGGTGGATTTACCTCGATGAGTTGTAACATTACATTCAGAGGTAGGTTCGGAAGAAGATCCAATTCCTTTTAGGACCATTTTAGGTCTTTGGGTAGAATTCTCAGGCATTTTGTCCTTGATGATAATGGTAGAGACATAATTATCAATCGAAATGTGATTAACAGTTGAATCATAGTTATAGGATGCTCTGGTATAGTTGCTTTTCTCATCTGTGGCTTTGTCTTTTCCCTTGTCATGTTTTGGGAATGGTTCTTTAAACATTTCATGTTCTTGATTAGATGAGTGTCCTTCAATCTCAATGTCACCTATATCAATAAGATCTTGTATGATGTTCTTTAGTCGATTCCACTTTCCTATTTTATGTCCCTTGCTTTTGTGATATTCACAATATTCATCATCATTCCACCAATTTGGTTTTACCTTTGGTTCATATGGAGGCATATCTGGAATTGTTATTATTTTTTTTGCCACTAGCTTCTTGAAAGAAGGACTCAAGTGGTTCTCCCAATGGGGTGTACTTCCTTCGTGATTTGGAAGTTGTTTGAGTATTCACTTGATTGTTTGTAGAGCTTGATTTGGAAAAATGATTTTGGGTCGTACTGTATTGGCATCCACAACACCATCATTGACCATGTTCTTGTTTTTATTCTAAAATCTTGGCTTGTCTTTTCCTTTAAAGTCCTCTTTGTTTGATTTGAATATTTGGACGATGCCTTTCTCTATTAGGACCTTTTCTGTTGCTAAGCCTTTTTCAATGACATCCTTGAAGATGGACAAACAAGCTTTTCTCAACTCATAACCAATGTCTTTGTTAACATTTTGGGTGAACATCTCTACCATTTGTTTTTGTGGAATTTCACAAGAGCATCTGCTAGCTAGATTCCTCCATCTTTTTAAAAATGATGAAAAAGATTCTCCATCCTTTCGCTTCCTGTTGCCCAAAGTAGTGACTGATATGTCTATCTTTATGTTGTATAAGAAATGTTGTATAAATGCCTCTGATAAGTCACCCCATGACTTAATTCCAGGTGGGAGTTGGGAGAGCCATTCCATAGCTTGATCACCTAAGCTTTGTGGGAATAATCTCATCAAATATGTCTCTTCTGCTACTACCTCAATGCAAGCTGTGAAAAATTGTCATATATGTGCCTTAGGATCTTCTTTGCCTCTGTAATTATCAAACTTAGGTGTCACAAAGTGTGTAGGAAATGGAGGCATTTTAATGCTTTTCTCAAATGGATAGGGACATATGTATCTCATTGTGTAAGTTGGTTTTGGTGTATTTATGTCCTCCATTTTCTTTTGTAAGTTCTTAATTTGCTATTCTCAATTTTTCTTAGGTGGAGATCGACTTCTTAGACCATATCCCATGCCCGAGCCACAAGGTGGAGGCAAAACATACTACATATATGGATGATATTGATCATATAAATGTTCATATGGAGGAGGTCTATAATGATACTGTGTATAAGGACCACTTGGTATAGAGCCATGATGAGGAATGGAATATTTGTTTTGTCCATGTATACCATACTCTATAGGCATGTCATGAGTTTGTTCTAATGTTTTGCCCCCAAATTTGATGCGGAGTTTCCTTATGTCCAAATTTTGAACATGTCTTTGGATATCCAATTGCTTTGGTGGTTGGTCCTTGGCATTGGTATGTGATTGAGTATATTTTTCTGCATAAGACTTCCATAATGGTTTGTGAAGGTGAGTATCATATGTTTGACCATGTGTGTATGGGACCTCAAGTTTTTGAAAGAAAGATGATGGTGATTTAGGCACCATATGTGGTCCTCTATTGTCTCCACTATTAGGCCTCCTTTGATCCATGTTGAGGTGAGGTTGTTGCAAAAGTTGATGTTCCATTATTTGAGAAATATCAAAATCATGAGGAATCTTGGCTCCACTTTGTCCTATAACTTGTAAGAAGTATTGTCTATCTCTCCTCATTATTTCCTCAACCAATCTATTGAAACGGAGATCCATAATGGAGTCTTCCACTTCTATTGAATGCATGGGAAAGTTGTCCATATTGTCATTATGTGTAGCATTGTTGTTTGTAGTTTCCATGTTCTCAAAATTTAGAATGTTTCTATAGGCATCCATGTTAGGTAATGTAGTATGATCAGAATTAAAAAAGACATCATTGTCATACTCATAGGAACTCATGTTTGCGGACACTTGAGCCTCTTTATCTTCTCTCTTAGATTTTTGGAAATGAGTTTCAACCATGAACTAGGTATTGACCAAGATGTGTGAGACTAGATGAAAAATGGAAAAGAGTATGGAAGACTAAGAGTTGGATGGAATGTAAATGAATCTGAAGTTTACTTGCAATGTCCAAAGTGTAAGACCAAGTATGTATGTAGTAGAGTAGGTGTGGCTTCCAAAGAGATGATAGTTTCTCTTGATGAGGTAAGTTGAACTTGACTCTAAGTAAGACCAATGAGACTCAAAGGTGATAGACCTTGATGAGGGACCACTTAGCAAAATGTTGTTGTATATAGTGTGTTGACAATGTAAGATGAGGACAAGCAAGTGACCTTTTGACTCAAGTTTAGAAAAATGTGAATGTAATGCAAGGTGTAAAGCAATGATGAACTTTGTGAGACCCAAAGATAGGTTGAATGCTAGATGAAAAATTAGAGAAATAGCATAAGAAGCTCAAGAATTCTGAACTGATTGTTCTTATTTGTTGGACTGTAAATTTTTCCAATTTCTAAAGTTGTTTGTTCTCAGATACTTAGATGCTTGACCCCACTGGCTCCACCCTCGGTACTCACTTCTCGGGGCAACCAAGCACTAGTCCACATGAAAACTCCCCATGGCAAACTTTGTATCTCTACTAAGAACCTTATGTGTGTGGGTTGCTCCATAGGTCCGACCTCCTGACCCAACAACTAGAAGGATTTTGGCTTCTAAAACAAAAAAGTGGTAGTAAGGGCATCCGCTCGTGTGGCCATACATGCAGAACTTTCAACTCTATAAATATAGAAAGAACCCATCTAGTAGGGGTTACGCCCTACAACTGATCAAATAAATTTGATCAAACAGGTTTATGGGGAGACAGTGTCGATATGAACTAATCAGCACACGTTGCCCATGGATTTCACCATGGATACAAATGTTTATAGTGGTTTGAAAGATGATGGCTTTTCCTCGCTACCACATGGGTCATTCTCTCCTCACTAGTAGTCCTAATGACCACACAAGGAGATAGGCCCTCTAAAGATTAAACAAAAAGAGCCTATTGCTCAAGACACAAAAGACACTGGTTCAATTTTAGTGCACTGATTGAAGTAATTTCTAGTCTATGAAAATAAGGCACACAAATGAAGATAAAAAAAACCCTTGCCAAGGTCCTACAACAAAGATTTGTTGGTAGTTTGGGTTGTTTCAAATTATTACCCCTTCCTGCAAGCACACAAGTTAGGTAAATTTTAGATCCAAAAGTATTTGTGAAATAGGGGCCTTCAACAATGCATTTTTTTTACCAATTCAATTATCTGATTCATCATAAAAAAAGGTCACCTGTAAAATTTCAAAAAGAATTCAGATATGAAAGAAAATCCAAAAAAATTGCTAATTTGCTCCAAAAATTATTTTTTTATGAAAAATCATAAAAAATTCATATAAAATGCAAAATTGATCCAAAAAGTTTGAAATTTTTATTGGAAACTCCTCATGGTCTTCCAAACTTGCATAAAAAATTTTTTGCAAAAAATCCAAGCAGTTTGTGAGATATGAGCAAAATAATGTAAAACCCTAATTTTCAAAGATCCAATTTTTTAGGAATGATTTTGCATCAAATTTAAAATCACAAAGAACGAAATCCTATGTATAATTCTCAGATATTTCCAAAAATGTAAAAAAATCCGAAAAATTTGCTAATTTTCTCTCAAGATTAATTTTTAATGAAAATACATAAAAAATTCATAGAAAATTCAACTATTCTACCAAAAGTCTGAATTTTTTACTGAGCACCTATGATTATGTTTTGGATCTTGAAAAAAAATTTGATGCCAAAAATCAAAGCAGTGTCTAAGATTTGATCAAAATAATGAAAAACCCTAATTTTTAAAGATCCAATTTTTAAGGAAATATTTTGCATCAAAATTAAAATCACAAAGAATAGATCATTGTATAAATCAAAGAAATTTCTAAAATATAATAAAATCTAAAAAAATAGCTCATTTTCTCTCAAAATTACTTTTTTATGAAAATTCATAAACAATTCATAGAAAATTAAAATATGATCCAAAAAATTTAATTTTTGGATTGTGAGCTCTTGATACTATCCTAAACTTTCAAAAAAAATTCATGCAAAAATTTCAAGTTTTTTGTGAGATCGAATCAAATCTCTCCAAGATCTTGATCTTGTGTCCAAAACCCTAGCTGCACAAGGTTATTCTCCAAATTGTTTTACAAAACAACAATATAGGGTTAGAAAAACCTGCAAAAAAAACATAGATCTAACAAAAATCCATATCCCACTTGGCATGCCAAAATGTTTATGGTGAAAATGGATACAATAATATTGAAAGACTAAATGAATTCAACCACAAAATCCTAACCTAACAACAACAAAGATCCACCATAACATATGAAGATTACCTAAGACAATGCAAATCAAATGAAATCACAAAGATTATACCATCACATGTCCAATAGGGTTTGAATCTCCATTCTTCCTATCTCCATTGATCTTGCTTGATATATTTGCTCTCAGATTCTATGTGTGCACAAGAGCTCAACAAAGAATGGAAATTTGGTTGCAAGTAGGCTTGATCGCATATGAAAGTTTGAAAGTGTAGAGTAGTCACATAGGGTTTGATAATGAAGGAAGCATCTCCTTATATAGAAGACACCATAAGAAATGGAGGGGTAAGATTAAGAGGTGTAAAAGATAAATGGTCGGCTATGATTAGAGGGTAGGTAGAGAAAATAAGAAAACAATGAGAGGGTAGGTAGTGTAGGAACTAAGATATTAATGACATGTGTCATAGGTAGAAAAGGTTAATGAATAAATTAAATAAATAAACATTTATTTAATTAATAGAAGAAGTGGAATCAATTAAATAAATAAAGGTATTTATTTAATTTAGGAAAAGATAATTTAAATAAATAAATGTATTTATTTAAATGAGAAATGAGGTTAGAAGAGGATAAATGAATTAACTAAACAAATAAATATTTATTTAATTAATAGAAGAATTAGGCTTAAAATAATTAAATAAGTATAATATTTATTTAATTAGACAGGACAATTTTAGGTGTCTACAAATTCAAATAAGGAGGCTTCATTCAAAGCAAGCAAAAAGGAAGATGGTGGTGACCTACATTATAACCTTGATGATGTAGGAGAAACTTTGTAGGAAAACTAAAGAAGGGTACCAAAAAATACAAAGGTAAGTTACCTCTAAAATGTTTCAATTGTGGAATGATTGGTCATTGTGTTGCTAGATGTCCTTATTATTGGCATTATTGTCATTGATGTCAACAAGTGATATTCCAGAAGTTATCATATTGGTATAACTTAGCTGATCAAGTGTTGTGCAAGTGATCTTGTAGAAGTTCTCTTATCGGGATAACTCAGTTGATCAAGTATTGTGTAGGTGATATTTGCTATGGTGGTTTGATTGGAATAACTAGGCCGATGTAGAAGAAAGAGGTAGAAAATTGAGCAAAAACCAAAGACTGATTTGGAAAAGACAAGAAGGTATAGATAGAGAGACAAAGATGAAGCATCATTAAGGTACATCTTTCAGAGCAACATATAGGTGTTAAAATATTCATTTGTAATAAGGTTTATGTAATTGTAATAAATTGTTTATTGAATCACTGTGCATCTCTGAGTGGTTGCTTAGAGAAGGGGTAGGTTCTCCTTGAGTTAGTGCTCCAAATATTAGGGGTTAGTGCTCCTTGGGTTGGTGCTCTAAAACATATTTTAATTATGATTTACTTGTGAGGCTGGATTGGAACAGTAGACTCCAACAGCTATTCTCATTGAGGTTTTTCCAATATTGGATTTTCCTTGTAATTATTGGTGTTTTATGATGTGTCCTTGTGTGTGTATGATTTTGGTTTTGTTTTTATTTGCACACACACTAGATTAAAGTTTTATATTATCACTCATTCACCCCCCCTCTTAGTGCTCACTTGTGTTTTTCAATTGGTATCAAAGCCCTAGGTTCCCCTGTAACTTAAAGCTTTCTCTAGCTTGGGTAGATCCTATCTTGCAAACACAATGGTTAGGAATGAATCCTTCTCTAAAGCACCTAGCTCTGATAGCACTAACTATTCTTTCTCGAGTAGAAGAATGGAAACTTAGTTATCCTCTCTAGGATTTGGTGTTTGGATGTTAGTGAAAAATGGTTATACCGTTCCTCAGGTTCCTCCTACGGATCCTCATGCAAAGAGGGAATATGACAATGATGCCAATGCTAAGAATGCAATATTAAGTGGTATGTTTGATATAGAGTTTGTCAAAGTCTTGCACTACACTTCAGAAAAGTAAATATGGTATAAGCTACAAAAAGTATATGGAGATACCAAAGTGAAAGAAGCCAAATTGCAGAATCTAAGGGCTCAATTTGAAATCCTAAAAATGAAAGAAGAGGATAAGATAGTGGATTATCTGCAAAGAGTGGATGAGATTGTGAGTTCTACAAGAGGACTTGGAGAGGAAGTGAAAGATGAATTTACTTTAGAAAAGGTGTGGAGATCACTAACTTCAAAGTATGACACAATGGTCTCTGCAATATAACAAGCCAAAGGTCTAGAAAAATTCTCCATGGATAAGTTATTTGGTTCCTTATCAACCTATGAGATGAGGAGAATTGGTAGTGAAACCTCAAAAAGAGAAGTCACTTTCATTAATACAAAGAAAGGAAAAGAAGAAGTTGTCAATGTGGATGAAGCTGACTCTGATGCTTCTATAGCCAACTTTGCAAGGAAACTCAAGAAAGGTTTAGGAAAATATAAAGGTAGCTCCCTTCTAAATGTTTCAACTATGGTAAGATTGTACACTTTGCATCTAATTGTCTTTGTGGAGAGAAGGATGAAGATGAGAAGAAAAATATGAAGACTTACGGTAAAGAGAAGATGAAGAATTCATTCAAGCCAAGAAGAAGAAATTTTAGAAGGATGAATAGTATTTATGCATTTGAAGAAGATGTCACTAATAAATAAAGTATGTCTGATGAGTTCTACAATGAGAATGAAATAGAAGTCAGTCTCTTTACGGAACTAGGAGAGTTGCATGATGAATGTGTTGTTGATGAGGAAGAGGAAGTTGAAGCTGAGGTAGATATTGAAGGTGAACTTGTGAGTGCACTTGAAGAACCCAGAAAAGTAAGGAGAGAATATAAAAAGATTAAGTATGTTGTTGTTGAAGATCAATACAAATTGAATAAATATCTTGAGAAGTCCAAGCAAAATATTTTAGATCTGAGAACACGATTAGATGAAGCTAAAATAATATACGAGGTAACTAAAATAGAGTTAGATAATAAGGTGAAGGAGTACCAAAATAAGAGAAAGATATTATGAATCCCATAAAGGATCTTGAAAACTGTAAAGATGAACTCACGGCGAGAATCAAGTATGAGGGCTGCACAGATGCACTAGATAAAATGTTGAACAAACAAAAACACTCCAAACACACAAAGGGTGTTGGATTTGATGTTGGTCAGTTTTGTACAAGTAAAGACTTATGAAGAAAGGAAATACACTTTATTACTTCAAGTAATAATGATAATAGGCAAACCTTCGCAGTCATGTCTGCACCGAGGAAGAAAATAGATCTAACTACAACTACTAAAGACATGAAGAAAATATATGTTGATGCTACAAAAAGAAAACTTGCTGATCCTAAAAGAAAGACCGAGATGGATAATGATGGTTTCATAAAAGTCAAAGACACAAGAAATAACTCAAGAAGACAAAAATGTGGTACTCCAAGGAGAAACAACTTCAGCAATGATTGGTATGTACCCCAATTCCATGGTTGTTACTACAAATGTAATACATATGGTAATAGAATTGTTGATTTTAGATTAATGAACAGGTCTCATCCTAGATATAAAAGTAGAAATTTTTTTGCTACTCATAGAGATGCAAATATTATTTGTCACCATTGTAATGGTATTGGTCATAGAAGTTATGAATATAGGAGATATAGTTTTCAATCCTATGGCAGTCCCTTAAGTTCATCATTCAATAGAAATATTCAATGTTATCATTGTCAAAATCCTAGACATATAGAAAAGTATTGTAAAATTAGATCAACTAAGAAAAAGAAGAAAATGTTAACCTTGGAACCTGAAGACAATCCAGAACAGAAAATAACAACAGACAAGAAGAAAGAAACCAAACAAGTTTGGGTTGAAAAATATAAGGACAAGGCTGAGTCAAGTCTGATTTTTCAAACTACCCTACATGCTGAAAGAGAGAACTTATGGGTAGTAGATAGTGGCTTCTCAAATCACATGAATAGTGATAAGAAGAAATTTATCAAGCTTGAAGATTGGAATGGAGGCTTAGTGAGGCTTGGAAACAATTCATCAATTAAAATCAGAGGCAAAGGTACTCTCAGCATAGATGGGAAATTAAAAGATCATGATGTATAATATGTGGAAGGTTTAAAACACAATTGATCGAGTGTTAGTCAAATGTGTGACAAAGGATACAAGTTTAATTTCAATTCAAAAGAATGTGAAATTAGAAAGGACAACAATGGTAAATTGATTGCAAAAGAAAAAAGGACTAATGGAAATGTCTACAACTTGAAAGAATGTTTTGAAACATAACGCATGATGGGACAAGTTGATGAGAGTTGGCTATGGCATAGAAGGATTGGACACATTAATTTTGACAAACTTATCAAAGTGAGCAAGAGAGGGTATGTTAGGTACATAGCTTATATTATCAAACCAACAAGTACCTTCTATGATGAGTATCTAAGAGGAAAGCAGACTAAAGTAAGCTTCAAGGAAAAGGAGTACTCAACCACAAGGCTTTTTAGAGCTTGTGCATATTGATCTATGTGGTCCTACTAGGACAAGAGCTCTAAATGGTGAGAGATATTTCATAATTCTTATTGATGGTTTTTCAAGAATGACATGGGTTACTTTCTTGCAAGACAAGTTACAAGCATTTGAAAGCTTCAAAATATTTAGAAGGTTGGTTGAAAAAGAAAATGGTTATAAAATGAAATGTCCTAGATCAAACTGTGTCGGTGAATTCACATCAAATGAATTCAAAAACTATTGTGAAATATATTGAATCAAAAGACCATATTCAGCCCATAGGACACCACAACAAAATAGTGTTGTGGAAAGGAAAACCAAGATAGTCAAAGAGATGGCAACAACTATGTTAAATGAAGCAAATTTGCCTTATATATAGACGCAAGTAGTCCATACTACTATATATACACTAAACAGAGTTCAACTAAGAATGAACAACAAAATGACACCGTATGAGCTATGGTATGATAGACAACCCTCAGTCAAGTACTTCAATGTGTTTGGCAAAAAAATCTTTATCAAAAGAGATGAAGATGGTTTAGGTAGTTTTGAATCAAGATGTGATGAGGGCATCTTCTTAGGCTAGAATACTCACAACAAAGCTTACAAGTGTTTAAACAAAAGACTAAGGAGAGTGGTTGAGAGTGTGAATGTTAGAATAGATGAGAACTTTCACAAAGGAAGGGAAAATAGAGTAAATCAAATTGAAGAACCTTATGTTTAAGATGAAGGAAAATCTAAGAGTGAACAAGAAGAGGCACCAAATAAGTATGTTTAAAAATAAACATCTTGAGGATCAAATTATAGGAGACAAAATAAAAGGTGTACAAACAAGAAGAAGTTATGCAAAACATAATGAACAAGTAAACTTTTTCCTTATAACTAAGATGGAACCAAAGACATACGATGAGGTTAGCAAGAGTGAGAAGTGGATGAAGGCAATTGAAGAAGAGCTGCAATAGATTGAAAAGAACAAAATATGGGAATTGGTTCCTAGACCTGTTGATAAGAATGTCATTGGGACTAAATGGGTTTGTAGGAACAAAATGAATGAAGAAGGTAAGGTGATAAGGAATAAAGAAAGACTAGTGTACAAGGGGTATGCTCAAGTAGAGGGCATATCTTTTGAAGAAACTTTTTTGCATGTTGCAAGACTTGAAGAAATTAGAATGTTCATGGCATTCTCATCTTATAAATAACACAAAGTATATCAAATGGATGTTAAGTCTACATTATTCAATGGAAATCTTGAAGAAGAAGTCTACATAGAGAAACCTGAAGGATTTTAGCTACATGAAGATGAGAATTTTGTATGTAGGTTGAAAAAGGCTTTATATGGTTTAAAACAACCACCAAGGGTGTGGCATTCTAGGTTAGACAAATATCTCTAACAACAAGGGTTCAAAAAAGGGAATGTTGATAAGAACTTATACTTTAAGGCAAACAATAATCACATGATCATTGTTGTTGTATATGTAGATGGCATCATCTTTGGAAGAAACAAGGAATCCCTATGCAAGGAGTTTGTTGATCAAATGCAGTCTGATTTTGAGATGTCTATGCTTGGAGAGATATCATATTTTCTTGGTTTGCATATTTTTCAATTAGAAAAAGGTATATTTATATCACAAACCAAGTATGCTAAGGAGATGTTGAAGAAGTTTCAAATGGAGGACAACAAGCTAGTGAGTACACCTATGGTGACAAGATGCAAATAGAGGAAGAATGATGAATCCCCTATTGTAGATCAGACCTTGTATAGATCTATGATATTGTGCAAGCAATGTGTATGGTGGCAAGGTTTCAAGAAGCTCCTAAGAAATCACATGTAAATGATGTGAGAAGAATATTCAAATATCTATAAGGTACACTTGATAATATTGTATGGTATCCATAGAGTGGTGATTTCATCTTAGAAGCATAGACAAATGCTGATTGGGCAAGATGTATTGATGATAGGAAGAGAACAAACAGTGGTACCTTCCTCCTTGGTGGTAGAATAGTTTCATGACACAACAAGAAGCAATATTCTATCTCTATATCCACAGTTGAAGAAAAGTATATAGCTTCCACCACATATTTCTCATAGGTTTGGTGGATGAAACGGACTTTAAAGGACATTCAGGTAGAGTTTTCAGGCCCCATTCCTATCATGTGTAACAATTCAAGTGTTATAAATATATCAAAGAACCCTATCATGCATTCTAGGACAAAGTACATTGTAATCAAATGTCATTTTATCAGGGAAAAGGTTACAAAATAGGAAGTAAAAGTTTAATATGTGTGCACCAATGATCAAGTAGTTGATATATTCACTAAGCCATTGTCTAAGGACATATTTAAATATATGAAAATCAAATTGTGGGTTGTCCTAATTTATTTTGGCACTTAAGCATTTTCAACAATTTGTGGTTCAGGGGGAGATCATTAGTTTACTTAATCCTATCCTTGAACCTCATGTCTGGTCTCAAGGGGAGATCTGAATTTGTGCAAGCAGTAGTGACCTTGCATTTTATATTGTAATATTGGGTCATCTTGCTCGGCTAGAGAATACCATTTTCCATTATTGTCAAAGGGGAAGAGAAGGCATGTCTGGTTTGTGTGTTTACATCAATGGAAAAGGGGGAGATTGTTGGCATTATCATCATTGATGTCAACATGTGATATTGTAGAAGTTATCATATCGGGATAAATCAATCGATCAAGTGTTGTGAAGGTGATATTACAGAAGTTATCATATCAGGATAACTTAGCCGATCAAGTGTTGTGCAAGTGATATATGCTCTGGTGGTTTGATCAGAATAACTAGGCCGATGTGGGGTCAAGAGAATTTTTGTTATGTTTTTTCTATCAGAGTATCTTGTGTTGAATAGAAAGTATGTGCTACACATCGGAATAGCTGAACATAGACGAAGTAGAATTTTTTTTAAGGTATTGATAGAACAAATTGTTCTAATATGACTATATCAATATGACTCGACCGAAATAGAAAATTGGGGTACCTATTAGAATAATTGACAAAGGCAGAATGAAAATTATTGCAATGGTGATAGTGTAAGCTAAATTTTGATAGAGGAAGAATGAAGAGAAGACCCCTTGGCATGATCATCGACATAACTCATAGCGATAGAACAAAGGAATCACAAGGTCATCTTTGTGGAAGAGTGCTTAATCAGAATAACATATGCCAATATAGAGAAGGTCATTGGAGTTGCAATTTCAGAATAGTTATACTAATCCTTGTTCATGTTGGGTCATTGGAATACAGGTTATTGTCCAAATGTTAATCTGATAGTGTTGATTGTTCTGACAGGTATGCATTTCAGAATACCTATCCCGATGAGTGGTTGTTTGGATTGAAGTCCTTGAATTCAGGGTAACTTATGCCGATGAAGTATGTCACCATGGAGATTATGTTTCTAGATAAGTTGTGAAGATAGAGTAGATACGAGATCTCAACCCGATAGTTAAAGCTATACAGATAGAGCTTTGAGGAATTGTATCAAAATAAGTCAACCTGATACTTGCAACATGTTTGTAGAGCATGTCATGGCTATAGTCTGATAGCCCACATGGATGTTGGACCTAGTTTGATCAATTGACTTGGATTCATATTGAGGAGATTAAGAAGACTTTGAGGATACATTGCAAGCTAAAAAACATAGAGATTATGTGGAACGTAGAACTACCACGATGATGATTATGATCAAGTCCTCCTGGTTGAATCTAGCAGATCAACGACTTAGATTCAAAGTTGATCATGAACATAGGTTGACGCACTAGAAACTTGAACTGTTTACTAGACAAATACAAACTGACTAAGTGAATGATCAGCAAGCTACATAGGAAATTGTACAGATCATGGAGCATGACAACAAGGAAGAACAACAATTGTTTTGCGAGTGATGAGTTATGATCGAACAAACTATTTGGAGGTGATGTATGCTTTATGAACTTAGTAGTGAACAATGTGTAGTGCGCTTGTTAAAATATAAGAAGACAGAAAGATAATTTTGATTAAATGATTACTGAACAGGTAAGAGAAGAAACTTGAGAAAAGAAGCAGAGCCAAAATAAAAGAAGTAATTGGAGAAGAAAGAGGCAGAAAATTGAGCTGAAATAGAAGACTGATTTGGAAAAGATAAGAAGCAGAGACAGAGAGACAAAGATGAAGTATCATTAAGGTACATATTTCAGAGTAACAGATAGGTATTACAAAAATCATTTGTAACAAGTTTTTGTAATTGTAATAAATTGTTTATTGAATCATTGTGTATCTTTGAGTTGGTGCTCAAAGAAAGGGTAGGTGCTCAAAATATTATGGGTTGGTGCTCCTTGGGTTGCTACACTAAAATATATTGTAACTATGATTTACTTGTGAGGCTGGATTGGAATAGTAGACTCCAACAACTATTCTCATTGAGGTTTTTCCCACATTAGGTTTTTCTCATAATTATTGGTGTTATGTGATGTGTCCTTACATGTGTATAATTCCTTTTTTTTTTAATTTGCACACACACTTGATTGAAATTTTATATTATCACTAATTCAGCCGCCCCCCCACCCCTCTTAGTGTTCACTTGTGTTCTTTACTTATAGAGAAGAAAGCAATAAAAGAAGAGATGATAAATAAAAGAAGAAAAATGATGGTTTTGTTAAACCTGAAATAAGTTATTACTCTAAAGAAAGTAGTCATTCCTCTAGCGATGGGATTCTATTTATGGTTGTGAAAGTTGTTGATGATGTGGAAACCGATATCCAAGAACCCAATGAGAACAAGGAAAGATATTTTATAGTGTCATTTGATCTACATGCTAAAGAATAATTGAATCCTTGGGTGATTGATAGTGGTTTCTCTAATCACATGACTGATGATAAAAGGAGATTAATCAACCTTGAGGAAAAGATTAGTGTATCAATCAAGTTTTATAGTGTGGAATCTACCAAAGTTTATGGCAAAGGAATAAATCCATTAATAGTAAAATCAAGATAGATGATGTTTTCTATGTTAAGGGTTTGACGCACAATATTCTTAGTGTTAGATGTACAATAAAAGATATAGAATTACATTGGATGAAAAAGGTAGTGAGATTAGAAAATGTAACTATAGAAGAATAATTGTACAAGGAACAAGAATTGATGGAAACATGTATTACTTGAAGGAAGCTAAAGGTAGAAGTTGTCTGATTACTTATAATAGTGATAGTTGGTTGTGGCACAGGATATTGGGACATGTAGATTTTGGTAACATGGTGAAGATTAGTTATACACAAGTACTGAAATATTTTCTAAATATTACCAAGCTTGCTAACAATTAATGTAGGGAATTTTGGATGGGAAAGAAGAAAAAGACAAAATTCAAGAGCAAGGCATTTTCTTCTTCAAAATTTTTCAAGCTAGTACATAATGACCTAAGCAGATCTACTTGGGCAAGAGAACTCAATAGTGAAAGGCACTTTATGGTTCATGTTGACAATTATTCTAAATTGATATAGGTTACCTTACTAAGAGAAAAATTAAAAGCTTTAGATAGTTTTGAGATATTCAATTCTATGGTTGAGAATAAAATGGAAGCTATGATTAAAAGATTAATGTTTGATAGAGGAGGATAATTTACATCAAATGAGTTTGCATGGTATTGGAAAGAAAGTATCTACTCCTAGGACACCACATCAAAATAAAATTATTTAAAGGAAAAATAGGAATCTTCATGAGATGTTTAGCAGAATGTTGAAGTATGATAATCTAATAGATGTTTATTGAAATGAAATTGTATATGCTAGTGCATAAATTTTTAATAGAGTGAAGGCGAGACTTAATAATTATAAGAATCCTTATGATATTTGGTATAATAGAACTGTTATTGTCAATTATTTTAGAATCTTTGGAATCGAATGTTACAAGAGAGATGAAGATGATCTTGGAAAGTTTGATGCAAGAGATTATGAAGGATTATTTCTTGGATATTTGACAAGAAGGTAGGCCTACAAATGTTACAACAAAATACTAAATAAGATATTTGAAAGTGAAAATGTTAGAGTGGATGAAGATTGGTAGTAGCCTACTCTAGTTCTAGAAGATTTTGAGCCTAATATTGCTCCCTGTGTTGATGAGGTATAAGAAGAAAAGAGAGAAGAAAAAAAGAAAATACAAGAAAAAGAATTAGAAAAGACCCCTAAAACTTTGATAATATATTTTAAAAAACATCACTTCGAGGATTAGATTATTGGTGACGAGAATGAAGGAGTATAGACTAGGATGAGACTTTCCAAGAAAAGTGAACAAGTAGATATTTGTATTTTATTTGAAGTTGAGACTAAAACATTTTCACATGCATACAAGGATGAAGGTTAGATACACGCTATCGAAGAAGAACTTGATTAGATTAAGAAGAACCAAACATGGGAGCTTATTCATTGACAAAAATATAATTGAAACTAGGTGGGTATTTTAGAATTAATTAAATGAAGAAGGTAAATTGACAAGAAACAAGGAAAGATTGGTATGTAAGGGATATTCACAAGTTGAAGGCATCGACTTTGAGAAAAAAAATTCTCTAGTGGCTAGAATGGAGGTGATCAAAATGTTCGTAGGTTTTGTTTCTCACAAGAATTTCAAGGTATATCAGATTGATGTAAAGTTAGATTTTTTGAATGGAGAAGGGGAAGACTCCATAGTGAAACTTGATGAATGCCAATTGGGAAATATTTTTCACATGGTGTGAAAATTGAAGAAAGTACTATATGGTCTCAAACAAGCACCTAGGGATTGGTATGATAGATGGGATATATATCTACTACAACAAGGATTCAAGAAGATACATTTGATAGCAATCTTTATTTTATAATTGAAGATGTAAATTTGTTAATATAGTTGTGTATGTTGATATCATCTTTGGAGGTGATAATAAGGCATTGAAAAGGTTTAGAGAAGAAATGTAGAAGGAATTTGAAATGGACCAATGATTGTTAAGTTGAATTTATTTCTTGTTTTTTGAGCTACTTAGTTAGATGATGGAAGATTTATTTCTCCAGTAATGTATGTTAATGAGATGTTGAAGAAGTTTGGTATGGAGAATACTAAACTACTGAGTACCTACTTAGCTAGTAGTTGTCACTTGAGTACAATTGAAGGATCTTTGAATTTTCATCAGATTGAGTACAAATTTGGATGATTGGTGGTTTGTTATGTTAGATTATTTATAGACCATATATCATGAAGGTAGTTTGTATGGTTTCTAGATATGAAGAAAATTTTAAGAAATCTCATGATATGGCCATCAAAAGTATTCACATATTTGAAGGAAAATCTAAATTCTAGTCTATGGTATAAAAAGGATGATTATTTCTCACTCATTGCTTACACAAATGATGATTGGGCTAGGTGTGAAGATGAAAAAAGAAGTATCAATAGAAGCATGTTTTTCTTCAGAGGCATATTAATCTCCTAATTCAACAAGAAGCAAGAATCAATATCTTATCTTCTATAGAAGCATAATATATTATTGCAGTATCCTACTGCACTTAGTTTATATGGATGAAGAAGAATTTGAAAGATGTCAAGATAGTTTATAATCAGTCCTTTCCTATTATATGTGATAATACTAGTGTAGTGTCCTAAATTGTAGTCTCTTACAATTTTTTCCTCATTTGGTCCCTCACCTTGGCGCTTGATTTCCAGTGTCTAATTGGAGCCCTGATTCTACTCACACCATACCTCAAACTCATGTTTTTCAATACTTACACTTTATCTCCAATTTTTTGAGTCCTTGATTGTTCAGGACTAGACCATTGGTGCCCTAGTCCTCACGAACAAAAAGACCCTTCGCTTTGGTCCTCCTAGCTAGGGCCCATTTTGGGGCCTCTCAATGGTTACTTGAAATTCGAAAGAACTTGGATCTCCTATCAGCTCATGTCATAAAATTAATTTGTTTTTTGACCAAGCATGTATAAGAGGGCATCCACCCCTCTTATTTTGACATCCATCAATCAATAGAACATTATTAATTTGGATTCAAAATCTCAATTACATCAAGTGAGAAAGAAATCAATCTTCTTTCAAGCATTGAAGCAGAAGTGAAGTCAAGATTCAAGCATTGGAAATCACATTCATGTTCTATGTTAATGAACACTCCATAAAACTCTTATTCCTTGTGAAGATAAGAAAAAATCATCAAAAAGGTATATCATTAATTTTTTAGTCATTTTTAGTATTCCCCTAAAAAAAAATTATTTTCATTACAACAATTCATTTACATTTCAATTCTATTTCATGGTTTATTCCAAAATTAGGGTTTAACCTAAGGCAAATCCCTATTCCCAACAAATTTACCTTCTCTACTATGTGTATGAATAGGAATGGAGCTATAATTTTAGGATAGACATTATTCATAGAGACAAATAGGTTTCCCTTTGGATAGTGAAATGTTTGAAGGGCTAAAGCGACCTACACTTTTGTCTTGACAATTTAGGACAACCTTTTGGAAATAGATCCAAACACTCTCATATTACTCAAGTTCATGTTCATGGCTATGTTTGATGACCACGACTCATTTTTTATGCATAATTACTTTAATTTTAATATATTTACCGTAATTTCAACATTTTTTAGAATTCAACTTAAAAAGAGGGAATCAAACTCCAACTAGTGAATCTAAGATCAGAATTCTCAGCCCTATCCTTGTTGATTTGAGGCTAGATCTATTAGATTTTCCCTTACTTTAATTTAATTGGTCCCTAAGAAAAAATATTATGGTTGTACTATATTTTGGGTAAAACCCTAATATTTTTCACCATATCACAACTAGTGCAATCAATATTTAAAAGAATTCTATGATCCATTTAAGAATCAAGCATATTTATACTTGACATCACTAATTAAGGGAGAAATTTGCATCAAAGGAACTCATACTAGAGTATGTGCCTAATAAAGATCATATTATAGATATATTCACTAAGACACCCAGAAAGGATACATTTGAGTATCTCTAGCAAAAGATATGGGTTTAATATCCTCCTTCACACGAAGATGCATACGGTGGTGCCTTTGTCGATGGAGATAATTTCAAGATATTTCCTTAGTCCTCAATTGATGTAGTGTGCTACTCTCAAGAGGAGAAATTAGTTGGTTTGTGGCTATTGTAAGAAGAATTTTTTGAATAGTTTCAAATGGTGAGATTTGTGAAAATAAAGATATATCTAATATGTGTCATTTTCCCTTGATGTCAAATGGGGAGAGATATTGTTGATAGGGAGAGTTTATGTAGTTGTGTTTCCCTCAATGTCAAAGGGAGAGAATGATGGAAATATGTATTTTCATTGATGTCAACTTGATGTCTAACAATATGTGTCATCCTTATTGTTTTTTGAGAAATTATGTTTGTGGTCATTAATGATGCTAAAGTTGAGGCTAGTGATATTGTTACTGATGTTGATATCATTGATTTTGTTGATATGTGGTTATTGGTGTTGTGGATTTTATTGTCATATGTTGAGTTTCTATAGCTATGATTTTATGAGGAAAATGTTTTTTAATTTTTGATGGTTTATGGTTGATTTGGGCTATAAATATCCACCTTATTTTGGTGTTTGATGCATATAATCTATCTGGGATATCATATTGTTCTTGGTAATTCTATCATGACAATATAATAAAGATAGTTGTGGATGAAGACTAATAATGATGGTTGAGGATGATATTTCATTGGTCATGATACTCTTGGTTAGGATATTGATATTTCTAGAAAGTTTTATAGTATGAATAATTTTGACATGTAGGAAAGAGTTTAATCTCTATCTCGAAGAATGCTCAACACTCCATTACAATTGTGAATTTGGTCTTGCATATTAGGCCTTAATATTTCTTTTTGTTGACATTGTACTGTTATCTTTTTAGATTCCTATTGTTGCAACTAAAGTGCTTAGTGATGATTATTTGTTGATAATTTGGTTGTCTATTAGAAGTGATTTGATTGGTTTGGTAAATTCTCCGAATTTCTTCATGTTGATGTTTTAGTTGCCATGAATTGGAGGACATGTTTTTAATGTTTTTGTAGTGTCTCAATTTTAGTTCCAAGTGTTGGACTATTTTTTAAGAAGTTTTATTGATGTTGAATTCATGATTGTGTTTCTTGATAGTTTGGTGATGAAGTATGTTGTATCTATTTAAATTTCTCCAATATGTATCAATGTGAACGTAGGAAATAAATGTTGTAATGTGTTATTGGATGTTCTATGAATTTCCTTATGTTCTCTATGTGGTGTTGCATTGTGTTTGATGTTGTGCTTTTGGGTCCATGTAGTTATTTGGTTGACAAAAGCTTATTTTTGTCTTGTTCTGAAGTGTTAATGATATATTTCAATATTGGAGAGTATATTTAATTATGTTTGGGTCCTACCTATGGTGTGTGGGGATCCATATTAAGTTATTTCATTTTGCCAATATTTTTTTGGTTGATTTATTGTGTGCTACATTATTTATCTACACATTACATTGTTGTTGACCTTGGATGATTTGTGCATGTGTATATAATGTTTTGAGCTACTTAGAAATGTGTAATATGATGTATTGAGGTCTTTCTATCCCTTGGATTAGACCAGATTCACCATAATTATATTTGGTGGCTATCTTAATTGGACCTATCCTTGTCCCTTTCTTTCACTCTAGTTAATGTTTATAATGTAGAAGATGGTATATGTAGAAGATAAAATCAATATGATGGTGCTATTTGAAACAAATTGTTAAGTGGAAATGATGATGAAGTGATGTGCTAAGTGTTTCACGTGCAAGTACTTCTATGATCATATCATTTTCATATGGTTGTGATGCAATGATAGTGAATATGGTGGTGATTGTTGTTAGAGTTTATTCCCTATAATAGAGGTTCGAGGATAGATTCACAATTGGAGAAGATAATTTTTTTACTGATTTAAAGGTTTGCACATTCATGTATCTTTCCCTGGAGTAGTGACCTTCAACTTGCAAATCCTTTGTATCTTGCCTTGAAGAAGTGAGATTTATCATACATGTCTTTTTTATCTTTCCTTGGGATATTTCATCTCAGCCTACCAGTCATCACAATCCCATAAATCATCTTAACATAGAATCTTTAAGAGTGTTTCTAGGAATGCTTTTACTTGGTGTGGATCAATTGTATAATCATAGCTTCCATAGAGGATGTAAAACTCAAACAAGAATTTATGAATCTTCTAATATGAGACCGCATGAAATTTAAGAGGGGTAGAAGGAGGAATATTATTCATAAGAGTATACCTTACCTAATTACAAACATAAAATTGGAAGGTTGTGGTTTCTAGATTTTCCTATGGTACTATAGATCGCTCTTAATGGTTTTGAGATTTTGGTTATACATTGAAATATATAGTTAAGAGGGAGGATATTTGGAGCCATGGATAAAATAATAATTATATGGCTCGAGGAAGATATATCTAAAATTTATAGGGTCATTTGACCATTCTCTTTCTATATCTTCACCTAGATCTTTAATACCTCTTCTTGCTCTTTGTTAATTAGATGAAATATCATCAAGATATCTACCATCCACTACATGCATTTTTTTTAATCTAATGCTCTCATTTGTACATTTTTTTTATCAATAGTTCAATATTTGGTCTGACATCTAATGGTCCTAAATATTGGAGATATAATTTATAAATTAGGAAAGTAGGAAATGTTTTTTTTAATTCTAAATTTTTTGCACCATCCCTAATAATGGTACAAAAAATCTCTAACAACATCATTGACAATTAAATTTGGTGCAACAAAAACATGCAATCAACTCAAAAAATAATAAGATCCCTTATTAAGGAACCCTACTAGCTTTCATGTGCTACATTTACCATGTCAAAGAAGAGACATTTTTTCATGGATGGTACTAATACTATATGTAAGGCTCAAGGATTTCTAAGAATTATTGTTAGTATTTGTGATTAGAACATAAAATTGTCATTCAAAATAAATTTATTCTATCAATTTAACCAAACAAAAAATTTATAGAAATTCTTATCAGATATCTCTAGTGCTATCTATAGGTTTTGCTAATAACAAAAGAATACAATACTATGAAAAATAAATATTCTATAATCAATTACCAATTATTTTGAATGGAATGAATTTAACTAATACTACTGAAATTATCAACTACTAATACTAAAAATCAAGCTGCATCCTCATATCAAGTGGGCATGTTATTGGGCTTATTTACATTGTTTTACTCACATGATATTAAATAAATATCCTTATAATTCATTAATAAAAGAGCAATTTAATTGAATAAATATCTTAAATTACTAATTTTGAGAATAATACAAACTACTTGTAAGAATCTCTATTTTATTTTGCTACATAATTTCTCTAAATTATATATAGATCAACTCTAACTAATTTTTTATATTTCTACTCTTGATAATATTAGATACATTTTTTTGTCTCATTCATAAGATATAGGAACTTGACTAATGTACTCTAATAAAAGAACAAATAAGAAGCTAAGAACATTCAAATTTCAAGACATGAAATCCTTATAAAACATTTTAACCACAAATGGAAGAAAAATATTTGATGGAAATGTAAAGATAAATTTCATAACTTATGCAATTCTTAAACTAAAAAATGTTGGAATGTTGTCCACTATCGACTCTGAGGAAAAAAAAATACTATTGATGTACAGTTTATGGTGGAGATCACTAGCTACACACTGTTTCTTCTTCAATTACACTCTTTTGTCTATAGGATCTACACCTTAGTTACAGATACTTTTTCCTTCAGATCCAATTACCTGATCCTACAACCATAGGCTCTTAATAGCCTTGGCTATTGATTGTTTTGTATCCTTTGTTTCATAAAGAGATACCTTCTTCAAAATACTTATATACTAAGATTATTGTAAATAATATAATATCCATTCATATTCTGAAAAAGATTATCTTAGCATATAATCATTAATCAAAACATTATAATTAATGAACCCAATTTTTAGTATCTATGACCATCAACAAGCTATAATCCAACAAAAGGCATAGGCAACCTCAACAATGGAGCTTAGTTATCTTCATAATCACTGAGATTTTATTCTCTACCATAAACCCTTTCATCTTCAAATAGCCATGCTATATTTGTTGGGTCCACAAATGCTCTAGTTTATTATACTTATTCCTTATTTCATGGAATGTTTCTTAAGACACTAGACATTTTTATTTGATACTTAATACCTTACATCAACTTTTGAAGTAAAAGAACCAATATTAATACATAAAATTTTGATGAATGATTCCGCACTTAGATAATCATTTTAAAAATATGATAGTATATTATAATATTTATGATTATAAACACTAATGTTGCAAGTTGTAGAATCAATCCTTCATTGAATTCAACTCATGTCTCTTTGGTGAGGTAATTTTTGGTTTAAAACACATCACATAATAGTGAGATTTAGCCTATGATGAAGAAATAGAGTGTTCAAGAAAATGTGAATTTTGTGGATTTGAGGACCCTCTTCCACTAATAAACATATCAGACACAATTTGAGAGTATAATATTCAACAAAGGTTTGACAATAATAATTTAGACACTTGCAATTGAAAAATATAACTAGATAAAAATACTAGTGTGATGAAGTCCCTATGCTAGTCTTTCTACTCACTACATTTACAAGGTAATGTGCACCATGCCAAGAAAATAGTTTGAAAGCTAAAATTGGACTATTGATGATAAATTGTTTACCCATCTAGAAACTCACATCTCTTAGAGTTCTCCAACTCATTGGGAGGTGTCATTATCCAACCTAAACCTTATTAAACTCACCATTAAAGACACATTAGGCCTTACGCAATTTATCTACAAGCTATCTCTAGACCCTCACTAGAAAATGGTTCTTTTCAAGGCATAGATGTTGATAATATCAAACAATTTGTTGTTAATTTTGAATTCGATTCAAAAACTCTTGTTGGACCGGTCACATCAATGTGTAACAAAATAAGGTTGCCATTTCACAATCACAATTCAAACCATGCTACCACATCCTTCTTCATGATTTGAAATTGAAAATCTATATAAGTATGACATAACACACAATAAGGAGTAGAAAATCAACTAGATGTCAAAATAATTGGATCTCTACCTTGATATAAATTGCATCAAGCATTAAATATTCAATAATAATATTGACATTATAAAAGATTGACATGAAAACAAAATTTTAATAAATTATTTTACTATAATCTTTAAAGATAATATCTATCACCAATGCATAATTTAATATGACAATTCTTGTGATAGAAGTTGTTGATTTAATACCCCCACACTTGTTGATTTAATGTCCAACCTTTGTATAACATTGCACCAATAGTTGTATGATAAGTATCAATAATTGAATGAAATATACCATTTGTTGTGAAAAGTAACCAATCATGTGATGCCACATCAGCTTCACAAGTATTGGGGCCCTTTTGCACACCTATTGGTCTCTCTGTTTTTTTTTGGTTGTTTTGGACACCTTGGCAAAAAGCATGCTGATGTGGCATCATATTTGATGATGTGGCCCTGAAATCTTAGTTATAACCAGGGGACTTGCCAAATAAGCTGCTGTAATAAAATCGGAATGATTTGAAATTTCCATGTAAAATTTTGAGAAGCACGAAATTAGGATGCACAACTACTAAATCCTTTCCCTTAGATTAGAAAAATTGAAATTGTCTCATAAGAGTTTCCTCCATATTTTGTCTCTTTTCGAAACATTGTTTTCCATGCATTGAATAGAGCAAAACGTCTGAAAAGTCAGCTTCCAGAACGTTAATGAAATAACTTGGTTGACAAGCAACCAAACCCAACTTATGCGACTTTGAAAATATTTTGTTATACGGGTCGAACAAAGTGTCCTGTAATTGCTTTTACCATGAAACGAATGAGAAAGAATATGAAGGGGAGGAAATAAAATCTATGCAGATTCACGTGCCTATACGCTGAGAATTCATCGTCACTTCAGTAAAATCAAGTCTAATATCTGCCGTGTCAATGTATAAGGAAGTCATTATGGAAACTCTGCAAAGACAAGAAACTGCTTAAAGGAAACATCTTAAGAGAAGCCGCTTAGAAGTACCCAGCAGTAAGCTTCAACTACGAAGAAATTAACCGCATGCGAAATGTATAACAAAAGGCTTCGGTTCATTTTATGTGTAGTTCTGGAATGGTAGATGATTCAACGTGCTATTGTGATGCAAAATATCAGTTTTACAACAGGTTTGAGAAATGTATTGGGAAATTCAATGGGCTTTCGTTCCACAGCGAGGTGTCAGTCGCTGATGTGCTTTGTACGGGAGGTGGTGGGGAGACTACTTTCGCATTCGCCCTGTGCAATGATCTATAAATTAAAGGTTATTTCCCCCTAAATTATTTTCAAGTTTATTAGAAGAACCATTCTATTTAAATCCTAGTGTTTTCTCTCTTTGAATGTCGTATGTGCATTAGATAAAACAGTTAACAACTACCAAGATATTTTTTATGGTACGTTTTTCTTGCCTTGATTTATTAGTTTTCTTTAAGTGTGTCAGTCGCTGATGTGCTTTGTACGGGAGGTGGTGGGGAGACTACTTTCGCATTCGCCCTGTGCAATGATCTATAAATTAAAGGTTATTTGCCCCTAAATTATTTTCAAGTTTATTAGAAGAACCATTCTATTTAAATCCTAGTCTTTTCTCTCTTTGAATGTCGTATGTGCATTAGATAAAACAGTTAACAACTACCAAGATATTTTTTATGGTACGTTTTTCTTGCCTTGATGAGAGATGTTTGCTTCTTTGTTGTTTTGTTTTCTTCTTCTAAATTGTGACAATGAGAGTGTTTTTCGAGAAGTGGGAAAGGTTAGAGACGAGGACGATTTTGTTAGGGTCTTGGGTTGTGTCTTGTTGAAGTCATATTATTTTTTCTGAAGTTTGAGTTGGTTTCTTTTAATTTTTTGTGACATCTATTAGTCTATCATGCTTGCTCAATCGTGGCCCTCTCCATATTTACTATTACAATGGTAGGTTTGATGATATATGATAATATAATCTTTGTTCAAGATATTTAAGAAGTGTTTTTCCAAGGTGTTTCATGATGTATGTCTATTGAAACATCTTTAGATGTGATACTTTCCACTACAAATTTTGACAATGGATGAAATTGGTTAGGAAATCTACTCCTAAATGATATTTTATGGGGATGGCGTCCTTAAAAGTATGCTCAAAGGCTAGGTTCCCAGGTCCTCGATTCAACATGGGATTCATCTTGATGCCATGCAAAACCTTACCAAACCTTTTTTCCTTTTTGTTCTACTAAACCCAATAGTGTTGAAGCCATACTTAAACACAATCTCTAGTTTGTTACTCCTCCTTACATTTTTTCTCACCTTAGACTATATATTTTAGTTGTCTTCGCCAAGAAATGTCTACATGTCCCTCTTTTAATGGAGCTTCATGGTTTACCATTTCCATGTTGGATTTTTTTTGCATAAATAGATCCATCCATGGGCTCTATCATTTGTGTCAAATCAAAGAGGATATTTATAGAAGTGATTCTCTCTAAGTATGTAAAGGATATGTTATAAATTCAAATTAGACAACTGAGATACAATCAATGTGGTCTCTAGTTTATTTTTTTCTATACTCACTGTAGATGTCAATATTTTGAGCACAAGATCTTGGATTGTGCTTTGGAATTACCCATTACAACCTTATCCCAAAACTTACTTGTAATTCTTTGCTTCTTATTAAAACTTTCTAATAATGGTTCCCATCTAAGCTAGCTTACGCTTTAGGGGTCAATTGTCAAGATTTATAATTTTAAAGCCTCTAGATACAAAGATGTTTATTTTTTTATCTCTACCCATTTAGAGATGCCTAATGAGGAAAAATACTCTTAAGCCTAATGAGTTAGATTTTCTTTTACACTTTAAGAAGACACTACTACTAGATACACTTTCTCATCCAAGATACATAATGGAGATCCTAAACCTCACTGGGGAACATGAAAGGAGGAAGATATGTTCCATAAAAAATGATATCCTATCTAACCTTGCATCTAGATAGGAAACTTAAATTTTGAGAAATAATTTATGTTGAATAGTTACATAGATCTAGATGAGATGGATAATATGGAGATGTCTCTTAATAGTGATTCATGAATTGTGTTTTCTAGACCATTAAAGGTTTGATGGTCCGTTAATCAAAACATTAACTTTTTTTTAACACTCGTAAAAATATTATGAAGGATCTATAGGGAAACATTATGCTCATAGGTAGGTTAACCATGTTCCTTGTTATTGTTGAGAGAATGATTGATCCTTTTATACATGTTTGGATTGGACAACCTATTTCGATACTCCTCAATATAGTCTAATAGATATGGATTGCCAAGAGTGAGTATGATGAATCTAGTCCATTAATTGTTTATAAAAAATATTTCTTAATTTACTGCTTATGTTGGTTTAGTTGTTTTTAAAGATTATTTTAGATAGTGCTTGGTTTGTTAGATTAAAATCCCAAATAAACTCTAAGATGGGAGCTCAATTCCCAACCAAACTAGGAAGAAAAATATGGAATAAATTAGACAAAACAAAAATGGAGACATGCAATTTGTTTGTTCAATTATAAATGAAACGGACTATTACAAAATAGCTAAATATATATTATAAATATTCATTACAAATTTACTTGCACAATGATCAAGAGTTGCACCAAATCAATTTCTTGGAGCTTCACCAAGGTCTTTGACACATTGCTTGCTTGGAGCTTCATGCATTGACCATTTTGTCTAGAACTATTTGTTGCTCCCTACAAACATGTCACAAATAGTTGTTGCTGCTAGAAATTATTATCTACTCTTCATTGAGCTCTAACTTGTTGTTACATACACTAATTTATGAGTAAGATTTTAAAGAATATTCTCTATTTTTTTCTTCTTCTATTTTTCACAATTTCTCACTCAAAATAAAAAATTTGAACTTACTTAGCGGAAATAAATCTTTGGTAAATAATTAAAATCATTGCTTCATGTCAATAGAAAATGGGAGGGACAAGATCCTAATGCACATCTTCAACAAGATACAACTGCTAGTTGATATTGGCAAGTAAGTAACAACAAGAAGGAGACTCCGGAACAAATTAAAAAATCCAACACTTCCCTTTTATTCTAATCCATCAAGTGTGCTCATTTTTCATCCAAATTGACAATGCCTAATTTTATTTTGAGGCATTCGAAATTGTCCCTACTCAATGGCTTTGTGAAAATATGTGCAAGATGTTGCTTAGACAAACAATTTTATTTTTTAATTCTTCATTTTCAACCAAATCTTCTATAAAATCATACTTGATTTCAATATCCTTTCTTTTTCCATTAAAAATAGGAGTTTTTGTCAACTATTGATAAAAAATTGTCACAAAATATAGTTGTTCCATTCTATTGTTCTTCCTTCCAATCAACTAGAATTCTCCTTATCCAAATAGCTTGACATGATGCTATATTTTCTACAATGTACTTAGAGTTAGTTGTTTATAGAGGAAATGTGGATTATTTCTTGGAAGCCCATGAAATTTCTCCCAAACCCAAATGGAACAAATACCTCAATGTGATCTTCCTATTGTCCATATTTCCTGCCCTATCACAATCTATGCATCCAACCAGCACAAATTCATTTAATGTAACAAATAAATTTACCATATCCTTAGTACCATCATTCACGTACCTTTATATTCTCTTACCCACTTTCTAATGGGTGTCCTCTAGTGTCTCAATAAATCTAAAGATGGTGAACAAATTGGGGAGTCTAAGTGGCCATTTAAAAAAAAATATAGGTAAACCTGAACTTCAAAGAGATATTTAAAGGCCATGCACTCAACACTAGGAGTTGAAAAAATAATAAGAATTGTAGTACTTTGAATCTAGTTTCTAAAGTATAAAAGATTTTAAATATTGGATAAGATTAAGAGGGTTAAACCTCTCACGCACAAAAAATTGTTCCTGATTTTTTCAGAAAAACATAACAGCAATTTTTGTGTCCTGCACAAAATATATAGTTAGATTTAGTATTTGAAAAACCCTTTGGTAGGATGATAGGTAAAATTGATATATAGAAGTGGTGTATTTTTTTGTAATTTTCCATTGTGTATTTTGTTTTTTATGATTTTTTGAAGTGATTGCATCCTGAATATTCGGTACATGTTTATGCACTGGAAATAGCTTGCATCAAAATAATTGAAAATGCAAACTTGATTTATTAAAAGTGTATAGAATCTAGTGTAGATTAATAATATGTAATTTATTTTGAATTTTGTCAAGTATATGAAAAGTTATTAAAAAATGGTAGACATATATCTATGAGGACTATCAGGGCACTGGTAAAGAAAATTAAAGTTTACTATACTAATGTTGTCCAAAAATAGAAAAATTTATATGGTCAGAGAACTGAGAAGACATTTGAGATTATGGTGGTAATTTTAGAGATACCCACTTGATCATTTGTAAGCCAGATGATGAAAAAGTCGATAAATCAAGTTGGAAGATGAAAAAACTTGTAAAGGGACAAAAATGGGGGTAAAATGGGCTTGCAAGCCTTAGGGTCATTTTCCAACCCTCTTACCAAGCCAAAACCAGCACGGGTTTTGAAAAAAAAAGTACTATTCATAGTTCTACATATGTCGTATAGGTTATGTAGAACTAAAACCATTATCGACAATTCTACATAACCCATATAGGTTATGTAGAACTAAAATATTTATTTTGTGTTTCACAAAACCCGTACGGGTTATTGAGACTTAATAATGTATGCTCATAAACTTAGCATTTACTACACATATATATAGAAATACATATAGAGTATGTGTTTATATATGTATGTATGCATATTTATAGTTATATATACATATATTTATATAGATATATGTATATATGTTTGTATACATGCATGTATCTCTCTCTCTCTCTCTCTCTCTCTCTCTCTCTCTCTCTCTCTCCCCCCTCTCCTTTTCCTGATCTCCCTCTCTCTCCCTCTCCCTCCATCCTCCTCTCCTTATCCTACTCTCTCTCTCTCTCTCCCTCCCTCTTGCTAGCCCCTTCTCTCTCTATCTCTAACTATATGTCCCTCCCCCTCTCCTTATCCTATTCTATCCCTTTCTTCCTACCCCCTTCTCTCTCTCTCTCTCTCTCTCTCTCTCTCTCTCTCTATCCTCTTCTGCTTATCCTATTCTATCCCTTTTCCTACCCCCTAGTCTCTCTCTCTCTTCCTCTCCCTTCTCTTTTTTTCCCTCTCTCTCTCTCTCTCCCTCTATCTCTCTTCCCACTTCCTATTTGGTTCCTAATTCTATATAACTCATACAAGTTATGCAAAACTAAGGAAAAACTTCCTCAAAACATGTACGGGTTTTGAGAAACTTTTGATTTTTTATTATAAAATATAATGTGGGTTTTGAGGAACTCTTTGTTTTTAAATATTTTTTAGCATGTTTTTGAATTTTTAGAACACGCATAGTTTATGAATTTTGTTAATTTTCATGTGGCCACTTTTCTGTCCACCATCTTGGTGAACTTACCCTATTGCATGGCTTATATCAAGCCAAGTTATTGTCAAATACACCGAACTTACACCCAAACTTTTAAACATGGTGGGATCCACATTGTTGCTATAATCTTCTTTTCTCTATTTAAGACCTATGGTCATTGGTTATTGCAGTTTTGCTATCATGCATCCTATTTTTTTTGCAATATCTCTACTACATACTTTGCTTGATAGAGAAAAATACCATCATTCATTTGTTTTACTTATATGCCTAGAAATTACTGTAAGAGACCTAAATTTGTCATCTCAAACTCTCTTTTAGTGACTTCTTTAAAATCAACAATGTTGAAATCATCATCCCTAGTAAAAACTAAATCATGTACATATAAGAAAACAATTAAAATCTTACCATCTCCTACCTTGATATAAAGAGTGAGATCACCATCACTTTTTTAGAAGTCATTGCTCCACAAATATGAGTCAATCTTGGTATACCATGCCCATGGTGCTTGTTTCAGCCCACAAAGTGCCTTGTTTAGCCTATACACATTCCTTGACCTAAAACTTCATAACTAGATAGTTTCTCCACATGAACTTCTTTCAATACTCCATTCAAGAATGCCAATTTCACGTCCATTTGAAACACATAATATTTGGTTTGGGTTGCAATTTCTATGATTGCTCGCATGGTTTCTATCCTTGCAAATGGAGCATATGTCTCATAATAATCTCTTCCAAATTACTATTTGTATCTTTTGACAACCAATATTGCCTTATTTCTTTCTATTCTTTCTTTTACATTGCTCTTGGTCTTATAGACCAATTTTAAATCCATTAGCTCTAATGTCCTATTCATGTCTATAACATCTATCTCCTCATCCTTGGCCAAAGACTATTTCTTTTCTTTCACATAACCCTCAAAATAGACTGGATCACTATGAGAAAATAATGCAAAATTTACATTTTCATCAAATGTATCATCATACCTTTCATTTTGGTAGATATTCCTTATACTCTTAGTCTTTATTTACTTTAGGTAGGTAAAAGTAGGGTCCAAATTTTGACTATTGTTGCTACTCTACTATGTAGGCAATGTTTGAACCTATCTAGAGCCTTCTTGATCTCTTTGTATACTAATTCAAAGTTGTCTAGAATTCTCAAGAGCTTATTCCCTACATGTTTGTAGCTTCTTTCCCTTCTGCCTATTTACATCAAGATCTATTTTAACTCAACTAGCTAATAGTCTATGCATGTCTAGAGCTATCTAGAGTCATATGGAGCTCTCTTAAACTAAATTATAAGGTCTAATTCATTTAACTATATGTCTATGTTAGATTCTCTCTTGAGTTGACTATTGCACTCCATATCTACTTGAATTTCATCTTGCTACTCTCCCTACTCATTATCTTCTTCAATAGAAGGTACTCTATGTGAGATGCCCGAAGAGGTATCCACCAAGCCTTCTCATGGCTCATTCTTGATGAACTCAACATCTCTATTGATCACTACTTTCATGGTGACTGAGCTATACAGATTATATGCCTTGGAGTCAACACTATAGCCCATGAAGATTAAATTATCACACTTGTCATTAAACTTTTGCTTCTTCTTCTTTGGCACAAGTACACATTCCATAGACCCAAACACTATCAAATGATCAACCCTCCACTTGTGTTTTGTTCACACCTCTTGTAGAATCTTGTTATAGAATGCATTTGTGAGACTTTTATTTATCACCTAAATTATTGTTGCATTAGCCTCAACCCAATATTCATTTAAAAGTCCCTTTTATTTTAGTATGCTCCTTGCCATCTCCATGATGGTCCTATTATTCCACTCAACTACTCCATTTTCCAACAAAGTTTAGCTTGTTATTGGCTCCTTCTTGACACCATCTTGTTTGTAAAAAAATACAAATTGATTCAAGGCATATTCTCCCCTTTTATCTAACCTTAAGACCTTAATGAAGTGTCCACTTTCTTTTTCAGCATAAGCTATAAAAACCATGAACCTATCAAATACTTCATATTTATGCCACAAAAAAAACCCTGTCTTACACCTTAACCATCAATGAAGGTCATTAATTGTTGTCTCTTATTAATATAAAAGGATTGCATATGGTGACACAAATTAGTGTACATCAACTCCAATGGTTCTCTTTCCCTTCTAGAGTTTCCTATTTGAAAGGTTTGACTATATTGATCACCTAAAATACAAGTTTTTCATGTACAACTAGGTTCTACAATGGCTAGCAAACCATCATGCATACACTTCTTAGATAAAAGACTCAAATTAGCATAGCCTAAATGTCCATATCTAAGATGTCATAGCTAATTGTCTTGAAGGCTGATTTCTTTTGTATTGCTATACATTTTCCTTGCTTGGGAGGTGCAACTATGGAATTAGATGAGAAAAATGTTTTTATCCTAAATGGAGACATCTGGTTTTTCATCATTTGAACTACTACACCAATTTTTTTTCTCCCATCTTTGTCAAATATGGCATATTCACTCTTCTCCATTGGCACTTTATATCCATTTTGGATCAACTATCCAAAACTCATCATATTGTTCTTTGTACAAGGAAAAAAATAAACATTCTCTATTCTCCCGTTCTCACCTTTTTCGATGTGGATTACAATAGACCCTTTTCTCACATCTAGCATTGCTCTAGTTTTATCAAAGAAACTAAATAAACTCATTACCACTCGTGGTTATTGCAACTTTTATCTAAATACCAATCTTCAAGGCTGCCTTCTTCACCAATAATGCACATGATGAAGGTTGTGGATTCATTACCTTCAACCACATTCTCATCAACCACAATTGTACTTTATTTAGACTCATTATGCTACTTTTTGTAGAATTCACTTGCACTATGACCAAAATTATGATAGTAATAACACTTAACATTGTTCTTGTCATACCTCAAATTCAATTTGTTGATCTTCTTGTCTTCTCTAGAGTTAGAATGTGACTCACTTTCTCCCTCATAATTGTGTTTTCATTTGGAGTTATCTCCTCCATTACCAACAATTCCAAAGTTACCGCAACCTTTTCCTCTTGAGATCCATCTAGAACTACTTATTCCTTTCCCCCTGCCTATTATTTTGGCCCAAGATTTGAAAGACTGTTGTTGGGAAGAAGTTGTAGACCTATTTAGGTGTTGCTCATTGAAGAAGTTCTAGCCTCTTCAATGACAATCACTATTGCATCAAACTTAGAGGGAAAACTTCAGAGAATTTTCTCTACAATCCTTTGCTCTTTCAAGGTTTCTCTGTTTGTCCTCAATTGGTTTATCAAACTAGAGACTCTTGTGTGAAAATATGAGATAGACTCACTATCCTTCATTTGTAGACTCCCAAAATATATTTAAAATATTTAGAGCTTCAACAACATAACTTTATTAGTTCCTTTATAGGTTGTTTGGAGGATATTCCAAGCTTCCTTTGCATAATTAGGTACTGCTATTTTGGGAAAAATGGCCTCAATCAAGGTCCTACTTCAATCAATGTCAATGCCTTAGCATCTTTCCTCCTTGTCTCCTTAAATTGGGTCTTGTAGTTGTTTGTGAGTGTTGTAAACTAAGCTAGGTTAGTGATATAAACAAACCTACTTACCACAAGTTCTCACAAATTATTTGCAGCCATGATTGTCTTCATTTTCTTTTCCCAGACATCATAAATTTGTCCAATAAGGGATGGTGGCTGCTACCAACTCTTTCCATCTTCTCCAACAATGTCTCCTACACAATAAACTTCAATACCCAAGAAAAAAAAATGCTTAGCTCACAAGGACTTAGGACAAAAAGACTTTGATATCCCAAATAAACTTTGAGATTGCAGCTCAATTCCCAACCATACTAGGAATCAGAATACAAATATGGAATAAGAGTAAGATAAAACAAAATGGAGACATGCAAATTTCTTTGTTGCAATAAAGATCTAAAATAGACTATTATAAAATAACCCAATGAACTACTTGGAGCTTCATTGAGGTCTCTTACACACTGCTCACTTGGAACTTCATGCATTGACCTTTCTGTCTAGAGCTATCTGTTGCTCGCTACAAATAGTTCATAAATAGTTCTTGCTGGAACAAAGCATTCTCTACTCTTCACTGATCTCTAAGTTTCCATTTCATAGACTAATTTGTAACTAACATTTTTGAGAACATTCTCCCTTTTTTCTTCTACTGTCCTTCATAATTTCCCACTAAAATATGAAAATTTGAACTTACCTGCCAGCAATAAATCTTTGGAAAACAATTAACTTCATTGTTGCACGTCAAGAGAAAGTGAGAGGACCAAGATCCCAATGCAAATATTTGATAGGCTCTAATTACTAGCTACTTGTGAGATGTAGGTGGCAATGACAGGGATGCTCAAGGATAAATTCAAAAGTCTAATGTGAATGAGATGTTTGGGAATTAAGTAAAGATATTAAATTTAATTTTTATCTAGATTTTTAAAGATTATATTTGTGTAAGGATGTTCTTTGAACCATAGCTTTGTGACATTTGTATCATAGTTATTTCTGTTTGTATGGCTACAAGTGACCATAAATTGGTTCTACCAATTCACGATGTGAACCATGTAATAATATGATGCCAGAATTACCTTTTGAACATTTTGTTGAGTACAATATTCTATTTTCTAACAATAGAAAATAATATTTATTAACATGTATGTTAAAAATGAAGGAGCCCCTCTATAAAACTATGATAAATGATAAATAATTAAGAGGATTCCCAACCTTTAGTCTTTTCACATCACAAGGATACTAGGGGAAGGCTATCAAATACTCACTTCCGTTGGAGGGGATTTTCATTAGCCTCCACATTTGATTATAGTTGGTTGGTAAACTTACAATAAAGTCATTGCCCACTTGGGCCATACCCTTCTCACTAGCCCCCTCAAGGCTTCAAGAAGGCGACCCTCTAAAGGTTCTAAATGCCTGAAAGTAAGTAAAGAATGAAAAGAGTGGGTTTGGCTTTTTGGTAATAATTAACTTGTCCCTTTTGCAAAGTGATTTAGTTTATTGCAATGATTTTCATTTTGTTGACCAAGATTTCCAATTCCTAGTTTAGAAAATCATTGCTATGAGGAACTAAAAAGAACACCATGTTTGATTGGAGCAAAATCTCCAATTAGGACTTAAAAACAAAATATCATTTCTTTGAAGGCTAAAAAGAACATTGTATGCTTTGTCTTGAGTGGTAGGTATATGATCTCCCCTTACTTTGATTACCAAAAAGCCAAACCCACTCTTTTCATTCTTTACTTACTTTCAAGCATTTAGAACCTTTAGAGGGTCTGCCTTCCTGAAGCCTTGAGGGGGCTAGTGAGAAGGGTATGGCCCAAGTGGGCAATGACTTTATTGTAAGTTTACCAACCAACTATAATCAAATGTGGAGGCTAATGAAAATCCCCTCCAACGGAAGTGTGTATTTGATAGCCTTCCCCTAGTATCCTTGTGATGTGAAAAGACTTTGTTCTAAAGGTTGGGAATCCTCTTAATTATTTATCATTTTGTTGAGTACAATATTCTATTTTCTAACAATAAAAAATAATATTTATTAACATGTATGTTAAAAATGAAGGAGCCCCTCTGTAAAACTATAGTTTATATGATGGACAAGAACTATTAATATTAAGCCACTAACCCATAGATACTAGAGAGGAAAGAAGAAAATATTTATTTACTTAGCGCCTAAACAGAGAATAGAAAATAAAACCAAAGACTACCATCCCTGGGAGAAAATTGTGTATCTTGTAAGAAAAATATGATGAAGAATAAGATCATGCAAACACAACCAAAGATGAAAAATATTTCTTCTTTTGTGTGCGGCATCCATTCTTTGGAGTATCACCGCCACAAATTCTTTGCAACATTTCATCCACGCTTGGGATGAACTTAGCATGATAATTCTTATTCGAAATATGGACATGAAGATTGTGCCTTCCTGAGACATTGACAAAACAAGGAATGCAAAGAAAATAAAAATGATAGATGTCTTCAGAAGCTTTGAGATTCCCATTATATTTGTACTTCGCCACTTTGAAAAGAAACACAGATATGTACTCTGATGATTCAATCTTTCTCTTTCAAAATTATCTGTAATGTTGCAGCTTGAACTTTTTACAAATGGTTAATTTCATCTCCTATATGGAACTGGATACTGCCTATTATTATGCTGCTTCACCTTACAAAATTTCTTGTCTTCCCAAGCTTACTAGAAATGGCCTTTTTATAAACTCATAGACATGCCATGAAGTATTCGCGTTGATTTCCGTGAATTTGGTAATGAAAGCAGAAGGTAGATACAAGACATTAGTTATGCACTTGAATTGCAACAACATTTTTAGTGACGATGTCGTTTGGAATTAAGTACCAACAATATATTTAATTAAAAGTTACTCTTACAATCAAGTTTTAAGAAACATTTCTTAGACATATCGTGAGTTTCGTGGAATAAATAAAACATTCATCTTCGTTATTCGTTGTATCTCAAGTTTTAGGTCTAGAGGGCATTTCCTACATTGTAAAGAGAGTGTACAGAAGAATATTGTTGCTTCAAAAAGTTTGGCGATCTTGTATCAACATTAATGTTGATCAATACATCTTTTTCTTATTAAGATCATCTTCTTTTTTAGGGTGGTTGATTAAATTTATAATTTAAAAAAAAAAAATTACCTTTGATGATTTTGAGAAAGTAAAATTATATTGATATTTCTTTAATTAAATTTGTTTCTTCTTTATTAAGTTTCAAGGATTAAGTATTCATTATGTCAAAATATCAAGGTGTATCTAATATTAACAAGTATTAAGAAATATCCATTCTACCAAAATTGTGTAGGACATGATACCAACCTTATTCCTTATATTACAAATTTGAATAACTAAAATTTTTCAGCCATTTAAAGTAGAACACCATGATCAAAATCACTTTATTAAAAAATTATTTGACTTAATTTATTATTTAAAATTTAGTTTTCCAAATTTTATTAATATTTGATGAAGAATAAACAGTTAATAAAAAAATATTAATTTTCTAAAATTTAAAATAGAGAATTTTTTGAAATGGCAACTCCCGCCCATCGTAGCAACTCTTTTGCATCTCTCAATGACTCCTCTCCCTCAGACCCTGCAGGTGATGTGTCTATCAATGTTGTCGTTGGTGGTGGATTTGTCACTATCGTGGTGAGTGGTATGGCTGCAAGGGAGGCACCTGCGAAGCCTCTGGGTTCTGTGTTTGCCGGGGAAAGGAAGGGTTCTTCTCGCCCCTCCTTTTCCTCAGTGGCGGCTAGGGTTTTTGGCCCTGGATCTGTTGCGACAACTTCTGGTTTTTTGCCTAGTTCTTTGAGTGGAGGTGGTGATAGAGGATTTTTCCTTGTCTCCTGTGCCATCTATGTGAATCTAAGCAAGGAGACTTAGCTGGATATTGAGTATAATGAGAAGGTTTTTGCTACTCATAACATTATTTGTCAATTTTCGGGTGTCTGGCCCAGTCTTCCTGAGCTGCATGGATGGATCTCCCAGTATTGGGATCCTCTTATTTGTGGTGTTGTTCATATCTACCTTATGGATAGAATATTTTTGGTTGCAAAATTTGAGAATGCTAAGGACAAAATGAAAATTTTGTGTGCAAATTTTTTCTAGAAGGATAACTTATCTTTAATGATTAAATCCTGGCACTCTGATTTCAACCATTTTTTTGAAACATTAAATATGATTTCAATGTGGGTTTGGCTTCCTTTTCTTCCTCTTCATTTATGAATTGATTCTCTTTTTGAGGAAACTGGCACCTACTTATGGATAAGGATTCCTATGATCTTCTTCACTCTACCTTTTCCCATATTTTGGTAGAGCTTTATATTTCGAAGGGGATACCAGTTGAGATAGTTATCAACTCTTCTAAGGGCAGATGGGTTCAGACTTTGGATTATTAAGGGATCCCTTTAGGTGCAAAAGATTCTTTAAAATGGGGCATGCGGCTAAGCATTGTGGGCTTGCGAAGAAGAATATGTTGGCCTCATGGTGGAAGAGGGCTTCTATTTTGCATTACACTATTGAGAAGAAATCTAAAATGGAATCTTCAAAGGAAATGAAGGGTACTACAATTACTACTACAACTATTTTGGCTTCGGATGAAAGGGCTACTGAGATGCAGGGTACTACAATTTCTAGTGTTGGGACTGCTGAGACTGGTTTGCTATCTCTTGCACCTCAGGGTAACCTGTCTAGTACTAGGGTTGAGACTACTATTTCAGGATGTGCTAAGAATGATGCTTTGCCTATTGGGAATATTCATGCTTTTGAGAAGGCAATGATGTCCTCTATTGTTGCATTCTCTCCAAGACTGGATGGGCCAGCATTGGTATCTTCGAATTGGTTTGACATGACAGCTAAGGTGGAAGAAGGATGGATTACTGTTAAGGGGAAGAAATTTAAGACGTCTAGGCCTTCTTTTAATATGAATCTCTAGTCCCACAAAGTGAGTCCTAGACGTAAATCTTGAGGCTCCTTGTTTGTGGATGATCAGGTTGGATTTTTCTTTGGCCCTTTCTCTAGTTTTAGGATGCTTGTTGGCTTTTGTCTAGCTTTTGTTTTTGGTAGTGGCTCTTTCTAGTTTTGGTGGGCTTTCAAGATCTATCTTTCATTTATGTTGTAAAGGGTTTCGGATCCCTTCAAAACCTATTTTTACCTTAATAAAAAACATTCAAACATAGCGATAATATTTCAAAAAATATAAATAAATATTCAGAAAACCATATTTATATATTTTAAATTTGTTTAATAAAGCTCAAAAGCTTCTCTATTATAATTTTTCATTATAAATAATATTGCAATAATAAAATTTATAAATGCATGCTAATTTCTATTTAGTTTTTGGTTCATTTGATGGAATGATTAAATGGAAATGTATATAGATAAATGACACCTTGTTGTTTAAAGATGGATTCACTTCTCAATCCTTCATTAATCCCCATCTATACATGTTTTGATATATTAAACAATATATTATTCATCATTACATATGTTCCAACACATATTGCATTTGTTGTGTCAATTATCATCTCCATTCTAATATATTCATTTTCAACCTTCATATAGACAATTATTTATCTTAAATTAATCGTACTACATGAAAAATTTGATTTTGTACCACTCAATTGATTTTAAATTCAAAAACTATAAATTTGAACAACTATCAACTCACTATGATACAACTAATATTCTTAATAAAAATTACAACTAATATCCTCAATAAAATTGCTATTTATTAATTTTTGAATGGTGTGGCTGATTGCTTGGCTAAATGGGCTTCCGATCATATGCATGACTGGAATTTGGTGGATCGGGGCCATCTGCCCCCGGATTTGTCTCATCAATTGGATCACTTGGTTGATCTTGATAGGACCATTTAATGGCCTTGCTTTGTAATGTTTCCTTGGTTTAATAATATTTTTACCCCTTTATGTTGAAAAATGAAATTGTTTATCATTCGAAACAATGGAAAGAAGTGATATTTAAGCATTGATCCTTGGGTCCTAAAGGAAATGAAGAAAATATTTATTTACTTATTTCCTCAAAAAGGAGAGAAAACACACACACAAAAAATGACTGGTGTCCTTAGGAGAAAATTATGCATCTAGTAAGGAAAATAGGATGCAGATCAACAAAATCACACATATATTCCTGGCAGAGATGGAAAAACAGCTGAAAGTCTCAATAATCAATTACAGATCAGTGAAATTAATAAATATAGACAAATTGTTTATCGATTCACAACAAATTGGAGACAATTGACAACAAATTGAAAATCAAAGAAACCTCTACAATACCTACCAACAAATATTCCTAAGAACATAATTCAGATATGACACAACTCAATCAAGGAGTCGACTTATATGCCTTGTGTGAACAGCATCCTTTCTCTGGAATATCGCCATGGCAACTCCGATGTGATGCACAACGTGACTGTAGCTTATCCACGCTTGGCATAAACTTAGCATGGTAATCCTTATTGGCAATATGGGCTCCGATATTGTGCCTCCCAGAAACATTGAGAATGCAAATAACGAAAAGCATGAGGATTATCAATTTCTTAACCACTGGCCTGTCCATCGTATTCGCAGTTCGCCCCATGGAAAAGAAACCGGTACGTTATGCTACAACCTGATAATTGTACTTATTTGCGCTAATGTACTCTAATTATTCAAAGAATAAAGAATCAGCTTAGACGGTTAAATTCTTCTGTAACTTGAAGCTTATTAACTGCTTGTCCTTATACAAAAATTTCTTGTCTTTCGAAGAAATTAGAAATCGTTTTCGCGTTAATTTCCATGACGCTGTAATGCGAGTAGAAGGAAGGTACGCGGTTTGGTCGTAGAACTGATGAGGATGCAATCTTAGAATTGAATTGCAACAACATGTTTATTTAGGGTAGTCACAACATTGCAACAGACAAACAACTATGCAGATCTATTGCCGTACACGCTAAGAACGTCGATTTCACTGCAAGTTCAGTAAAATCGATTCCTCTGACAAGTTCAGTAAAATCGATTCCTCTGGCATTGCCTTGCGAAAGAGAAGAAATCACATAACATAAACTTTTTAAGGGAAAGGCGCATAGAATTTCGCGGAAGCAAGCTTCAAATTGAGAAAAAATTGTCGTTTGCGAACAGTTTAACATGTGGCTGTCGCTCCGGTTCATTTTGTTGACAGTTCTAAATTGATGGATAATTCGGCGTGCTGTTATGATATGATGGATAATTCAAGAAACGTTCGTCCTGTATGACATTGCCTTGCAAAAGACAAGGCTGTAAGCTTCAAATTGGGAAGAAATTGCAAAGTCTAACAAGGGGCTTTGGTTCGTTTTGTTGACAGTTCTAAAATGGTGAACGATTCGACGTGCTGCTATGATAATGTTCAAGAAAAATTTATGTGGGGTTGGAGAAATGCATTGGGCATTTCAAAGAGCTTTCGTTCCACATGAAGGTGTCTTTCGTTGTGCATTATATACAGGGGGCAGGAACACTACTGTCGCATTGCCTTCTAATACTGATCTTCAAATTAAGATTATATCCCCTCTAAATTGTATCTATGGTCACTATTTTAAGCTTTTATTAGAACAACAATTCTATCTAAATTGTATCTATGTTCACTATTTTAAGTTTTTATTAGAACAACAATTCTATCTAAATTATATCTATGTTCACTATTTTAAGCTTTTATTAGAAGAACAATTCTATCTAAATTGTATCTTTTTTGTCTTTACATGTGGTATGCGTATAAGAAGATATGTGTATGTTTATCCTCACATGATTTATTGATTTGTGTTATGGAGAGTATCTTTTTAGTCTATTTTATATTTTTATTAATATTATGGTGATGGGAATGCTCTTCAAGGAGTAGAAAGGAAAAAAGAGGAGAGTGTTCTATCGAGGTTATGGTGTATATCATTTTGATGTAAATATTATTTTGTATGAAGAAAGAGTTTGTGTTGCTTTTCATTTATTTTAGTATCTTTAATTTGTTGGTATCGTATAGATGTAAATAGAAGGCGCATTGGTTTATATCTTTTATTTGTTCATTCCTTCTTGTTTAATTTCTAATTTTATACGAGAAATTTTATCGTGTCTAATAAGAAATTTCTATGTGTCACCTTTTAGATAGATTTTCTTAGTTCACCATTGTCATTCTATAATTCTTTAGCACTAATAGAGTCCTCTTTAACCTTTTTCATGTACTTGGCATTAAATAGGTTCTTTTTGAGTTAAGGCTAAACAAGATTATCTATAGATGTATATCTCTGCAATGGTTTATAGGAATTGGTACATGTTCAAATTCGACAAATGAAACATGCTTAACGTGTTCTCTATTTAATTTTTTTTTTTCTAAAATATCAATTTTAATCTGTTGAGCATAAGATCTAGGATTGTCCTTTGTCATCTCCATGCTCTTTTACTATCATTCAACCCACTTCTAGGTATCTACCTCTTGTAAAAAGAAAAGAATGTTGGTCTATAGTGATGAGTCACAAAACCAAGAACACTAGTAATAGTGCACCCCAAACAAAGTCATCCTTAGCATATCAAGGCTAATTAAGAAATCAAAGTGTTATTTAGAAACCTATAGACATTAAAAAATTGCACTCCCCTAATTTGGGAGGTGTTTGGTATGGCAAAAGTGTATAAAGCAGTGTTAGCAATGTCACTTTTGGATTATCAAAAATACTCTATCACTTGACATACTTTCTAGTACCTAGATACATAAGGGAGATCACATAGTCCACCAAGGACATGAAAGAAGGAAAATATGCAACATAGAAATTGTGCCCTATGTAACATTCCATTTACATAGGTGGTGTTAGCTCAAAGAAATCATTTCTATAAGAACAACTTAGTTATAGATAAGCTAGATAACCAGAGATGAATCTCAGTACTCAATTCATGAATTATATTTTCTTGAAAATTAGACATTTGATGAACTTCTCATAGAAGTCATTTACTTTTGACACTCATATATATTTCTAATTCAATAAATTCTTTATTTATAAGATATTTAAATTTTTACAATTTTTTCTTCTTGCAATAGGTTTTGTTTTTTGGCATTCTAGGCTTTTCTATGTAGCAATCATCAATTAGATCATGGTGGCTCTATTATATTTATCTCTTGTATATGTTATCAACACTTTGTTGATTAAGAATGTGAACCCCTACAAACTAAGTCTTACGTAATCTCTTTCAAACATTAATAATCATTTTTTAAGTTATTAATGTGTACTCTTTCAATGATGCTACTCTACAGATGGAATATAAATTCAATGCCTACAACCACTTATATTTAATGCAACTCCGGAGATTGGGCATTGTCTATGCATTAGATAGCTAGAAAAAAGATGCATGGTACTTTATACAGAATAAATAAGATCTTTATGATCTTAACCTTGATTTCTACCATGATCATATGGCATGGTATAGATCAAGAAATATTAAGATTTGAGAATTAATAGTGTCATTACTCTCCTTGCCCTTTTCCATTCCAATTTTTTTCCTAAATAATTTTTTCTTATTTTCCATAGTCCCTCACTTTTCCTTTTAATCCTACCCCTAGGTTCCATTGCTCTACCACTCCACCCATCTTTTTCTTTGTCTTCACCTCTTTATATTTCCCTGCACTTCCGCTTATACATGTATTTCACTATCCCAAACACCACCCAATCCTTTTCCCTTGTTATTACTTTTTTCTCTCTTACTCTCAAGGTGGCTTCATTTCTACCTATGTTTTTGTATCACTTTGCACCCCCTCACCCTTCTTTGGAAGTTCTCTCTAATATCTTTCCTATATGTTTTCTTTCTTCTATCTTATTTCTCTCTTACTTTCATGATTTTCCTTTAATTGGATCAATGTTTGACATCTTTCCTCTACAACTTATATCTCCAAAAATATCATGTTCAATTTTATTCTCTGTAAATTATATTATGCTTGATCATGGAGAGGTAACTTATTTTTTTATAGTAGCTTCTATCTAGTAGATCTTCGAAAAATTCCCTTCAATTAGCATAGTCCTTGCAGCATCCAAGATAGTTTTGTTCTTCCTTTTAACAACTCCATTCTACCGAGGGGTTCTAGGAGCAGATAATTATCTTCTAATTCCATGCTTCTCAGAGAATGAATTGAACTCATCAGAATATAATTCTCCACTTCTATTAGATCTCAGACACTTTACTGTCAAACCAAACTCAGTCTCCATCTTTGTTTTGAATATCTTGAGCTTGTCCAATGCTTCTAATTTCTCCTTCAAAAAGAAGACCCACATCATCCTAGAATAATAATTAATTAGCAGCATAAAATATCTATTACCCTCCACACATCTAATATTTCTAGGTCCACAGAGGTTAGTATGCATAATATCTAGCAATCCATTAGATGAAAACTGTTTACTCTTGAAAGAGATTCTTGTTTGCTTACACACTTGACATTTCTTACATATTGAATTAGCATGCTTAACAATCTTAGGTAGATCTCTAACAACTTGTGTAGAATAGGTCTTGATCATTGAATCAAAATTTACATGACACGTTCTCCTATGCCACATCCAACTCTCATCAATCTGAGCAATCAAACAACTTTTCTCACCAACCTTCAAATGAAAAAAGTTACCTTCAGTCTTAGTTCCAGATGCAATCTCTATACCAAAGGAATTTAGGATCTTGCATTTTCCATTCTTGAATTGTATATCATAATCTTTATCAACCATCTCTCCAACACTCAAAATATTATGCTTTAAACCTTCAACATACAAGACATCATTTGTGTTATGCTTGCCATCAAAATAGATAGAACCTCTCCTAGAGATCACACAGGCTTTGTTATCTCCAAATATTATTAGTCCAGCATCATACCTTTCCATACTCAAAAATTTTCTTTTATCACCTGTCATATGATGTGGACAACCACTGTCAATCACCCATTCATCTTTCTCTTCTACTTTAACAACTAAATATTTCTCCTCAACAGTACAGCTTATGGAATCAACAGGTATCGGTCCATCTTCCTTAATGGCAATAAACAAAACTCCATCTCCTTCTGATTCTTTATCTGTAATATAATAATAGTTCTTTTGATTCCTATACTTTTGTTTAGGTTTGTAAGGCTTATCATACCTATCATGCTTCTCATATCTATCATTCCTATCATGCTTATCAAACTTATCATACCTATCATACTTAGTCATTCTCTTCGGGTGTCTAGAAGCAAAATATCATATCTTATTGCAAGAGAAATGTTTTAGAGACAATTTTCCATCATGCTTACTAGCTCCTTTAGGAAATCTCTGGACAATCAATGCTTCAAGCTCATCGAGCTCTTTTTCTTGCTCTTCTATCTCTCTTCTCTCTCTTTCATACCTAGATAGTCTGCACTCATCAGGATCATACTTCTTCTTACTGGATATAGATGCTAATGCTCTAAATGTTTTCTCAGACTTTCCATGTGATTCTCCAAATTCTCTTAGCTCAAATGCAACGATCTTTACAACCAGCATATCTCTTGTCACTGTAGTCACACTCTGAATCTCATCAATACTAGCAACCTTATGTTTATAAGCATGAGGCAAGGATCTTAGCACCTTAATAATAATTTCATTTTCCTCAAGGATTCCACTAGCATATCCAATACCTAGGAATAGATCATTCACCTTAGCCATGAAAGAGTGTATGTTATCATCATCTCCTATCTTCAATATCTCATACTTTCCTTTCAAACTTTGTAACTTAGTAACTTTCACTTGTTTATCTCCTTCATATAGGATTTCAAGCTTCTCCTAGATCTCATTTGCGGTCCAAAGTCCCATTACATTTGTCATTTTAGAATCAGTTAGGGAACTAAGCAATTCCTGTTTTTCTCTAATATTATTTTCAACTTCCTTTATCTCATCAGCAATAGTTGGTCCATTTGGAGGAGCAAAATAGGCATTTTTTGTAAGCTTCTAGTAATCTTCTACAAGACATTTCAGGTGCACTTCCATCTGATTCTTCCATATAGAATACTTACTTCCATCAAACCCCAGACTACCCTTCTTAAAGATAACACCTAGAGCTGCCATCCTAAATCTCCTCAAGCAGTTAAGCTTCTTCCGAAGGATCTAGCTCTGATACCAATTGTTAGAAGCAAAGAGGAGGAAAACTGAGAGGGCGGGGTGAATCAGTTTGGATGTTCACAATCATATTTTAAACATCATTAGAAAACTTATCAAAACTTCTGTAACATAAATATACTTAGCAAAATCATTCTCCAACCTTATCTGTATTGAGTAAATCAAAAGACTTATTTGTGGGAAATGCAGCCAAGTCATTCTCCAGGCAACCCAAATCATAAATAGTAAATTATAATTCTACTATGAATAAATCATCAAATTATGTAATAGATGTTAATGGTCATAGATCCTAGATAAAAGGGCTCATTAATTATAATGTTTCTCTGGAGTAGGATCTATGACCATCAACAAGTTATAATTCAACACAAGGCCTATGCAACCTCAACAATGGAGCTTAGTCATCTTCATAATCACTGAGATTTTATTCCCTACCATAAACACTTTAGCAACAAAAAGAAGGAAGATTGGGAGGACTAGGGGGGTGAATAAATCTTCACCGGATACAGATAATTAGATTCCAAAACATAAACCAATATAATTTAGCAACAAATAGATAAGAAAATCAACAACACAACACACAACACCAAGATTTTTGACTTGGAAAAATCGGTCAAGGGAAAAACCACAGTGGGAACCTACCCACAATAAGATGATACTCTGCAATAGTATATAAAAATATTACAATGGGGAATGCACATGCATTTAGGCACACTACCTGGATCTCACTGCTCAAAATATGTTTGCTCAGAAGGCTACAACCGTCAAGGAAGTTTCACTAACTTAAAATATGATTCAGACTATAATCTAGAAGAAATTAACTGCAATAATAACATCTATAAATGCCTGATGACAGTTCCGGTTAAGAACAATTGTCTGCTCTGCAACACCAATCTCACCACAACACTTCTATGAATGATAAATCTATTTTTCACACAATCAAATCTCTCTGATAATGCAAACACAATACCAATAACCAAATTACATAAGTATATCACCTGTATATATAATTCACCAACCTAGATAACAAGCTCAGCTAAACCCTCAACCCTCATCCTACAATTATAAAAAATTATATTGCACGATACAAAGATCAACCAACAAACCAATATTATGAATTACATTAGATAGAATGAACTTAATTCAAATTCCCAAACAATCACATCCACCATAAATCCCACCAAGATCAATTGCAATATGCTACAGTATTATAAATACCGCATAACATGAAAATCAACATCGGTTGATAAAAGAACATCAAACACTCACACAAGGATCAATTTGGATCACCAAAACAAATAGGACATGACTAGGAAACACCAACAAACATGTTAGAACCATCCAGAATAGCTGCACCAACACCACTTTTCAAATCTTCATCGATCAACATCAGAAAGATTGAGAACACAACCAATCAACAACTGTCACAAAGAAAGATAACTTATAGGGAATGAAATCACGAACCATCTGAGATGAAGATTCACAATTTCATCCAAGATAATATCCCAAAGTCTCACCACAAGATCTGATCATACTGGAATATACCAGAGGAAATATCGGTTCTACAAAACCATGATCAGCAAAACCAAACTACCAAAAAATGGATCATAAAATCTTCCCAATAATCCAATAAAATGTTTGCATCTTTAAATAGTCATGCTATGATTTTTGGGTTCCACAATTGCTCTGGTTTATTATACTTATTCCTTATTTCAAGGAATGTTTCTTAAGACACTACACATTTTTATTTGATACTTAATACTTTACATCTACCTTTGAAGTAAGAGAACCAATATTAATACATAACATTTTGATGAATGATTGTGCACTTAGATAATCATTTTTAAAATATAATAGTATATTATATTATTTACGGTTATAAACACTAACGTTGCAAGTTTTGGAATCAAGCCTTCATGCAATTCAACTCATGTCTGTTTGGTGAGGTGATTGTGGGTTTAAAACATATCACATATTAGTGAGAGTCAACCTACGATGAAGAAATAGTGTTCAATAAAATGTGAATTTTGTGAATTTTGTGGATTTGGAGACCATCTTCCACTAATAAACATATTGGACACAATTTGAGAGCATAATATTCAACAAAGGTTTAACAATAATAATAAAGAGACTTGCAATTGAAAAATATAGGTAGATAAAAAGAATAGTGTGAGAAAGTCCCTATGTTAGTCTTTCTATTCACTACATTTACTAAATAATGTGCACCATGTCAAGAAAATAGTTTGAAAGCTAAAATTGGACTCTTGATGATAAATTGTTTACCCATCTAGAAACACACATCTCTTATAGTTCTCCACCCCATTTGATGGTGTCATTACTTATGAAATGCAACCTCAACCATATTAATATCACCATTAAAGGCACATTAGCCCTTAGGTAATTCATCTACAAGGTATCTCTAGAACCTCACTAGAAAATGGTTCTTTTCAAGACATAGATGTTGATAATATCAAAGGAATTGTTGTTAATTTTGAATTTGATGCACAAAGCCTTGTTGGAAAGGTGACATCAATGTATAACAAAAGAAGGTTTCCATCTCACAATCACAATTCAAATCATGCTACCACATCTTTCCTCATGATTTGAAATTAAAAATCTCTATACATATGACATAACACACAACAAGGACTAGAAAATCAAGTAGATGTCAAATTAATTGGGTCTCTACCTTGATATGAATTGCATCAAGCATTAAATGTTCAGTAATAACATTGAATTTATAAACAATTGACATGAAAATAAAATACTAATAAATTATTATACAATAATATGTAAAGCTAATATTTATCACCGATGTATAATTTAATAGGACAATATATTTTTAAGATAGTATATATCAAATATTGAAAAGATGACCCTAACGATAATAGCTTAGAAGAATTCAAAGAGTCTCATAAAGCGTTCCTCTATATTTTGTATATTTTTGAAAAATTGTTTTCCATGCATTGAATGGAGCAAACGTTTGAAAAGTCAGCTTTCTAGGAACGTTGAAGGAAATAACTTGGTTTTTAATCAACCAAGACCAACTTATGCGACTTTGAAAATATTTTGTTATACGAGTCGAACAAAGTGTCCTGTAATTGCTTTTACCATGAAACGAATGAGAAAGAATATGGAAGGGTAGAAATAAAATCTACGCAGATTCATGTGCCTATACGCTGAGATTGCCGATTTCATCGTAGCTTGAGTAACATCTAGTCTAATATCTGCCCTGTCTATTGTATAAGGAAGACATTATGAAAACTCTGCAAAGACAAGAAATTGCATAGAAAAAACATCTTAAGTGAAGCCGCTAAGAAGTACCCAGAAGTAGGCTTCAAATAGGAAGAAATCAGCCACTTGCGAAAGGTATAACAAATGGCTTCGGTTGATTTTATTTGTAGTTCTGAAATGGTAGATGATTCAACGTGCCATTATGATAATGTTCCTGCGAAAAATCAGTTTTACGTCAGGTTGGAGAAATGTATTGCCAAATTCAAGACGCTTTCGTTCCACAGCAAGGTGTCAGTCGTTGATGTGTTTTGTACTGGAGGTGGTGGAAAGACTACTCTCGCATTCTCCCTATTCAATGATCTATAAATTAAAGATTATTACACCCTAAATTCTCTTCACGCTTGCCTCAATGTTCTAATCTTTTATTAGACGAACCATTCTATTTAAATCCTAGGGTTTTCTAAGTTGGCCTAAAGTCGAAATTAAGGTCTAGGGTTCCATATATATGAACTTCTCTTTCTTGATTTGAAGGCAAATAGAAAAGGAAGATCATGAGTTGAATCAATCAAGTTGGAGCAATTTTGAAGGAGCCTTCTATGTAGTGAAAGAGAAGCTTATGTGGAGTCTTCAACAACATTCATCAAGTATTCATAAGCCATTCATCAAGTATTCATCAAGCATTGATCGTCGATTAGGAGCCTTGAAGACATTGGAGAATAATAGGGGATCAAGTGGCTTATATCTCTCCCTTGGAGATTGGTATGGTTTCATGTTATTTTCATATGTTTGTATGAGCTTCTTTACACTCATTTTCAAATTTAAATTCATGCTTTAGATCATTTAGCACAATTGATTTAGATCATTCACATTTACATTTACATTTACATGCATTTAGGGTTTACTCTCCAAAGCATAGGGTAGCTCTAGTTTCATTTAGGATCTTACATACACACAAGGTTCAAGAACACACATTTTCAATACATTATTAGCTATTTGTGGAGGTGGAAACACCAAAACAAGGGTTTTGACCAAGGCAAATCCCTATATAGCCACCTGAACCCCCTTTTCAGTTGTAGGTGCAGGTACAAGTACCCAAAAGACTTTCAAGACTACTAAAAGGCACAAGGACTATCTTGAGGCCTCAAATCTATCCCAAAATCATCAGGGATAGGGGCCTGACACCCATTTCCACCTTAGGATAGGGGCGTGGCACCCTTTTCCCCCTACTTTCAGGTGAAATTTGGCTGGTTGAGGACTCAAAACATCAAGATTGTAGTCTCTTCATTGCAGCTTCCTATTTACAAAATCTGGACGGGGGCGTGGCACCCCTATCTCGGGAAGTTTGACTCATTTTTGGGTCCAGGTTAACATTCAAATTCCTCCACCTTCTTTGCTTTCAGTATATCAGTTTTAGTCCTACAAGTTTTTGCAATTTTAGTTCATATATGATTCATTGTTCATTTCCTAGTCTAGTTGATCAATCACACCCTATTTTTCACATCTTCTCTTCATATACAACAAGATGAATAGAAACACCCTAAGAAATAATCCTTGGATCTATCTTTCTCACAAGAAGTAGCCAAAGTGAGATATCTCCCTAGGCTCTTTCGTATCCTCAATGTGTTGGCAAAATTGGGATTAGGTCCTAGTCACTCGGTCTTACTTTTTCCCCTCCACATTTTCTTTTTCTCCTACTCTCTTGGTGGCTTCCTTGTTACCCATGTATTTTTGGCACATTTCACCCCCTCACTCTTCTCTTTAAGTGGTCTTTGATCCATTTCCTTTATGTTTTCCTTCTTCTTTAGTATTTCTCTCTTACCTTCACATTTTGCTTCAATTTTCTGAATTAGTGGCATCATTCCTCCCCAACTTCCATTTCCAAAACTCTCATCTTCAATTCCATTCTTTGTCTTCTAATATGCTTTATTATCAAGAGGATTCTTATTTTTAATTAAGAAACTCATCTATAAATTTCTCTTAATCAAATTATTCCTTTTTCTTTATTACAATTTGGTCTATTTAATGCATCCATTTTAATTTATGGTTTGAATATTAATTTTCATCTTCTTCTTGCATCCCTTATATTCATATCTTTTAATTTTTTGTCTTTTTTATACTTCACTTTTTTTATTCTCTTTATTTTACTTCTCATTATTTTATTTAGTGATTTATCCTACCTTATTTCTTTATTTTGTCATCTCTAGATATTCTAAGTGTCTATTCCATCAATAATAATAGAAGAAATTTAGCCATTCTCTTTAATACATCTTATGTACCTTTAATTTTAATCTAATTAAATTTAAAGCAACTTTTTATTTTTGTTTGCAATTTCTTGTCTTTACCCCTTTTCTTATTAATACTCACTACCCATTCCTTTTAAGTTAAAATATGCATCCTATTCTTTGCTTTTCTTTGCATAATGATGGATTACTGAATATGATAAAAAATGTAAATTAGAAAAATATAAACAGAAAATAGAAAAGTATCTTTATCAAGTAGTATTTTTTCTAGCTTTTATAGATACAGATTATAAATTTACTTGTAGTGAGCTAGAGTTGCACACAATGAACTACCCTTACATTCATTAAGCTCTCTTACACACTACTCACTTGGAGCTTCATACATGGACCTCTCTATCTAAAGTTGTTTTTTGTTCCATACAAACACTTCACAAATAGTTTCTGCTGCAACAAAATATTCTCTACTCTTCATTGATCTCTAACTTGTTGCTACATAAACTGATTTCTAACTAATATTTTGGATAATATTCACCTTTGTTGTCTCTTGTTTTCCTTCACAATTTCTCACAAAATACAAAACTTGAACTTACCTACTAGCAATAAATGTCCGCAAACAATTAAGTTCAATGCTACATGTTAGGAGCAAGTGGAAGAGATAAGATTCCAATGCAAATCTTTAACAAGTTCCAAGTGTTGGTTGCTCCTGAAAAAGTAGGTGGCAACAATAGGGAGGCTCATACAAATTTAAAAAAATATTAAGTTTATTTTTTATATAAAGTTTTAGAGATTATTTTTGTATAATTAGATACTTTGAACAATTGTTTTGTGATAGTTGTGTATGTTTGTAAGGCTACAAGTGACCATTAATCAGTTTACTAGTTCATGATGTGAACCATGTAATAATATGATGCAAGAACTACCTTTTGCACATTATGTTGAGTACTATTTTTTATTTACTAACCATACAAAATAATATTTATTAACATGTGATGGCTAAAAATGAATAAGCCCCTTTGCAAAACTACAGATTATGAATAATGAACATAAAAAATTAATAACCACTATCCCATAGATACTAGAGAGGAAAGAAGAAAATATTTATTTACATAGTGCCAAAACAGAGGACAAAAAACAAAACCAAAGACTACTATCCTTGGGAGAAAATTATGCATCCTATAAGACAAATATGAACAATGATAAGATAAGGGTAGTACAAGTGAATCATGGTATCGACCTCCATGCCTTCATTTGTGGACAACATCCATTCGTTGGAATATCACCATTGCAAATCTGATGTGATGCACATTGTGAATATATCTTATCCATGCTTGGGATGAACTTATCATGGTAATTGTTATTCGCAATATGGGCATATTTATTGTAACTTTTAGAGACACTGACAAAACAAAGAATGCAATGAAAATGAAATACGTCTTTAAAACCTTTGATCTTCCCATTATATTTGTAATTCACCACTTTGAAGAAAAACACATATATTGTTCCTATTGTGTGTTGGATTCAAATCTCACTTACCCCCCACTCACATGCTATGTATGAACAAGTTATCTAGTGAATTAATTGTAGGATTTGAATTGATTTTCATCATCTACTCAACCTGGCCACCATACCATTTGAAGCCTTCACACACTTTATTGGCAACAAGAAATATAATTTTATATAATCTTATGAGGAGGTTCTAGATGTTTCTTAGTCCATTCTCCTATGCATGTATGAAGAATTCTAGATTGTTCTAAAGACCTCCATTAAAAGAGGCATTTGTAATCATTTTGGCGATGAATGAAAATATGTTCTTTTGATAAATTTATGCCTTGGTTTTTAGTACTCTGTTTTATTTTTTCTCACCTATTTCTAACACTGGTATCAGAGCCAATGGTAACTTGAAGAGCTTGGTTCATAGAAGTTTGAAGAGTAAAGAGATTTGATCACAGTTGAAAAATGTTGATGCAAAGAGAGAAACAAGTTATTTAAAGTTTGGAACCACCAGTTTGTTGTCTAAAGAAAATTTAAGAGCCGTAGTTAAGCTTATTGGATGAATATACTCTGTAAAACAAACTGACAACAATTTTTTTAAGAGTGCTTACTCAAATGATAAATAAATAAGAGGCAAAAGAGAAAGGGTTGTTAGTTCCCTAAAAGATTTTTAGTAAAGTATTTAATAATCACAAATATTGAAGATATGGTTGAAAAGATATGAAACCCACTAACAAAAAGAGATTGTTGATAGGAGGTTTCTATCAAAGTGAAGAAGTTGAGAGGATTTACAAGAGTTTGAAGGTGAAGAAGCCATGGCTGAAGGAGGAAACTACCAAAATATTAATTTGGTGACCCATGTGGGAGAAAATAAAATGTAATGGGCCACACACATAGTGCATGAGGGAGGAAGTGAGAAAAAGTAAAGAGATTGATAGCTTTTGTCAAGCCACAATTGAAAGGAAAGAAGTCAAAGGAGTCTGAAGATTGATGGAAAAGAAAGCATATAGTGGAGAGAAGCTTGAGGCACAAATTCGGGCACCATGTGGAGAAGAAAATAACAATTTGAAGAGATCATGGTAAGTTTGAAGAAATCATCTGAGATTTGCGCTAAGAAAAGATGTTGTTGTTGTCAAAACTTGGCCAGGGAAAAAGGAGTAAATAGTTTTTTAGATTGAAATTTCTCTTGTTGTGAGGACAACCAAGATTTGAAGCCACTGATTTGATTAGAGAAGATGCCAAAGATAAGACATGATTCTTGAAGAAAACCCAATCTATATTGTAGTCTATAGTGATCACAAAGAAGTCATAGGTCAGACATAGGTCAGACGAGTTGTAAGTGTCAATCTTTATTGTATGTTTGATGTGTTTTTCCTTTGATTTAGCTAAATGGGCAAGATAGGAAAGAAGGTGAAGAAAGAAAATGAAAATTTGATTAGTGAAATGGATTTTTTAAACAAGGAGTTAATGGAAATGAAGAAATCCAAATTAGAGATGACTACAATCAGAAAAGTGAGACAAACTGGAAAATGTAAACTTTTAGAGAAGACATGTGACCTTGAAAAAATATTGAACAAAGTAAAAGAGAAAAATGAAGATCTTCAAGAAATGTTAAAGTTGTTTAATGAGATTAAGAAAAGGAATGAGGAGTTAGAGAAAAGAGTAAAGTTGTTTGAGGACTTAGAAGAGAAACTCAAGAAAGTAAAAGAGGAGAATAGATTATACAAAAAGGAAATATTAAGACTGAGACAAGAGAATGAAACTTTGAATTAAATGCCACTAGTTAGTAATGCTTCATGTTACATAGAAGATTTGTGTTCATCATTTGGTAAAGGTTATTTAGCTAAAACTGTTTGTGATAAAGAATGCAATAAAGAAGATGACAATGTGTTTGCAAATATTGTTAGTTGTGATAAGAATGTTGGTTTCAAAATCATGAAGAAAATGGGACATGAAGGAAGAGGACTAAGAAAACATGAACAAAGAATTAGAGAGCCTATTGAGCCAATAATGAGGCCAAAGTATGAGGGTCTTGGATATGTCACTAGAAAACAATGATGCTACCTGTTCAAGCAAAATAGCCCAAGGAAGGCATTGTATTAGGTGTTCCCATTGCAATAGTGGGGGACACAAAAAATACATGTGTTGGGATTTACATCCATTTAGTATTTGTGGTTTAAGAAATCATTTTGAAAATATGTGTTGGAAGAAATAATGGAAGAAATAATCTTTGATAGGATGTATAAAAATGGATTGTGGATTGACCTATGGACCTAGTTGGCAGAAGCTTGCAGGTATGTTCAAAATTCTGTGCAAATGTTCATATGTGAAAGCTAATAGAATTCATGAAAGGTTTAGATGTTCAAAAGCAAGAAGAAGTAAAAATTGTGAATATGGAGGAAGTTTTAGAATGTTTTGAAGATTTGAGACTACCATAGTAGTTGCGGAAGCCAAATGAACGTACCAAAGACATTGTGAGTGCTGAAAAGTGCAACAACTGTAGCAATAGCCAGTTAGTAATAAAATGAATAAGAGATTGTAGCCACAAAGAAAAGATCTTTGAAGAAAGCTGAAAAATAATTTTTTTTAAAAGATGGATAATATATTGATAGTTGAAATTAAGGGGGAGCGTTGGAGTCTAATCTCACCTACCCCATTCACATGCTCCGTATGCACAAGTTATCTACTAAATTAATGACAAGGTTTGAATTGATTTTCATCATCTACTCAACTTGGGCACCGTACCATTTGAAGCCTTCACACAGTTTATTGGTAACAAGAAATATAATTTTACATAATCTTCTGAGGAGGTTCTAAATGTTTCTTAGTCCATTTTCCTATGCATGTATGCAGAATTCTAGATTTTTGTGATGAATGAAAATATGTTCTTTTGATAAATTTCTGCCCTATTTTGTTTTTCTCTATTTTATTTATGCTTCCCTATTTCTAACATTATCAAGCTCAAAGGTCATATTGGTTTTCCTTCCAAGACTCTTGGCTGTTTGTATTCTCATTTTGTATTGTGTCTAGAAAAACTTGTAGGTTTCTTTCGCTCCTATTATTGATGTACAGAACAGTCAATAATTAAGTCATTCTCCTGCTTATAAAGTGGATGTAGCCATTTACGATGAACCACTATACATTTATTTGTCTAGTCTACTTTTTATGTTCTCTATTTTATTTAGTTTCTTTCTGCACAACATTATTTTCTCTTCTACATTTACAATTGGTATAAGAGCTCGGTGGTGAAGCTGGCTGGAATTCAGTGAAGAATTTTTAGAATAATGAAGGAAATGGATAACTGGAAGATTGAGAAATTAACGGGATAAATTTTGGATTGTGGAAAGTGCAGATGGAATCATTGCTGATAATTAGAAGGGAAAGCAAACAAACCAAATTCAATGATGGATGAAGAGTGGGAGAAGTTGGAAAAGACGACAAAAACTATGATTTTTCTCTCTGTCCGAAAACGTGCAAAGAAGATTTCAAAGGAGTTGTGGAAAAACCTTTTTTCAATACATAAAATGGTTTACTAAGATTTGAAATCTGAATCTTTGGATACATACACATAGCTAGGTCTTACAGCTGAGTATACTTCAGAAATCACAGAAATCTAGAAGAAATTTGAAAGGCCAATTTTGTGGCTGGTGTTGAATCTAAATTTTTGACATATGGTGTTATCAAGTGGCTATGCCTTTGCCATGCACAATGAATGGGCCAAGGATTACGGGAATGTATTTAGCCTATGGTTTAAGTATGCAGCATAGGGGAAGAGATGATGGGAGCCCTGGTCTGGGTTCTCAGTTGTGGCATGCCTATGCTGGTCTACTATTTCGGATAGGGATAGGCTGAACACTCTACCACCAATGTCAGGGCGAACCCTACAATCCTCTGCAAGGTCATTAATGTCAAGTACATGGTGGGTACAGAGACAGATGAGGTATATTCAAGAATCAGACCGGTGCCCATCAAGCCTAATGAGGTCTTTGAGGATTGCAACAATGAAGAGAATGGAAACAATACATCTGCCGCAAAGAAGCCCATGTCTTTTGTCAAAACATTGATACGGTCTGATACCAATAGATATGTACTGTGATGATTTAATCTTTCTCTTTGACCTTCAAAATTATATATAATGTTACACCTTGAACATTTTACAAGCAGTTAATTTCTTCTTGTATATGGAACTGCATACTCCCTATTATTTTGCTGCTCCACGTTACAAAATTTCTTGTCTTCCCAAGCTTATCAATCATGGCCTTTTTATAAACTCAGGCATTTCGTGAAGTATTCGCGTTGATTTCCATGAAGTCTATAATGAAAGAAAAAGGAAGATACAAGACTTTAGTCGTGCAATTGAATTGCAACGACATTTTTAGTGACGATGTCATCTTAGAATTGAATACCAACAACATTTATACTTGGAAATTACTCTTAGAATCAAGTTTTAAGAAACATTTTTAAGGCCTATTTCGAGTTTCATGTAATTAATAAAACAATCATTTTCGTTGTTCGTTGCATCACGAGTTCTTGGTAAGAGGGCATTTCTTATGTTGTAAAGATAGTGTAAAGAAGAATATTGTTTCTTCAAAGTTTGATGAGTTTGTATCAATGAAAAATTTGATCAATACATCTTTTCCATAGTAAGATCTTCTTCTTTTTTATTTTTGAGGGTTGTCAATTAAATTTATAATTTTTTCAATTTTTTTAAAATTTATTGATATTGGGACTATGAATTTATATTGATATTTATTTTGTTAAATTTGTTGATATTAGCAATATAAGTCTGAATAGGTGTCTTTTTTATTAAGGTTCAAGGATTGAGTGTTATTCATTATGTCAAGTATTATGTCAAGTATCATGGGTAACTAATTTTTTCAGCCATTTAAAGTAGAATACCTTGATCAAAATCACTTTACCAAAACATTATTTGACTTAATATATTATTCAAAATTTAATATTTTAAAATTTTATTAATATTTGATGAAGAATAAAGACTCCATTAAATGTATTAAAAAATGAGGATAGTATTTCAAAAAAACACATATAAATGTTTAGAAAACCATATTAATATATTTTAAATTTGCTTAGTAATGTTAAAAACCTTCTTTATTATTTTTTTCATTATAAATAGAATTACAATAATAAAATTTGCGTGCTAATTTCTAGTTAGTTTTTGGTTCATTTGATGGAATAATTTAATGCAAATGTATATAGATAAATGGCACTTTGTTGTTTAATGTTTGATTCACTTCTCTATCCTTCATTCATCCCCATCTACACATATTTTGACACATTATTAAACTATATATCATTCATCTTCACATATGTTCCAACATATTTTACATTTGTTGTGTCTATTATTATCTCTATTCTAATACATTCATTTTCTATATACATATTGACAATTCCTTATGTTAAATTAATCATGCAACATGTAGAATTAAATTTTGTACAACTCAAAATCGATTTTAAATTCAAAAATTATAAATTTAAATTACTATCAATTCATTACAACTAATATCCCAATAAAATTGTTATTTATTAATTAAGAAACAATAAAAATTAATATTTATTAATATATATGATTAAAAAAGAAATTGCTTGTCATTCAAAATAATAGAAATCTTTACGCCAAGAGACGTAACCTACAATGGCCTCAATAGAAGGTCATCATGAGTAACCGTGTAAGAAAAAAGAAATGTTTCATATTCTAATAGTTACAAACGCATATCTCGTAGTCTGCATGCTCTTCTGACCGTTACAAATGCACATTCAATATTGCATGCTCTTGCAGTTACAAATCTGCCATTACTTCGTCGGACGGTGGTAGAAGAGTGGTCTTCGCTGTTACAAAAGCCGAGACGTTTATTCGTCTATAACATGCTACTTGTTGTCTCTATAAAAGAAATAAATCCATGACATTTGTTTAGTACCGGCACCATTTGTTTTTGGTGTGCACTCATTGAAGAACGAGGCACTACAATTTAAGTACCAGAGGTAAGATGATAAGAAACATTTCTTCCATGCAAAATAAATAACATAGATTGTTAATTTATTATCATAGATTATTTTTTATATTAAGGAAGCAAGCCACAAGAAAAAAATCCATGGCAAAGTCATGTATCTTCCTGCCAATTGCCTGTCATGTATCTTCCTGTGCCTCACGATGGGTTTGCGATTAATCCAGGAAATTAATTGACAGTGTATCATCGACAGAAAATTATTTTGTAATGTCACCATAACAGGAGACAGCTTTGTTTGTACTTGCGATCGATCTTTCATATGTGGATTGTGCCTTTTGGGTATTATTACATTTCTACTCAACCATTTCCAAATTAAATGTAATGTCACCTGTTTGAATGCTTAAGCAAATTCTTTAAAATGGTTTTGATCATATTACTGTTTAACATTGTTTGGATTGTCTGAATTTTCCTTCCATTGATACCTCTTAGATTGCTACTATATTTGATTTCGGTTGCGGTATTATTGAATGTAGATGGCTATGCAGCACACGGATGGACGTAATATTGCATTATTTATATTGTTATATTGCAGTAGTTATGACCATATTAATAAATCAGCACCTAAATTGATTTTTAAAATATTAAAATTGATTTTACCACAATACTTTTCGTTATTGATTTTATAGCTCTTACAGTTGTAGCTAGCATTGAAGACATGCAACCTGAATGGTATCACGACATCATGCTCTGAATGGTTTGTCCTTTTTTGGTAAATGTTTGAATAATTATTTTTGTTGATTCTGTTTTGTTTGGGTTGAGTTTGAAATTATAACATGTCAATTAATAAACCAGTCATTCGCTATGGTTTTTTTAAATGAATAATGGCTGTGGTGGAAAACCAGCCATTCACTATGGTCTCTTTAAATGAATAATGGCTTTCATTTCAAGTTACTGTTATCTATGTTGTCATAATCATTGTTATATCGAACCTCCTGAAATAAATTTTGTTTAATGTATCCCTCATTTGAATGCCTGTTTTAAAATTCACTTATATGATTTATGTTTGCTTTTCTTCTTATGTATCCAACAGCTGCAATATTTTGAGGCTCTCTTTTCATCTTCATATCTTCACTCTGTTCTGTAATGATACATAAATCTGAGTCTCTACAGCTCTCCATTTAACATCCTTGTTAAGGGATTTATGAGAGAACCATTTATGGATGCATTTGATTCTATTTTTAAAAAATAGAAGATACATTATTTTATTAAATATTTTCATCACCTTTATGAAGACTATCATAATTTTTGTGGGCTTTCTGTCTTTCAATTTTTTTTTAAAATGATATATTTGATTTTCAATATTTAAAATATTCTTCCATTCTTTGAAATTTGGTGTTTCTTTATTGATCAAATCTATGAGAGATGTTCAATACAGGATGCACCCCTACATGGATGCTGCAGGTCATCATAACTCTATTTTTTAGCACTTTAACTAATTTATTAACTGAACATTTTGATTTTTTTAGCACTTTAACTAATTTATTAACTGCACATTTTGATTTCAGTCTGGTTTTATAATTTTTGTTAGATTTTAAAGGCAATTATTTTATCTGTGCAGGTGTCTACAATGTTTGCAGTATATGAAGCATGAGTACTGCCTTGTGAAGAGCAAGCTACAGGAACTCTTCCATGTACAAACTCTATTTCGTGCTATAATACTCTTTCATGGCAGACTAGGGTTACAAATATGAAGTATTATCATTATATGATGAATCTTTGTTTGATTTGCAGCTTGTCTAATGGGGAGTTTTGTTTAATTTTCAGCTTGTATGCTGGTGGAATGCTCCCTCTCATAGAGTAATCGGGAAGATAGTATTCTGCTCAATGGCGAATTGATCTTGAGAAGGTTCAGTCAATTTCAATTCAACATCATATGCAGCCCTGATTGCAAAAGTACAAGATTTATTTTAATTTTACAATTTCAATTGATTTGCATGCAAAAGAAAAAAAAATTACAATAGAAATATTAGTATCAATTTGATATCAACAATTTTCATTTGCACATAGTGATGAAACATACTTTAGTCTTTTTTCCTAAGATATTGATGGGTACATTGAATGTTATTATGGTCAATTATTTTTCACTATAAAAGATAAGATTAGGAGTAATAAAATTAGAAGCAATATTTTGAGAATAAAAAGTAAGGAAAGAATCTTAATTTTCAATTCAAAAAGATAAAAAATAATATCAATGTTTCTAAATCTTAAACATAAAAAATATGATGTTTCTAAATTTGAAAAATAAAAAATACAATTACATGCCTAAACAAATATTTTAAAAATAATATATGATTTATTATTTTCAATTTAGAAAGATGAAAAAGAATTTTAATGTTTCTAAATTACAACCATAAAAGTAAAATGTTTCTAAATTCAAAAAAATAAATTACATATCTACAAAAATATTTAAAAATACTATATAATATATTTATTATTAAATTTCCTAATTTATCATATAGATGTGATATTTTATTTTCAATTTAGAAAGATGAAAAAAAAAATTAATGTTTCTAAATTTCAACCATAAAAATATAATGTTTCTAAATTCCAAAAAAATAAGTTACATATCTACAAAAATATTTAAAAAATACTATATAATATATTTATTATTAAATGTTTCTAATTTATCATATAGATGTGAGTTTTCTATTTATATTCTATTTATTTTTAGTTAAGTTGCACAAATATTTCAAAAATAATATATAATTTTTATTTTTTTAATTTAGAAAGATCAATAAGAATTTGTATGCTAATAATTTTAATCAAAAACTCAATTTGGACTTACAATTTTATTATAATCTTACCAGTACCATAGGTTTGGCTACATTGATCATTCAAGTTAGATTCTATTATAATGTATCCATTTTAAGTTAATGTGTTGGATGCCAACATTTTGGGTTTCATGGTAAATTAGGCAATAAGATATTTTTTGTTGACTTATGTTTGACTCCTACATTAGAAGTATACTTCTTTTCTAAATTCTCTTTTCTAAATATATTTTTTATTAAACATTAACCCTAACCTTAACTAATTAAAATTTAATTGAATTTTAATACTAAATCAAATACTTATTAAACCCTAACCCAAATAAGATTCCTAGAATGACAGCCCTCATTATGACCTAGTATCAACCCTAACCTAATATAATCGTAATTGAACCCTAACAAAAACCTCACCCTAAAATTAATTATATTCATAATTAAATCCTATCTTGAACTTAAACCCTACCCCTAGCATAACCTTAACCTTAAACCTAACCTAACCTTGATTGTATTCTTCACCCAAACCTAAGTGAACCCTAACCCTAATTAAACCTTTACACTAACATAAACCATGCTAACCCTATTTTAATCATAACACTAACTCTAACCTTAATTTAGTCCTAATTTAATTTTAATAATAATCATAATCCTAACTAAATCCTAAAGTAGCCATAATTTATACTAACCCTAATTGTAACAAAATTATAGCCTAAACCTTAAGCCCAATGTCAGTGAATCACAAACCTAATTCTAACCTTTATTTAATTATAATACTGACCATAACTCTAACCAAATCCTTACCATGTAGTCAAACCCTAACCTTCATAATATCCCTAATCTAAAGCTAATTGAATCCTAACGCTAATTAAATATTTATGCTAACATACTATAACCTTGATTAAACCTTAATCCCAATATTAAACTATAGCTCAAACCCTAACCCTAACCCCAAGCTTTATCCTATAATAGTAATTTTAATCATAACCTAATCTTCACCATAACTGTAATTGAACCCTAACAATAACTTGACCCTAAAATTAATCCTAACATTAATAATCTTAAACAACCTAAACCTAATGGTAGTCTTAACCCTAAACTCAACGTGACATTGACCCTAACCCTAATTTAACCTTTATGCTAATGTATCCCATAACTTGAACCTAACCCTAATTAAATGGTATCCTTAACACTAATTAAATATTAACCCTAAACTCAAATTCAAGATTTTTTATAAATCCCTAATGCTAACAATATATTTTATCCCTAAACCCTATGCCTAATCATAGCCCCAACCATGATGTAAACCATAACCATAATCATAATCTTAACCATAGCCCTAACCCGAAAAACATGCTTTATCCTTAAACCTTAGCCCTATTCAAATTGTAGCACTATTTATAGCCCTAACTAAATCATAGTGGATTTGAAATATAACTTTATTAAACACTAACCCTAACACTGATTAAATATGAACCCTACCCATGATTTAAATCCTAACCCTAACCATAAAATCTAACCGTAATCATAACAATAATCTCTAACACTAACCTTAATCCTAAAGCATATCCTAAGTTGTAACTGTAACCATAATTCTAACTCTAAAGTCATCTGTAATTATAATCCTAACCCTAACCATCATATAAACCATAACATTATCCTAACCCTAACCCTAAACCCTGTCCCTAACCTTAACCCTAGCCCTAACCATCATGTATACCCTAACCCTAGCTATTATCCTTACTAGAAGTTCCCTAAAACCCTAAGCCTAATCATAGCCCCAACAATGATGTAAACCATAACCATAACCATAATATTAACAATAACCCTCATCATAAACTTAAACCTAATTCAAACCTAACCATAACCCTAATGCCTAACACTAACAATAATCATGTTGTAACCCTAAACTTAACCATAAGGCCATAACTCTAAACCTTAACCTTAATTGAAACCAAAAACATATCCCTAACTCTATCCCTAACTATCATGTAGACCTTAACCCTATCCATAATCGTAACCACAAACCCTAACTCTAACCCTAAGCTTAATAATACAATAGTATAATTATATGTTATCATATTTAAACCTTAACACCAACCTTAAACTATAGCCCAAACCATAACCTTAACTCTAACCATGATATAAATCGTAACCATTATGCCAACCCTAACCCTTAACTCTATCCATAGTGCTAACACTACCCACAATCCTAACTAGAACCCTAAACCCTAAGACTAATCATAGCCCCAACCATGATGTGAACCATAACCATAATCATAATCTTAACCATAACCCTAAACTCTAACCCTCATCGTAATCTTAACCCTAATCCTAACCTAGCCATAAATGTAATCCCTAACCCTAACAATAATCATGTTGTAACCCTAAACTTAACACTATGAGACATGGACCAGCTCTAATACCATGTGAGATTTTGCCAAGATCTAGAGGCAATGGAAAGCACAAATAAGAGAGAAAAAACATATGATAGGAATAAATTGTATTCTATCAAGATGAAAAATATGATCAACTGGATCATTAAGCATTACATACAATGAATATAAGCCTACTTATATAGGAAAGGCTATATGGATATGTGAGCACACAAACATGACATGTGGCTTAATAAGAAATAAGGGTAGGTAGGAGAAACAATATAATAGTCCACATGAGGTGGATCACCCACTGAATGTGGAGTGTAACAACAAGATCAACACCATAAAAGGTGGAATTTCTCCTACACACACTATCCCAATGTGGCACAAACACCCAAGTGTCTCATACCCAAAGTACTATGAAATCCATTTCCTAAGTAAACTTAAGTAAGTGTAATAATATCCAAGATGAATAATTATTTACACCAAAACCCTCCCTTAAGTGCAACTTAAGGGAATGCACTAAAGTCTACAATGCAACTAAGCAATGCAAGATGGGTCCCGGCTACTAGGCCATGTTAGGTACCCATGTACAAATGAAAATGCATGCAAACAAATGCAATGAAATCTCTCACAGAGTAGGGAAAGAGAGAAAAACCCAATGGGAAAAAACCCTCCCCCAAAAGAGAGATGAGAAACTAGATACAAAGAACTCTCATAGAAGTATGTGAAGGACAAAACCACATGTGAGGAAAAAGTCCCCCCCATATGAGAGAAGAAGAGAAGCTAGGAAGCCTCCCCTCAATGTGGAATCTACACCAATGATAGAAGCTCGATGTATGAAGAAACTGATCCACGAATGTCGAACAACATTCCTCCCATTTGGAAGAAACAAAACCAAAGGTGTATCCATGAAGTCTCCCCAATTATGAAGGGAAGATGCATGAAGAAAACTCATGATGAATGGAATCTCTGAAAACTACTCAAGTGCCCCCATGTCGATGCTGAAAGATACCCCCCCCAAAGGTGGTAAACTGTGCCACACTGCTGAAAAAGGCACTCCAAGATCTAGTGGAGATGGATGTAGAACATGTCCCAAAGACTCACATGTCTCCTCAAAACATAAAGAGACCTCCTCCAACTGTTGTACATAAGTATCCACAATCATGTCAACCTCGAAAGAATGATCATGTAGAGAATGAACAAGAGGGTCAGAGTGTGCACTCCCAGCAATCAAAGAAGGATCACCTTCATCAAAGAGAAGATGAATGTCATCAATGATGTCTCCCAAATCTGCAATGTAGGATTCCATAAATAAACCTGCAATGTCTGTCAAGTAATCATCCCATGAATCTGAAGTGGAAGACAATGAATATCCTGCTACACTGAATCATATGAAGGCAAAACTGTTGCACTATCCGCATCATCGGCTGCAATAGGTGATGTGATATCAATATGAGGAGATGAAATACAAGACTCAAGAATGGGTTCACATGTGAGAATCCCCATGTTCAAGTGCCCAAAGTTCTCCTCAAAATCTGAACCATCACAAGAAGTGTGATCATCATGTGTAGAATCATCAAATGTGAAATCTTCATCATCAACAAAATCTGAAAAGGAGTATAACTGAGATGCATGATCAACCACCCCAGTCGCAATGATAGCTCTAGTCTCCAAGTCTTTAATGAAAACTGACTTAGGTGTGAACTCCACAACTCTCTTAGTTGCGCCATGTGTGATTTGATAGATAGAAAGGAGATTGTTTGTCAAGTGGGGTACACACAACACATCATTGAAGGAGTTATCCCCAATGTCAATAGATCCTTTCCCAATCACATCCATGTATGTATGATTGCCCATCAAAATCTGTGGAATGGTGCAAGGCTCAAATGTAGAGAACATACACTGTGAAGATGCCATATGATGAGAAGCCCCTAAATCTAGAAGCCATCTCTCTGAATCATGACTAATAGTAGCACATAGAGCTTTTCCTTTTCTTGTCCCAAAAGAGTGAGTCTTCCCACTTGTAGAAGCCATGAATGCTTGCCCTTTTCCTTTTGAATGTGAGGAAGTGGAAGTTGGTGAATCATCCTTCTTGTAGACATTGGGCAAATCAATGTTATTATTTTTGATGATATGTGTGAGCTCATCAATCTTTTTAAAATGGCAATGACGCTCCTCATAACCAAACTTTTTACAATAGGCACAAGTAGGTTTCTCCCTCTTTGGTGAATTATCCCTCTTGGAAGAGGATGTCTCTCCTTGTTGTGGAGAGGACAATGCTTTGTCCTTAATCTTTGATTGCCATTTCTTCTTGTTTGAGTTGTCCTTTCCTTGATTTCCTTTGTTCCCTTGATTTTATACTAATGCTTGAGACTTAGAAGCCTTAAGAATGCCCATGCTTATCAACTTAGTTTGTTCCATCATCAACATTTCATTGAAAGCATCAAATGTAGGCATTGTGTAGCTTGAACCCATTGTCATCCTATGGGTTTAGAAACTAGAAACAAATAATGCATATTCTTGTGGAAGCTTGCCCATCAAGTTGAAGATCAATTGAGTATCCTTCTTATCAATGCCACAATCTTTGAGTTGTTCCCTCAACTCATTTGCCTTGGTGACATAATCTTGTATAGTATCAAATTTCTTGGGATCCAACATGGTGAGATCACTATCAATTTGATATCCCCTAATCTCATCAACTTGACCATACAAGTCTTGAAACATTTTCCAAGCATCCTTGATTAGAGTACACTTCTCAATATGAAATATGACATCCTTTGATACATACTTTCTTAAGGTACCAATTGCCATGATATTTTTAGTAAGCCAATCCAAGTGACCAACTGGATCAACCTTAGGATTAGTGGGAGCAACAATAGTTCCATCAATGTAATGAGTTAGTCCTTTTTCCATAAGTTTACTCCATGCATCAATTTTCCAAGTAGCATAATTATGAGGAGTTAAGAGAGGAAACTTAGAAGAACCCATAGCAGCAAAAAGGAAGGAACACAAGAGCACAAAAGCATAAGAGACACCCCCCCAAATTTACTCAGTCAAAGTACCCTCCAAAAATGATGATTTTGGCACTTTATATTTAGTGCGTGTACAATAGGCCAATTGCAAACAATGGCAAGGTGGACTTCTGATTTCAATTTACAACTTCTCAAAATGAGATCTAAAAGACTTCAATAAATACTGCTAGTGATCTAAACTAAGATCCAAGCAAAATGCAAGTACCAAATATGCTAAAAATGGCCAAATACAGAAAGTACAATTTCTACCTAAAATCACTACAAACAGATGGCAGATTATGAAAGTAGATAAAAAAATATGCACTTTCAAAAAAAATGACACCTGAAAAAGAGTCCATATGAGTCCAAACGAAGCCTCCAAAGTTGTAAAAATCAAGATTTCATGATTTCCGAAAAACCTGTATCTGAGAAACAGAAAAATCCTGCACCATTGTACAGATCATGAAGTTCTACCCCAAAACAAAAAAAATTGCTCGAAAAAAGGAATTCGGATGAGTGAGATATCACCATTTGAAAATTGCTTGCAAAATTATAATTTTTGGAAAATTTCTGTCGCGGCTTCAAACTTCAAATGCCTCTAGATTTGGCCTCCAAAGTCTGATTTTGATGAAACAAAAGGTAAAACTGACTTTCTTGGACCTCCTCAATCCAATGGTAACCTCAAGTTTGATCCATCAAGCTTCAATAATAACTTGCAATAGAAAGATCCAAAATGCAAACACCAAATAGCATCAAATTTCTCTCAATTGGCAAACCAATGACACTCTAATGGCTTTGATACCATGTGAGACATGGACCAGCTCTGATACCATGTGAGATTTTTCCAAGATCTAGAGGCAATGGAAAGCACAAATAAGAGAGAAAAAATATATGATAGGAATAAACTGTATTCTATCAAGATGAAAAATATGATCAACTGGATCATTAAGCATTACATATAATGAATATAAGCCTACTTATATAGGCAAGGCTATATGGATATGTGAGCACACCAACATGACATGTGGCTCAATAAGAAACAAGGGTAGGTAGGAAATAGGTGTGGGTAGGTAGGAGAAACAATATAATAGTCCACATGAGGTGGATCATCCACTGAATGTGGAGTGTAACAACAAGATCAACACCATAAAAGGTGGAATTTCTCCTACACACACTATCCCAATGTGGCACAAACACCCAAGTGTCTCATACCCAAACTACTATGAAATGCATTTCCTAAGTAAACTTCAGTAAGTGTAATAATATCCAAGATGAATAATTATTTACACCAACAAACACTAAGGTGATAGCCCTAAACCTTAACCTTAACCAAAACCCAAAGCATATCCTTAACTCTAACACTAACCATCATGTAGACCTTAACGCTAACCATAATTGTAATTGTAAAACCTAACTCTAACGTGAAGCTTAATAATTTGTATAATTATATATTAACATATTCAATGTCTTCCATGTTGTGTCATAACTACTACTAACTTATACATATCATTATTATATATTAAACATATCGAGAGATATCCTTCTCGAAACGCCTATTATTAATCATTTTTATGCTCTAACAAATATATATACCTTAACCCTAAGTTTGATGTAAACCCTAAACATAATTGTAACCATAACCCTAACCCTAACCTTAGAACCAAAATTCTAATCATAATCCTAAACCCTAACGTTAACCATAATCCTAAACCAAAAGAAAACCCTAACGTTGATGCTAACCCTAACCATGATATAACCCCTAAACATTATCATAACCCCAATGGTAAAACCAACCCTAATCATAAATCTAACCCGAACCATGATGTAAATTTTAACGCCAACCATAACACTAACCTTAACCCTAACATTGACCATAACCATAATACTTGTGATTAAATAAAGTTTAATATATATCGGATTTTAGTATTTGATTTGATCTTGAAACACATATATGCTATAAAAATTAGTCTAAATAGAAATATTAAATTTCATATATCTCTACGTATTAATATAATAATATTATAATATAATTTATTTTAATAAAAAGATACTATATAATTATATATTGATTTATTTTATGTTTTCTATGTTGCGCTGTGCGATTGCCACTAGCATATACACCTTAAATTTTAGTTTAATCTATATAAAATACGCTGAGAGATATCCTTCTCGAGGCGCCTATTTGACTTTAGGGTGTCAAATTGATTAAAAATAGGCACCTCAAGAAGGATATCTCTCGCGTATTTTATAGAGATTAAATTAAAATTTAAGGTATATATGCTAGTTTGTATAACAATGAAAATTGATTAATGAAAAAAGGAAAGCTTCTTATATAATCCACGATGTCAAGCCTGATCCTTAGATCTTAAAAAAAAGGGAAATATTTGTTTACTTATCTCCTAAACAAAGAGAGAAAACTGAAAAAAATGTAAAAAATGTGTTCGTGGGAGAAAATTACGCATCTAGTAAAGAAAATAGGATGCCGTAGAACAAGATCAACTATATATTAGTGGCAAATATGGAAAAACATCTGAATGTCTCGCTTGAATTATTAATCAATTATTGATCAAGGATATTATCAATAATTATAGATACAATTATTTCAATAATATTTCTATAAATGTGCTAAGGATCTGTACAAATAATTGTTAACTGAATTACAATAAATTGGAAACAGTTGACAACAAGCTGAAAATCAAAGAAACCCCTACAATTCCTATCAAGACATATTCCTAAGACCATAATTTTGTTATGACACAACTGAATCAGGGTGTCGATTTATATGCCTTCTTCTTGTGATGGCAGCATCCCTTCTCTGGAATATCGCCGATGCAGCTCGGACGTGATGCACACTGCTGTATCAACGCTTGGGATGAACTTAGCACGGTAATTCGTATTTGCAATATGGGCATCGATATTGTGCCTGCCAGAGACATTGACAATACAAATAATGAAAACTACGAGTATTGTCAATTTCTTCAGCACTGACCTGTCCGTCGTATTCGCAGTTCGCCCGATGGAGAAGAAACACAGAAATGTGCGCTAAATGATCCACAACAGGTACGTTATGTTGCAACCTGATAATTATATCTTTGAAACGACTAATTCTGCGACTTAACGTTTGTGGTAATTGATCAAAACAGATGTGTGCTCTCGTGATTCAAAGAAGAAACAGTCAGCTCAAACGGTTCAACTTTTTTGCACTTTGGAGCTTGATTGCGCTATACTTATACTGGCTCACCTCACAATATTTCTTGTCTTTCGAAGCTATTACAAATGGTTTTCGCATTAATTTCCATGAAGTCTATAATGAGAGCAGAGGAAGGTACGGGGTTTAGTCGCAGAATTGATGAGGATGCAGTCTTAGGAATGAATTCCAACAACACTTATTGAGGATTACTTCGAGTATACGTTGAGAACGCTGATTTTTTTGCAAGTTCAATAAAACCGATTCTTCCGACATTTGCCGCATCTATTACCAAAGGAAGATGTATCTGATATTGCCATGGAAAAGACAGGAATTATCACATAAAAGAAACATATTAAGGAAAAGGCGCGTATAATTACGCAGCAGTAAGCTTCAAATAGGTTTGGTTCATGTATCTGATATTGTCGTTTGTGAAAAGTTTAACAAGTGGGTTTGGTTCATTTTATTGACAGTTCTAAAATAGTGAATGATTCGACGTGCTGTTATGATAATCTTCAAGGAGAATTTTAGTTTTATGTGGGGTTGGAAAAATTCATTGGGAATTTCAGAGAGCTTTCGTTCCACAGCGAGGTGTCTGTCGTTGTACGTTGTATGGAGGTTGCCGGAAGACTACTGTCACATTGCCTCTTTGTAATGATTTCCGAATCAAAAATTATATCCTGTCTAAATTATTCCATCAACATTTTATCAAACAATTGCCACGAAAAAGAAAATCTATGCAGATATTTTCGCATATACGCTGAGAATGCCGATTTCAAACAATTGCCACGAAAAAGAAAATCTCTCCAGATATCTTAGCATATACGCTGAGAATGCGTTCAGGATTTCAAAGAGCTTTTGTTCCACAGCGGGGTGTCTATCGTAGTCTATTGTCTGGAGATGACAGGAAGATTCGCATTACCTCCTTCCAATGATATATATCCTCTCTAAATTATGTTCATGTTTTCTTGAATTCTTTAAGCCTTTATTAAAAGAACCATTCTATTTAAATATTGACTTTTTCTCTCTTTGAATGCCCTGTGTGTATAAGAGATGGGTTAGCACAAACAAAATTGTGTTTTTATGGTATGTTTCTCCTCGTTTTTACTTTGTAGTTGATGGGAATAGTTTCTTTTATTGTTTTTAAAGTAAAATTATAATGTTAAGTTTTTGAAACGGGTAGGAAGGAAAGAAAGGAGAAAAGTTTTATTTGGTGTTTTTTTAATATATTATATTATTTTTATAAATATGAGTGTTTTTTATTATATAAATTTAATATTATTGAATTCAATTATGTTAAAGTCAGTTTTAAATAGAAGTTTTGTTTAGTCAATTCTTTTTTGCTTGTTTTTTATTCTAAATTAAATAAATAATCATTTCTAATGAGAAATCTCTTTATTTTAGTAACAGATTCTTAATCTATCTTCATTATGTTCGAATTCTTTAATGCAAATAGATGCTTCTCTAGGCCTTTTCATGTATCTTAGGCTAAATAGTTTTTTCTTGACCTAAGCCTAAAAGAGGGCCTCTATGGAAGTGGATCTCTTCAAGTATTCAAAGGAAATAGTACATATCTAATTGACCAAATAAAATATGCTTATTGTTTCATTATTTAAAATTTTTGTATACTTACTAGCAATTTTTATCTTCTTAGCATAAGATCTAGGAATTCCCTTAGGCATCCCCCCATTTTAATCCTAGCATTCAACCCTCTTCCACATCTCCACCTCTTGTTCAAAATAGTAGGGTTGGTATATGGTAATGTGTCACAAAACAAATAATAATATTAATAATTGACCCCAATTGAGTCATTCTTAACTAGTAGGGGATGGTTATTAAAAAATTAGAGTAATTCAAAAACCTCTACTAATAAGAAATAAATTTATCTCCCCTCATAGAGATGTTTGGGGATCAAAATCATCTCAAGCACCATTAATGTTATTAATTTTGGCATCTCAAAAAGTAAATGTTACATGAAATATTTCCTAGCTCCTCACTACATAATGGAGGCCCTATAGCATGTCAAGACATGTGGAAGAATTGGAATATATGCCATAGAAATTGTACCTTATCCAACATTTCATTTAGATAGGTATCTTCAGTTCAACGAAAGCATTTATATAGGGTAGATACTTAGCATTAGATGGGATTGATAACAAGTTGACAACAATTGACACTCATTCATGGATTATGTTTCCTAAAAAAATTAAGGTCTAATGAAATTTCCATGGAAGTATTTTATTTGTCGCACACAACATTTTCTATGCCTAGACATTCTTCATTTATAAGAGGTTAAAATTTATGTTTTCTTTATTCTTTTTGTAACATGTTATGTTTTTCCCCCCTTACCATTTTCTCATGCATCAATCGTGATGTATGTAGTAGTGGCATTGTCACCTTTCTCTCTTTTACATGGTATCAACACTTAGTTGATTAGAGGTGTGAATAATTATTCAGTTTTAGCTATTAATTTAATTTCCTTTAATGATGCTATGCTAGAGATGGATTATAAATTGAATGCAAACCACTACATGAGTTCATTTCAATATACTTAATAATTTCAAAATGACATGATAAAAATGTGGGGTATCAATAATTTATTATATAGCTAAAAAAAACATGGTACTTTACACTCAATAAGTTAGAGCTTTGCCATACCAATAATGATCACTACGATGATCATATGATGTGGTACCAATAGCAAAATATTATTGTGATAATTAATAAGTTTCTTCAATTGTTATAATAGAACCATATTTTCCACTCAATTATTCTTTTATTTTAAGATACTTAATACTATTTTGTGATGGATTCTTTATTATATGTTGTAGTTTCTAACTATCTTTCAATATGAATAGTATTTAGTGAAAATAATTGAACTTAGACCACCATAAATTATTTTTCTAAACATTTCACTTTTCGCTCATAAGGCCACATTAATTCAAAAGTATTTTTGCAAGGTGGAGCCACCTACCACATGAGAAAAATTTAAAATTTGGGTGGAATAACACTATCAATCACACCTCGCATATTATTTACATAAAAATGGGTGCTATCTTTCTAATTTATCCCACTATGTTTATGAGGGCACAATCTTGGAGTTGCACTAGGACACTACCACTATAGAGGCAATATTGCATAATCAAAATGATTTGCATTTTATGCTTAACCAGATTTTTGGTTTCTGGTGTATTTTGTATATTTAACAAAGCTAAATATTTTTATTAAATATTTCAGAAAGGGTTGAAATAAGCATATGGTTGTAATTTCATGAATTTTGGTGGCATTTCACATTTGCAAATTTTAAAAATTGTCAAGGGGTATTGGAAGCTTGTGGACCCAATGTACACAAATATGGAGCCTAAATGTAATTAAAATTCAAACTATTGGAGGTTACATTGTATGAAAAGAATATAATTCAATTGTGGTCTTACCAAAGGATGAATTTTGGGTTTCCAGGTTTAGAGGTCAAGTGGGAGTGAAAGTGGTCTTACATATGTGACTAAAATTAGCATATTGTAAGAGGAAGTGTAAATGAACTAAATCGAGCACCCAAATGAAATTAAAATACAAAATTGAATGTGAGAGAATTTTTTCATACCTTTTTGGGGTTTCTAATTTGGCTGAAATAAAATGAAATTACATTTGGTGGAACACAAAGAAAGGGTGTTGAATTTCATTTGGAAAAATATTCACAATTTGGCAGGTGAAGCTTGGAGAGCTTGAAGGATGATTTGGAAGCCATTACTTCTATTGAAAATACACTAATGTTGTTGATCTATGGCCAGACCCATGTCATATTAGAGAGTTTTATTGTGAAGCCAATAGGCTCACCTAGTTGTTTGGTAAAGTTGTTCATAATTTCAATGTTGATTTCTATGAGTTTTCCTATATAGTTATGGGGTTTTGAATCCATCATATTTTTGGTTATAGATCAGATCTATTGAGCATTTAGTGGTGTTTATATGGTTATTGAGAGGTAAATTCATATGTAAACATGATGTATTAAGAAGCCAAAAGGGTTGGCTCATTATTATGTAAACTTACAGTTGATTCCAATAGCAATTTTCCTAGTTTGTCCATAGATTTGGGATTTAAAATAGCATTAGTTTTATGTTTTCAAATCATATTTTTAGAAGTTTTAAATTTTATTTATAGGGAATTTTATAAGGAGTAGGACAACACCTTACATCAATTCTATTAGAGCCAAAATATTTTGACTATGCAGGCAAATTCACTAGAAGGAGGCAATTCACACTAGGATTGAGCTTGTGGGTATTATGAAAAGTTTATGCCAGATGAGCACCATGTGATAGGGGTGGAGATAGAGAAAGAAATTAAATTTTTGCCCATGATGATGATTTGAAAGCCTTGAAAAAGCAAGTTGAAGCTTTACAAGAGGAAATTAGAAGAGTTTTTTCTCAAAGGGGAGAACTTGAGAGTGAGGAGGATGAAGCTATAGAAAATTATAATGATACAAATAAAGAATATGAAATAATAGAAGAAGCTGTGAATTATCTTTAGTTGAAGGCATTGGAAAAAAGGCAAAAATAATCAAAAATTGATGTTGCTACATTCAATGGGAATTCAAAATCCTAAATCATACTTTTAATGGAGTCTCCTTTGCATCTATCAAATGCTGATAAAAAACCAATTTTACATTAGCTTTTGGAGGGTCAAATTAGTTCATTTAGAAGTTTATTTTTTAAGTATTTATTCCTTATTATAAGCTTTCCAAATAGTATAATTTTTAATATATTTTATTTCATCAATGTATTTTTATTTTATTTCTTATGAATGTAGGTTTTTCAGCGAACATGAACTTCTTTATTCAATGGATTGGGAAAAATAATAAACTAATTCAAAAAAAATCTAAAAAATATATATGCACTAGGCATTGCTGTCTTCTTTCTAACAAAAAAAAAAAATTGAATTTTGATATATATAGAACAAGTTATGTGTTCAAGCATAAACCTATATCTAAATTATAATTAGCCGGGCTTCAAAACTTAATAAAATGAAAAATATTCAACATATCACTATCAAACCAACTGCATGACTTGGGTATTGATGTTAAAAAAAAAAATCACAAGAATTAAGTTTTTATCATTTATAAAAAAAAAGTAATGCCTTTTGGGATGCACATCACTCTGAAAAAATAATGTTTGTTGTAAAAAACTACTTTTTGAGGGAGATGGAAAATTAAATAAAAAAATATTAGAAAGAAATGAAAAAAATATATTTAGAATATACAAACAAGATGTAACAAATCACTAGTTTACATCATCTGCAAATTCTTAATAGTTTAAAAGTTATAGGTGTTGGAAAGTGAAGGTTTTTTTCAAAATGTTCATCTAAGTGTCAAAGTTGGTCAAAAAGTGGGAACCAGTATTGTGAGTTCACCCCACTCCATTATGAGCTAGATTTTCTTATCGAAATAGAAGTCTTAAAACAAGGAAACAAAATGGTGAATAATTATACAAAGGAGTTTCATAAAATACTAATTAGAACAGGATATGCTAGAGCTAAAAAGGAGAATGTTGTGAGATACATCAATGGTTTGAGTTCAATCATAAAAGAAGAGATGGATTTGGTGATAGTTTACACAATGGAGGATACATATCTGTTTTCCTTAAAAATTGAGAAAAGATGGACAAAAAATTTGAAAGTAAGCAAAGAGGAAGAGACTACAATAAAAAGAGAGGATTATATAAAGATCAGAATGAGGATTCAAATCAGAAAAATATGTTAAATGAATATGAATGTAGTAGAAAAAAATAGAGATATGATGATTCATTTGTACTAGAGATCGAAATTCAGGAGGTAGAAGAAGATTGGGTAGAGGTTTTAGAAGAGGATCCCATTTTTAGTGGGTAGAAGAGGGTCATAGAGCATACGACTAAACTCATGAGGCAGAAATATTAAAATAGAGATTATAAAATAAGAATAGAGAAATAAACACCATTGAAGAAGATGCACACTCGTCAAAATTAGAGAAGGTTGCAAGTGGAGAAGTTATCGTCAGTAGGAGAACCCTGTTGAATGAACTTGTACAAAGAAGGAACCTATTTATAACAAGTTTAAAGTGTCAAGACAAGAAATACGATGTTATCATAGACAATAGAAGCACTATTAATATTGTTTCTAAAATGATGTTGAGTAAAATGTAGTTAGAGAGGAGAAAACTTTAATGTCCCCTAACTAGGAATGAACTACTTTTTCCTTGATTCCTAATTTCCAAGTATGTGAGTTTGGAGTGTACCTTCTCCTAGCTAATGTGAACATAAGATAAGAATAAAAAAATAATAATAGATTAATTTATTTGTAATGATCTTACATTTAACTCCAAATGCATTTATAAAGCCTCATTTTATTCATAACTACCCTATGGGAAACAAATTCCCATCAGCTGACTCTTAGTAGCTAGATGTTTATCTATTAACCTAACTTAAACTAATTATTTGTTTATTTAACATTCCAACATTCTCCGCCTTATCACATTAATTCAAACAAGAGTATAACATTGCAAGAGTGTTGAACCCAACCCTTTTGGATAATTTGATGAAGAGCCTTCACCAAGCCTCGTCACTCATCCAAGAAACAATAGACTGACTACATCAATGAATCTCATGAGTGTAGAAGCAACAACCATCTACACAACATGTGAGAACATTAAAGTACCCCCACCCTCCATGCATGATGAGACATGTTTTCTCCAAAATTCCACATCTCGTCTGAGCATGTCTAATGCCTCCTCTAGTATTGCACATGAAACACCTTTCCTCCAAAAGTTGACATCTCTTCCAAGTGTGTTTAACACCAACTAAAGTACTTTGGAAACAATCCATCCTTTATTGCAGAAATCATCAACCAAACTTCTACACATGAGACACCTTTCCACTAAAATTCCTCCTTTGAGTGTTTCTAATGTCTCTTCAAGTGTTCAGCAAATAACTAATCAAATATGAATACACCAAGTGCAACCACAACAAATATTGCCCCCTTTCTCTTTGAAGGGACATATAAAACCAAGTCCCCTATTTTATTCAAGGAGACAAATCTAAGAGGATTCTTCTCATGAAATGAATCATCCCTAAATGAGAAGCTAGCTTGGGATGATAAATGACGTACTCCCTCCATTATCTCCAACCTCCAATAATCATATTACACTTTACTCATTTGACAATTCATTTGTCTTTGGAATCCTTGTTAGGTGTAGAAATCATAGCTCCAAATGTCCAACTGAGACCAATTGAAGATCCACCATTTAATTTATAACTACTTGAAGATCAATTTAAACCTTCAAAGGTACTCTCAAATGTAGAATGAATGACTCCAAAAAATACAAGCAATGCTTGACATATGTGCTAAGTTCACAATATTGACTTCAAACAATGATGGACCCATATAGTAGTCAATATTATACCTCCAAAGATTAATAGAAATTAAAACTTATAACACCACTTTCACTCATAAATTATTAAAAAACACAATGTTTCCTCAACAATTAACTATTTGTATAGTCTAGAAGAGATATGAGATTCAACACAACGTAGAAATGCAACTTATTTAAATGGAATTATCTTAACAAATAGAATTGAACAAGCATTCTCTAACTGCCTTAAGATCATTATATCAATTCAATTTTCTCTCCACTATGATTTAGTTTAGATATTGATGCAGGAGCATCCCCACTTCATGACAATCTTGCATCAACTAAAAATATTTGTTTTTTGTTTGTTTTTTGTTCTGCAGTTTTAGCATTCCATTTTTCATTTTCTTGCATTGGCTCACCGAATCTTATGGAGATGTATTTTTCTTTGAGGACTTTCTCATATTCCTTATTCCCAAATCATAGAGCATTTGGATAATTTTTTGGCAAGTTATCAATTCTATTTTTCGAGATAGTTTTCTAGCACCAGAACTGCTTTGACCTATTTGCATTGGTGAATCTACTAGATCCCTTCAGTAGCTTGTGGAGCCCTGAGCATTGGTTTCAATGTCCTTGGTATGTGGATGACCTTCCCTTTGATCTACACTTCATCCTTTGTATTTTCCGGAAGAATCTTTTTGGCAGAGGCCGATGTGTTGGTTTTACACATTTGATCTTGTTTTGAAGAGAGATCTCCAATTTTTGAGGTTCAATAGTGACCTATTTTATAATTGAGCATGTATGTAGTAGGCTAGTCAACCAAATCTTGTAACCTAGATGTTACCAGCTATCTGTAATCAGTTTTTCATGATCTAATTCATTTAGTTATGCATTGCCTCCATCATATCCTCTTGTTTTTGTTGTGTTTACTCTTGCTGACCGGTCCAAATTGATCTCCTTGAGGTCCATCCTAACTCATGACTACACCAAATATTATTATACCAAATGCAATCTATGCTAGAACTTTTGTATTTAGGAAATAATCACGCATTAACCAAATTCTATACTAATAAATTGTCACATGTCCAAACACTTATTCTAATTCTTGTGCAATACTCAAACTTTAAACATCATAATAAAAAAAGAATTACTCTCAGTTTATTGTGACCTTCTCCATACAACTACAATCACCCACACAATTGCAATCCATACAAAATCTTCTCCCTATTGTTAAGGTTTTCTTTCTACATAAGCCTTGACAAATCTTATCCAATGTAGAAAAGAGAAAGGAAATTTAATAGAACTCTCCATGTGCTACAATAGAGAGTGCCTATGAGTTGATCCTACTTAAATATTTGCCCAGGGCAACAATCTAGACATCTTTAAGGCCTATATCCATCATACGTATGGAAATAAGTATTATATGGTCTTTACATCTTCTTCGCCAACAATCATTTAATCTTCCTTTAAAACACCCAAACATATTTGATTGACCATGATAGGGGAAAGAGGTTACAATAAGGCTCCCTAAACTTCATCCCCTCTAGGACCAAGGGTTGTATCCTCTATACCCCCTTAGCCTCATGGAACCATCTAGTCTCCTCATAGAGGTGGCATACCTTGAGGAATGCCCCATCACCATAACTCTCTTGCAAACCTTATTCCTTTACCATGGTTGATTATAATAATCAAACACAATACAAAGAGAGTTTCCTATATTATGTCATGTATTAAATAGACATTAAAAATAGCATAGTGTTAATAAACAAGAAGAAAATAAATCCATCATGCTATGTATAAATTATTCATAAGTTCTACTATTTTTTGTTCTTAACGTTTGATCCTTAAGTCTACTCTAAAACTTGAATTTTTTTATTTATTTTTTAATTCTCCTTAATTCTCTCAAGATAATCTTTATTTATATTCTCTAAGGTATCCTTTTTCACCAAGAGTTATGTGTCTTTAATTAGGTCAGCTAAGTATAAACACTTCATTTCCACTTATTAATTTCCTTACCCAAAAGGGTGCACTTATCTTAGATGGTCAACTAACAAAATAATTAATTTTTATTTATTTATTTTCCTAATACTTTCTTCTAAGTTGGCCATATTTATTCATGACCTAAGTTAATTTCCCCCCTTCTCATTCCATGGATGATGTTTTTATTATTACTAACTATTACTGACCCAGTTTCATGGAGCTTATATCTACTTAAGAAGGGACATGACAATCTATCATTCCTAAATTTTCTTTTCCTGAAGCAATGATAGTCTTAAACTAATTTACTCAATGGGAGGATCCCTAACTGACCTTTGTATTTTTGTAATTTTAAGACAAGTTTTTTACCATCTTTCAAAGAGAAGAAGCAAGGCAATTTTATAGTTTGTGAAGAGTGAACATTTTAACACGTTGGATGTCTTCTGCAAATAAGTATTAGAATCATGACACACACATATAACCTTAAATGCATTGTTATTTCCTAAATAAATTAATCTCTTTCACTTCACTCTAATTATTTATATTCTAAATCAACTAAAAATACAACTGTTATGCTGATAGGAACATGTTTATAATAATCACAGATACTCATGGAAAAAAACATTAGGCATGAACCAAACACAGAACATACACCTAAGAACATGGAGCATACACAAGGATATATGGAAACATGAATCACACATGTGAATACATATATTGTTAAATTTCTTCTTATTGAGCAGAATGCATCTATTGGTTTACCCTATAAAATGGTGGGATCATGCTCTAATACCAAATGTAATGTCCCCTAATTGGAAATACTCTAAATCTTCCCTAATTCTTAATTTCCAAGTAATTAAGTGGGTTTAGAGTGTACCTTCCCCTAATTGAAACCCTATAAACCAATTAAAAATCAATTACAATAGAAAAAATTCTAATAAGCTGGTTATAATAATTAAATATTATTAAATCTATGGTAGAATTATCTATTCAATTATAAAGCATTAAAAAATTCTTGGAAGTATCAATCATAAGAGAGCATGGAAGATAGTGACTTTGATAGGGTGTCTTAAATACTCTATTCTAGGCCCAAGAATGGCTATACCATCCCTCTTTGCCTCATGTGGCCCATTCCATCTATATAAGGTGGTCTACCCAGTGCGGTGTCCACTTTCTTTTGTCATTCATCTTATCATCATTTTTCTTCTCTAATGATCAAGTTCTATGTGTATTGATGCACCATGATAGGGGAAAGAGGTTACAACAAGGTGCCCTAGAAGCCATCTCCTCTACACCCAATGGCATGACCCTCTATACCCTCTTGGCCTCATGGAACCATCTAGTCTCCCCATAGAGGTGACATACCTAGAGGAGTACCCCATCATTGTACCCCCATTCCAAACCTTATTTCATCTACTATGGTTGGTTATAATAATCAAACAATATATATTGATAATATTATATTATGTCATGTATTAAATAGTCATACAAAAAAATATATTATTAATCATCAATGAGTAGATAACATTCAACAAAAATACCATCCAGAAGAATAAGGAGCTGGTGCACTCACTTAATTGAGTGTTTGTTTTTGCTTTTTTTTATTGCCTATTGTTTCTTTTTTCTTTTGAGCTCGGTCTAGGGTGTTCCTCTATTTTGTTGTTGGTTTCTGTTTGGTTAGCTAATGGCTAGTTTCTATAAAACTCTTGGTTTTGGGTCCATGTAAAGCCCGTTTATCTTTATAAAAAAAATTCATTATGATATGTTTAAATAATTCATAAGTTCTACTATTTTCTATTCATAATGTTTTCTCCTTAAGTATACTCTAAATAAGTATAATTATTTTCTTTTTCTAATTCCCCTTAATGCTCTCAAGACAACCTTTATTTATACCCTCTAAGGTGTCCTTTCTAGGTAAGATTTATGTCTCTTTAATCAAGTTGGTTAGGTATAAAACACTTTATTTAAAGTTATTAATTTCCTTGGCAAAAAACGGTGCACTTATCTTAGGAGGTCGACTAGCAAAATAATTAATTTTTATTTATTCATTTGCCCAATACTTTCTTCCAAGTCAAGCATCTTTATCCATGACCTAATTTAGGTCAACCCCTTCTCATTCCATGGATGATGTTTGTTGGTTAATAGATTGGATCTCTCAAAATTTATAAATAAATACTCCTGTTGCCCAATAGAAAACTAATGAGAACCAAAAGCTGGGTAAATAATTATTATTTTACCCTCTGCATAAAGGTACAACTCCCTATATGATATTCAATGAATCTGAATAAATTTAATCATGTAATTCACTTTTAACCAAAAAGAAAACAAAAGGCTTTAACATTCACTTGTCAATACAATGTGAACGCTTCATGATAGATAATGAAATTCATATTAAGACATTAGACTTCAAATGAAGATTAACTCAAAGGATGATAAAAAATATTTGAACTCTGATTGATACTCGCTCATGTCTCACAGGACAAGGGGAATCAGAATATTCAAATGTTTTCAGCTAATTTCATTCATCAAATTGATTCACAGACTTAAAATGAAAAATTAGAGAAAGGAATCAGATACATGAACACATAATTATTCCAACAGAAATCTTTATATATTCAAACTCATAGGTTTTCTAAAGCTGTATCATATATTCCATTCCATTCAAAGATGGGTATTTCACTGAAATTAACAAGTAAAACCAGTCTACTCTCTCAATTTTTACAAATTTTTTATGGATCCCGCCAAAACATCCATAACTCATATTTATAGCCACCAAGTTAAATTGTCTTTTTTTTAGCAAATGAAACTGGCCCATTAACTAAAACCAAAGTTTCAAGAAACAACCATTCATAACTGAAATTAACTAAATGGCCAAAAACCATAAATAGAGCTATAATGATAAGAATAGAAAACAACTTAAATTGTCTCAGGGGTGTGTGTGGTGTCATGTATATTTCGCCATTCCATATGAGCCATGGAGAAGTTATGAACAGCTTGGTAATGTGGGAGCCCAATGTGTAGGATGTGTTGCTTCCAAACTTCTTTGTCCATACTCGCATAATTTTAATTTTGTGCACTTCTAAGTGATTTGAATAGACAACTAACATAGATTCAATTGGAGCTACTCTGGTGAAGTCATCTCTGGTTAAAGACTTTGATTCATTAACCAAGTTCATCTTTCCTTTGAAACTCTCCACCATATCTACTACCTGCTTGATGGTCTGTCCATCTTCCTTAAGAAGTTTTACATCAATGCACTTTAACTCTTTCTGCATCACAATAATGAGTTCTTTCAATTCTTTCAACAGCTTAATGGACTTTTCATGACCTTGTTTTATGATTGAATTTCTCCATTTAATATTTTCCTTGGCCACATACAGTACCTTGTCATCGAAATCGTTTGCTGCCTTTTCTGTGAGAAATTTCATGACACCATATTTCTGCACATCTCTCATCTGAATCAATACTGCAACCCATTTTTTCCTTTCCTTCTCACACACCGACACCTCTGTTTCAAGCTCTTGATTTACAGTTACAACATCTTCGTACACCCTGATCAGATTGGCGATATACTCTATTCCTTGCTGAATTATGGATTCAAGCCACTCCTTGAAGGTTTCCACCAACATATGATTCCTCTGAACATTATCTAACAAATTTTTGTTCATGGGTGATTTAGGATCAAAACTCAGAGAAACCTGTCACAGGGGCTATGGATTGGGATGATGTATGGCATTGATGTATTTTGCCATCTGCTTAACAATTTGTTTCAACTCCTGTTTGTCCTTCTCATCCTTCCATGTTTTGGATAACATTCTTTTAGTGGAGGACTCTAGGTGTTTTGCATCAGTAGCCCTTGAAGCAGTTCATAAATCAACCTTTTCGATGGCAGAATCCTTCTCAGTAGCATTCTTTGGATCTTTGTCTGAAATCAGCCTAGCCACTTCAGCTACCCAATGCCCTGTATTCTCATCCAATTCTAGCATAGCTTCTGCTTTTAGCTTCTTAGACTTAGGTGTTTTCCCGAGGAATCTACTCACCATATCCTCCATTAGTACGCTGATAGGGATTACATTACATTTCTTACTAATTGACGCTCCCAACCACCTTGAAACATTTGGAGATTCTTTTGTTGGTAGCATTTGATATTCAAATGAATCCATGATAGCCAAAGTAGCCACTTGACTGGGGCTTTCCTCAGGTTGCTCCTTTTCTTTACCTGCATCTTGAGCTGCAGGGATGTTTGCTTCCAATTCACCCATAATCACTTGCGCCTCTTCACTATCAAGAATTATGATAGTTTCTTTTCCTGAAATCTCTTTACTTTTCTTCTTACTTCTGGAATGGGTTACTTGAACTATTGAGGGGCCAAATAGTCGTTCTTTAAGTCTTCTAGTTTGAACCTTCTCACTTTGTGTATCAGTGACACCTACAATATCAACAATAATGTTAGAAGAAGAAATTGGTACAACAGCATGAGGTTGCTCAACTGATTTCTTGGCTGAGGTAGTGGTCAATCTTATTCCAAATCTATGGTCTCTTAACCATTTTTTTGTTCTCCTTATAACATTAAAGGTTTTAGATTGAATATTTTCTTCTTCTCTCCTATCCCAGTCAATTTCAGGAATAGGTTGCTCATGAACTCTTTCATTCAACTCCGGGTCTAATGCATCTTCACCTTCCAGTTCTTGTATTTTTGTTATGTTCATTAGCAATTTCAAAGTAATGATTTGCCGTAAAGTGAACCTTGACCATAATCTTCTCCAGACTTCAAATTCATCATGGCAATCTTCGTAGTAGTCTTCTAACTGGGGTATATGTGAAAAGTTCACATCAACATTCAAGTGTTTCATTGCATATTCTTTGTTGTCAAACCCCTGCCGAGCAACATAATGTTGCAAATTCATTTTCTTGAGCTCCACTTCTAAGTTCAATGCATCAGAAATAGTTTTACAACTATAATATCCAAGTTCAACTAGGAAAATCGCTTTAGACTCACTTTTCATCCCTAATTTCTTATCAACATGAGCTAACTGTCTACAAACTTCTAAGAGTACATAACTATCAAGAGCATATCTGGACAATTTGAAAGATTCATCTTCAAAGCCACCAATTCTAATATAAGTAAATCTAGGAAATTGAATAAAACAACTCCCATATGTACTGACCAACTTTAATGCCTCAGGTGACATTTTATTATTCAAATTTCCCTACAGTTCAAAAGTTAATCTTCCCACAAAGACATCATTCAATCTCAAGAAGTTTTCTATGTACCTCTGTATCTACAAATGTGGATAGAACTCATAGACCTTCATTCCATTAACCCAAGGTTCTTGATATAATCCTGGCTATTCTCTGATACAGGCTAAAATATAAAATAGGTATGAAGTCATATGAAAATCAGCTATTCCAACAAAATTACTCAAACCTTCATGCAATCTCTCTGTAATTAATTGCACCCAGTCAAGGTATTTCTCACTAGATAATAATACCTGAATGTAAAAATACATCTAGTCTTCCTAATAGAGGGCATGTGAATTCCCCTGAAGCCTATTCAAAAGAATCACAATGTCTCTTAGTTTTGTAATAAAATGCTCTCTTGTCAAGGGTTTAGGCAACCTAGAACCTCCCTTCTATATTCTAAGGAGCCAGTTTCTAGCAATGACTCTCTGATAAACACTTTTCTTCTCAGAGAAAAAAGTGTATGAGGTTCCTATGGACCAATCTTCATACGACTCTTTGTGAGGAATTCCAATTCCAACCATTACTATTTCTCTGTCAATCCGCACTAGCATGTTGGCTCTAATACACCTTTTACTAGCATCATATCTGTTCATGCATGCATATACTAATTCTGGGCAAGGAGTAGCAATTGGGAATGCGGCGGCCTCAACTAGACCACTATGAACTATCTTTCCCATCATGGAATTGGCTTTTGGGTTCTTAGCCCTTTCTAGAAAATTATCTAACTCATCTTGAACGAAGGCTATATCATCTAATTCTAGGAGAGTACTAATCAAGCATGATGTTCGACCCAATTTTGGAAGAGTGAGTCTCATTTTTTCTTAAAATTGCATCAATCAGACAGCATTCAACTTCGACGCAAAGAATTACACTTTTCCAATTTCAGAACTAAAACAGAGCAGGGGAAAATAAGCAATTGAACTCACTTATCTTCACCACCAAACTGTGAAACCCTTGGAATAAACTGAGCTAAATTACCTTCCACATCTCTACTCTTCACCAGTGGCAACAATAATTGTCTTACCTGAGAAGCATCATATTTAAGGATGGAAAACATTGAAAAGTAGCAAAACACGCTTCGCCCCAGCTCATTTATCTGTGTAAAACCCCTCATGATTTGATATAGTTCTAACATGCCCATTAATTAGAAATCAATTTCACATAGTTGGCATGCTTTCTCATGATTGTTTTCCATAATTACAATTTGAATACATGAAAAACAAGGAATATTCTATTTCCATCATGCCACCTTTTCTTCCTAAACACCATCAAGCTGATTTGAAACACCGCTTTGAACCTTGAACTTTTTAAAAGAAGTTCATTGGTTCAAAGTTCAATGACAAAAGAGGAACATTTGTGAACAGACAGAAAGAGACAAAAGGAACATTCAATGACACAGGAATGAACCTTGAACCTTGAACCATTTCAAAAAAAAGGTTCAATGGTTCAAGTTCAAAGCAACCACAAGACTAGTACTAAAGAGACAACCGCAAAACACAAGACAAAAGATCGATTGAACCTTGAACCTTGAACCAGAAAGGTTCAAAGTTTAAGTTCAATGACTATGCTAATGAAGACTTAGAACTTAATGGATCGCATTTCCTTTGAACCTGAATTTTGAACTTTATAGAAGGTTTAATAGATGAGTACGAAACTCGATTGATGAAGACTTAAAGTCTGCAAAAATGATGACCCTTATTTTTGATGGGCTATAAGTGAAAAAAAGGGGGTAACAATTGGCTCTGACTGGGGACCGGGACTGTGAAGGACTAGGAAGGAACTTAGAATCTCTGGTTTCACACTAAAACAAAGACGAGGATGCAAAACAGGTATGGCTAGACACAACAAAACTAACAAAACAAAACTGACACAACAAAACTGAACTATGTACAGAGAATGCAGGGAATGCCAGCTTACAATTTGTAAAGCTTGAGATCCTATCCATTATAAGACAGGGGAAGAATAGTACCATCCATATATGCGAGCTTGAAAGAGTTTGGTCCCTTAACTTCATGAATAAAAAATGGACCCTTCCACAAGGACTCAAATTTTCCATGTGCTCCCCTCGACTCCCTTCTTTTGTCCCAGAGTAGGACTTGATCTCCCTACATAAATTTCCTTGGCCTGGCTTTACGATCAAAAATCTATTTAACCCACTGCTAATGTTCCATAATGTGGTCAACCAATTTTTCCCTTTCTTCTTCTATTCTAGCTAGATGCATAATCCTTCTTTCCAGTGCATTTTGAAAATGTGAATCTTCAATAACTGTCTGTAATTTGGAAGCTACCAATTCAAGAGGAAGTGGAGCTGAGCCCTAACACCATACACAAGTTAAAAGGTGACATACCAATTGCTCATTTTGGTGATGTCCTATCTACCCACAGGGCTTCATATAACCTTTTATGCCAATCTTTAGCACTTTCACTGACCAATTTCTTCATGATATTAATCAAATTTTTGTTACTAGATTCTGCCTGACCATTACCTTGTGGATAATAGTCAGAGGAATGCACCAAATAAATACCGTGATCATAACAAAACATGGATATATCTGTAGAAGAAAAATTTGTAGCATTATCAGTCACTATCTTTAATGGTACCCCAAAGCGAACCAAAATATTTTCCTTTATGAACTCACATACTACTTTTGAGTTTGTTCTCCTAACAGGCACTGCTTCTACCCACTTAGTAAAATAATCTGTAGCTGTGAGAATATGTGTATGTCTAGTGCTAGAAGAGGGTGTCAGTGGACCAATGAAATCTAGTCCCCACTACTTGAAAAGTTCTTCCACAACCACTGGCCTGAGAGGTAAAGTGGCTAGTTGCGGTTTCCCTATAAAGAATTTACATTTATCACACTTAGCAACCCAAGCATAAGCATCTTTAAACATATCAGGCCAATAATAGCCATTCCTTAATATTTTGTATGTGGTGATTGTAGAAGAGAAATGTCCACCACAAGCATCATCATGAAATAATTTCAACAAGGCCTCACGCTGTGCTTTATCCACACACCTCAAGAAAGTTCCATCTAGACCTTTCTTATATAATATGTTATCAAAAATAACATATTTAGCTGCTTTTAACTTCAAGTTTCTCTTTTCTCTAGGAGACAAATGTGTAGGACATTCTCCATATGTCAGGAAAAAGGCTACATACGTGAATCATTCATCCTGCAGGCTAACGAATAGAGCTAAAGGCAAACTTTCTTCTTCTTCTTTATTTTCTACCATTAGGCGACATAATCCCTATCCACAAACTAACTTTGTTGGCTTGATATCCAAGTCAAATTCTTGAACCTTTGAAACCCAAGTTGCTCTATTATTCATTCCCACCTCTTGCTGAGTCAAGTACTTTTAATAGCAGAATTTGGCACAAAAACAATTGAATGAGAATGCAATATTTAATACCTAAAATGCTTTACAGCTTTAACAACTGTGAAAGCCTACTTCTCATTTAATGAATAGTTTAATTGATGCTTTTTAAACAGAATGCTCATAAATGCAATGGGGAACTCTTCACCGAGTTGATTCTTCTGCAGAAGAATACTGGACATTGTATGTTCTGAAGCATAACAATAAATGATAAAGCTTTTCTTGAAATTAGGATTAATTAATGTTGGAGCATGAGCAATGTCCTTTTTAACCTCTTCAAAAGCTTTCTTTTCTTCCTCTTTCCATTTAAAGATCTATTTTTCACTCATCAATCCTACAATATGTTTAGTGATTTCAGCAAAATCTGGCACAAATCTCCCGAGAAAGCTTACCTGACCAAAGAATGATTTGACACCACTCCTGTCTGATGGCAAACTTAGCTGTTGAATAGATTTAACATGATAAGGATCAATCTTGATACCATCTTGTGAAACTATATGTCCTAAAATCTTTCCTTCAGTAACACAAAAAATAGGTTTCTTTGGGTTAAGAGAAATACCATGATCTCGGCATCTTTGCAACACAGTTTCTAAATCCTTGAAATGATCTTCCCTTTTCTTGGAGAAAACTGTCAAATCATCTAGATACACAACAATGGTCTTACCAATCAAATGACCAAAAGAAAGGTTCATTGCTCTTTGGAAAGTAGCTCCAGTATTTATTAGACCGAAAGGCATGCGGTTATAAGCAAAAGTTCCCCATGGTGTTGTAAAGGTAGTTTTGTGTTGATCTTCTTTTGCCAAACTTACCTAATTATATCTAGAGAAACCATCAAGCATTGACATCATTTCAGATCCAGCAACAGTTTGGAGAATGTGATCCATTGCTGGCAAAGGATAATTTTCTTTTAGGCTAGCTTGATTCAGATTCTGGAAATCAACACAAATTACTATTTCTCTGTTTTTCTTATGAACCAGAACAATATTAGCCACCCATGTAGAATGATGAATTGGATAGATTATCCTTGCCTGAAGCATTTTATCTATTTCTCTGAAAATTGCATCTGCAACTTTTGGGTTATAATTCCTTAATTTCTGCCTGAAAGGAGCCGCTCCTAGTTTAAGGGGAATATGATGTTGAAATTGACCATCTCTAAAATCTTTCAAATCTTCAGAAGACCAGGCAAAAACATCAAGAAACCTTCACAATGGTTCAATAAACAAATGCCTTCCTTTTAGAGTGCAACATTTACCCAAATTAACCATTTTTGGATTATTTTCATCACCAATATTAATTTTCTCATATTCACCTGATGTATAAGCATTGTGGGAATCAGTTCTTCTTACACACTTGTCATTGCGGTCAAACAGGCTCTCTAAAGTTACCAATCCTTTTAGAATTCGATTCCCTTTAAGCTGAACTACTCCCTCTCTGAAGCTTCCCTTCTCATCTGGACAAAATTCATTACATTGGTTTTCTAAACCTTCAAAATAAGAAGAAGCAAACATAGCATCATTTTGTAAGAACTTATCAATATGTTTATCATCTTCAAACACTTGCCAGAAATCCAAATTATCAGGAACGTTTGGACGATAAATTACTTCAATTCTGTAAACATCAGTACCAAAGTCTGGATGTGGAAGCAGTAAAGATGCTGATATCGCTAGAGAATCTGCGCGAGAATTTTGACTTCTGGGAATAGCTTCTATTGAAAATGCATCAAAATACTCAATTTCATCCCAAACTCTATTTCTATAATGCTTGAGCCTCTCATTTTTCATAGAATAATGATTGCGAACTTGATTAACAATCAATTTTGCATCACCTTTAGCGCAAAATAGTTTAATCCTTCTTTTCTTGGCTTGTTCAATTCCTAGCAATAATGCTTCATATTCTGCGATATTATTTGTATTTTTAAACTCTAGTTTAAATGAAAAAATAATCTTCTCACCCTGTGGAGAAATAAGTACCACTCCAATGCCAGATCCAGCAGATGCACAACTTCCATCAAATTTCGTTGTCCACAACCCTGTAGCGTGATCAACCACATCTTTTGACATATTTTTTATGTCATCAAAGAAAAGCAAATAGTTACCAAATTCACATTCCTGATACAATATTTGTGATTTTGGATCAACTGAAGGAAACACTGTAAATTTGGATTTTGGTTCTGGCATGAGAGTAATCTTCTATTTTCCCATAGGAATCATTGCCTCAGACCAATCCATTTTAATCTCACCACCTAGGTCTTTACAAAAAGTTCTACTCAACAACATTCCATAACTTGCTGCAATATCAGCAACAAATATTTTGAGCTTTACTCTTTTATTGGGATGAACTACTAAAGCAACTTGAGCGTCTTTAATTTGACCAAGTAAAGGAATTTGTTTAGAATCCATTGAGAAGCATTTGCCAAAGGTTTTAGTAAGTGTGAGACCTAATGCTTTGGTCACTATGGAAGGCATTATATTATCTGAAGCTCTCAAATCAATAATGCAGTTATTAAGTTTATAACCATTGATAAATAAGGAGACACAAAAAGGCTCAGCTTTTTGGTCAAGCATATGTGATGGTTCTACAAATTCATTAACTAACACTTTTGATGTAAAAGTATTCATTTGTCCTGTTAACTGAGCTTCAGTATTGAATGGTAAAGACTCAAAGTTTGTCAATAATAAATCGGAAGGCTGCAACTGAGAGTTCTCCCTCCGCACGTATTTAATCAACTTTTCTAGCTCTTTGGGATTCAGCCTAAGGTATTCAGTAGGAGAGATCTGAATTTTTGATGTTTTGCAAAACTCAACAATATCAGAAGGGATATCAGACTTAGGACGCTTCAATATTTGAACTTCTTGAACCTTTGAACCTACTTCTGAATTTTGGTTCATAGGTTCCTTACCCTTGGTTGAATTTTCATAGGATGATGGAGTGTTTGTATTTTTAAATTGATGCTGGTTTCCAGTGAGAACAGCACAAGAGGGATCTTCAAGGGTTACCAATATATCACCTCCTCTATTTGATTTAGATTCATATTCAAGGAAGTGTATTCCAGAGTCGCCAAGCTATCCATGAATTTCCTCTATCAAGCCAGGCTCATTTAGAAGTTCGCCTCTGCTAAGCATCTGTGCATGTCTCACCATTTCTGGACAAGAGTTACCATCATGGTCATCTGTTAAGTGAAAGATGCACATATTTCTCCTGGGAGGGGGTGCTTCAATGGCTAGTCTTTGCTGAGTTGGGGGCAATTGTAAAGCTTTATTTCCTGTTCCAACAGGTTGATTATTAGGCCATCTTGGAATATCTTGATAAGGTTGAGGGTATGATGCATTAGCCTTGGGGAGTTGTCTTTTGAGAGTGATCACATCATTAACCAATCTTTGGATTATGGGATCAGAGGAAGTTATGGAAGTTGATGGCTATGAGTTAGCAGCTTGAACTTCTCTCCTTCATTTACCTGCATTGATCAGATCATCTTCTAATTCCACTGTAGTGGTTTTGGCAGTAGCTAAATCCTGGACTCTTTATCTATGAATAAAGAAACTTATTTCTATAGGCATTGCATTAATGAAGAAACATTTCAAATTATCATCAGAAGGTCTCCGATTAACCAAAATCTTATGAAAAATCTTGCCAAACTTTGCCACAAAGTCTCTCATAGATTCAGGTATCTCCTTTTTTACTTGAGCTAATTGGGCTAAAAGAGAATGGTCATCTTCTGCCACTTTACACCTATCCTCAAACCTAGTTTTCAAGTCCTGCCAGTTTGTTATTACACCATTTGGCAAATGATAAAACTAGTCAGTTGCTATTCCAATCAATGTCTGAATGAACAACCTTATTGCTACATCTTCATGTTGAACCGCCAACACGCCACATGCAACATTAAAAGAATTAAAATGCTCATCAACTGTAATTTTCCATTCACCATTAAACTTAGGTAAATGCTCTCTAGAACCTTTAGCTAAGGAATTCAAATTTTCTCTGAGGGCAAGTGGCCCTACTGTTGGACCACAGGGATTATTTGCAGCCATGGGAAGGATAATATTTAGAGGGGTAGGATTAATCACAGAGGGAAAGACAACACCATATAAAGTCAAAGAATGGCAAATAGAAGATTGGGAAGGAATGGAAGGAGATCTTGGGGGCCTACTTCTTGCCCTTCTTTTAGGTGTAAAGGAAAGGAATGAATTTAGATTTTGCAATTCTTCAAAAACTGAATCAACTAACCCTTCTCGCCTTTGGGATCTAGTATATCTTCTGGTCTCTAGTGTGCTCACACCCTATAGACTTCAAAATAAACTACGAACCAATTCAAAATAACCTATGGATATAAAACTAATCTCATTATTCAACTCCCTAGCAGAGTCACCAAAAATCTATTGGTCAACAGATTCGATCTCTCAAAATTTATAAATAAATACTCCTGTTGCCCAATAGAAAACCAATGAGAACCAACAGCTGGGTAAATAATTATTATTTTACCCTCTGCATAAAGGTATAGCTCCCTATATGATATTCAATGAATCTTGAATAAATTTAATCATGTAATTCACTTTTAACCAGAAAGCAAACAAAAGGCTTTAACATTCACTTGTCAACACAACATGAATGCTTCATGATAGATAATGAAATTCATATTAAGACATTAGACTTCAAATGAAGATTAACTCATAGGATGATCAAAAATATTTGAACTCTGATTGATACTCACTCATGTCTCATAGGACAAGGGGAATCAGAATATTCAAATGCTTTCAGCTAATTTCATTCATCAAATTGATTCACAGACTTAAAATGAAAAATCAGAGAAAGGAATCAGATACATGAACACATAATTATTCCAATAGAAATATTTATATACTCAAACTCACAGGTTTTCTAAAGCTGTATCATATATTCCATTCCATTCAAAGATGGGTATTTCAGTAAAATTAACAAGTAAAACCAGTCTGCTCTCTCAATTTTTACAAAATTTTTATGGATCCCGCCAAACCATCCATAACTCGTATTTATAGCCACCAGGCTAAATTGTCTTCTTTTAGCAAATGAAACTAACCCATTAACTAAAACCAAAGTTTCAAGAAACAGCCATTTGTAACTAAAATTAACTAAACGACCAAAAGCCGTAAATAGAGCTATAATGATAAGAACAGAAAATGGCTTAAATTGTCTCAGGGGTGTGTGTGGTGCCACGTATATTTTGCCATTCCATATGAGCCACGGAGAAGTTATGAATAACCTGGTAATCTGGGAGCCCAATGTGCAGGATGTGTTGCTTCCAAACTTCTTTGTCCATACTCTCTTGCATAACTATAATTTTGTGCACTTCTATGTGATCTGAATAGACAACTAACATATATTCAATTCGAGCTACTCTGGTGAAGTCATCTCTGGTTAAAGACTTTGATTCTTTAACCAAGTTCATGTTTCCTTTGAAACTCTCCACCATATCTACTGCCTGCTTGATGGTCTGTCCATCTTCCTTAAGAAGTTGTACATCAACGCACTTTAAGTCTTTCTGCATCACGGCAATGAGCTCTTTCAATTCTTTCAACAGCTTAATGGACTCTTCCTGACCTTGTTTTATGATTGAATTTCTCCATTCAATATTTTCCTTGGCCACATACAGTACCTTGTCATCAAAATCGTTTACTGCCTTTTCTGTGAGAATTTTCATGACACCATATTTCTGCACATCTCTCATCTAAGTCAATACTACAGCTCATTTTTTCATTTCCTTCTCACATGCTGACACCTCTATTTCAAGCTCTTGAGTTATAGTTACAACATCTTCGTACACCCTAATCAGATTGGCTATATACTCTGTTCCTTGGTGAATTATGGATTCAAGCCACTCCTCGAAGGTTTCTGCCAACATATGATTCTTCTGAACCTTATCCAACAAATTTTTGTTCATGGGTGATTTAGGATCAAAACTCTGAGAAACCTGTGATAGGGGCTGTGGACTGGGATGATGTATGGCATTGATGTACTCTGCCATCTATTTCAACTCCCATTTGTCCTTCTCATCCTTCCATGTTCTGGATAACATTCTTTTAGTGGAGGACTCTAGGTGTTTTGTGTCAGTAGCCCTTGAAGCAATTCCTAAATCAACCTTTTCGATGGCAAAATCCTTCTCCGTAGCATTCTCTAGATCTTTGTCTGAAATTGGCCTAGCCACTTCAGCTACCCAATGCCCTGTATTCTCATCCACTTCTAGCATAGCTTTTGCCTTTAGCTTCTTAGACTTAGGTGCTTTCCTGAGGCATCTACTCACCATATCCTCCATTGGTACACTGATAGGGATTACATTACGTTTCTTACTAATTGATGCTCCCAACCACCTTGAAACATTTGGAGATTCTTTTGCTGGCGGTGTCTGATATTCAAATGAATCCATGATAGCCAAAGTAGCTTCTTGACTGGGGCTTTCCTTAGGTTGCTCCTTTTCTTTACCTGCATCTTGAGCTATAGGGATGTTTGCTTCTAGTTCACCCATAATCACTTGCACCTCTTCACTATCAAGAATTACGATAGTTTCTTTTCCTGAAATCTCTTTACTTTTCTTCTTGCTTCTGGAACGGGTGACTTGAACTATTGAGGGGCCAAATAGTGGTTCTTTAAGTCTTCTAGTTTGAACCTTCTCACTTTGTGTATCAGTGACACCTGCAATATCAACAATAATGTTAGAAGAAGAAATCGGTATAGCAGCATGAGGTTGCTCAACTGATTTCTCAGCTGAGGTAGTGGTCAATCTTATTCCAGATCTACGGTCTCTTAACCTTTTTTCTGTTCTCCTTATAACATTAAAGGTTTTAGATTGAATATTTTCTTCTTCTCTCCTATCCCAGTCAATTTTAGGAATAGGTTGCTCATGAACTCTTTCATTGAACTCTGGGTCTAATACATCTTCACCTTCCTCTTCTTGTATTTTTGCCATGTTCATTGGCAATTTCAAAGTAATGATTTTCCCTAAAGTGAACCTTGACCACAATCTTCTCTGGACTTCAAATTCAACATGACAATCTTCCTAGTAGTCTTCTAACTGGGGTATATGTGAAAAATTCACATCAACATTCAAGTGTTTCATTGCATATTCTTTGTTGTCAAACCCCTGCCGAGCAACATAAGGCTACAAATTCATTTTCTTGAGCTCCACTTCTAAGTTCAATGCATCAGAAATAGTTTTACAACTATAATATCTGAGTTCAACTGGGAAAATCGCTTCAAACTCACTTTTCATCCCTAATTTCTTATCAACATGAGATAACTATCTGCAAACTTCTAAGAGTACATAACTATCGAGAGCATATCTAGGCAATTTGAAAGGTTCATCTTCAAAGCCACCAATTCTAATATAAGTAAATCTAGGAAATTGAATAAAACAACTCCCATATGTACTGACCAACTTTAATGCCACAGGTGACATTCTATTATTCAAATTTCCCTGCAGTTCAAAAGTTAATCTTCCCACAAAGACATCATTCCATCTCAAGAAGTTTTCTATGTACCTCTATATCTGTAAATGTGGATAGAACTCATAGACCTTCATTCCATTAACCCAAGGTTCTTGATATAATCCTGGCCATTCTTTGATACAGGCTAAAATATAAAACAGGTATGAAATCATATGAAAATGAGCTATTCCAACAAAATTACTCAAATCTTCATGCAACCTCTCAGCAATTACTTGCACCCAGTCATGGTATTTCTCACCAGATAATAATACCTGAATGTAAAAATACATCTAGTCTTTCCAATAGAAGGCATGTGAATTCCCCTTAAGCCTATTCAAAAGAATCATAATATCTCTTACTTTTGTAATAAAATGCTCTCTTGTCAAGGGTTTAGGCAACCTAGAACCTCCCTTCTGTATTTTAAGGAGCCAATTTCTAGCAATGACGCTCCGATAAACACTTTTCTTCTCAGAGAAAAATGCGTATGAGGTTCCTATGGACCAATCTTCATACGGCTCTTTGTGAGGAATTCCAATTGTAGCCATTACTGTTTCTCTGTCAATCCGCACTAGCATGTCTCCATTATTGGCTCTAATACACCTATTACTAGCATTATATCTGTTCATGCATGCATATACTAATTCTGGGCAAGGAGCAGCAATAGGGAATGAGGCGACCTCAACCAAACCACTGTGAACTATCTTTCCCATCATGGAATTGGCTTCTGGGTTCTTAGCCCTTTCTAGAAAATTATCTAACTCATCTTGAACGAAGGCTGTATCATCTAATTCTGGGAGGGTACTAATCAAGCATGATGTTCGACCCAATTTTGGAAGAGTCGGTCTCATTTTTGCTTAAAATTGCATCAATTAGACATCATTCAACTCTATGGCAAAGAATTACACTTTTCCAATTTCAGAACTAAAACAGAGCAAGGGAAAATAAGCAATTGAACTCACCTATCTTCACCATCAAACTATGAAACCCTCAGAATAAACTGAGCTAAATTACCTTCCACTTCTCTACTCTTCGCCAATGGAAAGAATAATTGTCTTACCTGAGAAGCATCATATTTAAGGACAGAAAACACTGAAAAGTACCAAAACACGCTTCACCCCAGCTCATTTATCCATGTAAAACCCCTCTTGATTTGATATAGTTCTAACATGCCCATCAATTAGAAATCAATTTCACACAGTCAACATGCTTTCTCATTATTGTTTTCCATAATTACAATTTGAAAACATGAAAAACAAGGAATATTCTGTTTCCATCGCATCGCCTTTTCTTCCTAAACACCATCCGGCTGATTTGAAACACTACTTTGAACCTTGAACATTTTAAAAGAAGTTCATTGGTTCAAAGTTCAATGACAAAAGAGTAACATTTGCGAACAGATAGAAAGAGGCAAAAGGAACATTCGATGACATGGGAATGAACCTTGAACCTTGAACCATTTCAAAAAAAAGGTTCAATGGTTCAAGTTCAAAGCGACCACAAGACTAGTACTAAAGAGACAACCACAAAACACAAGACAAAAGACCGATTGAACCTTGAACCTTGAACCAGAAAGGTTCAAAGTTCAAGTTCAATGACTATGCTAATGAAGATGTAGAACTTAATTGATCGCATTTCCGTTGAACCCGAATTTTGACCTTTATAAAAGGTTCAACAGATGAGTATGAAACTCGATTGATGAAGACTTAAACTCTGCAAAAATGATGACCCTTATTTTTGCTGGGCTATAAGCAAAAAAAAGGGGGGTAACAATGTTTATATTATTACTAACTATTAGTGACCTAGTTTAATAAATATTGTGGCTACTTAAGTGGGGAAATGACAAAAAAATCATATTTTTCTTGGATATCTTGGATACAAGATGACAAGAACGTTTTGATCAGTGAATAAAGCTTGGTAAAATTTAATATGTAAATTTATTATAATGAGATAGTGTGGGATATATGTCTATGAATGTTTGCCATATTTTGTTAGGTAGGCATTGTCAATTTGATAGGAAAGAAGTACATGATGGGTATCCTAATACATACTCATTAACGAAGGATGAAATCAAACATAAGTTGAAGCCTTTATTTTTTCCTTCTTTCTTATTTCTATCTTACCTTCATGACTTTTCTTCAATCAACTCATGTTTGGGCCTTCTCTTATGCTTCATCATGAAGAGGTTACCTATTTCTTATCAAGAAACTCATTTCTTTAAATTTGTCTTTATCATATTATTGCTTTGTTTTTTATTAATATTGGTCTATCTAATACATTCATTTTAATTTATGGCTTGAATACTAATTTTCATCTTCTTATTGCATCCCTTATCTTCATAGCGTTTATTTTTTGGCCTTTCTTCTACTTCATTCTTTTTTTCATTCTCTTTACTCCTCATTCTTTTATTTACTTATTTTTCCTACCTTCTTCCATTATTTTTTCATCTCTAGATATTATATGTTTTATTATTTCCATGTCAAGTGTCTATTCCAACAACAAAAATATAATAAATTTAGTCATTTTCTTTAATACTTCTTATGTTATGTTTAATTTTATTCAATTAAATTTAAAGTAATTTTATATCTTGGTTTCCAATTTATTTTCTTTACCCCCTTTTTATTATGCCTTACTACCGAGACTGCCTTCTTTTTACGTCCAAGTAAATATCCCATTCTTCACTTTTCTCTATATGATGATGGAACACTAAGTATGATCTAGAATTTAAATCAAGAAAATATACATAAAATAGTCCAAAATGTATCTTTATCATGTCGTAGTTTTTGTAGATATTACTCTCTACCTAGATCCATAATTAGATATAGTCCTCTCTAACTACTTTTCAATATGATTCTATAGTGAATTAAAATCTTCTAAACTCAAGGCTATGAAGAAATATTTATTTTTATATCTACTGTTTCTCACTCATAAGGCAACATCAATAGAAATTAAATATTTATATTAAATTTGGAGCCACATTTCATGGATAAGAAAATATGGATAGCTTGGTGGAATAACATTTCTAGTCACCCTCCCACACTATTTGCATAAACATTGGTGTTATATTTGACATTTCTACCCCTACTTTAGATGTTTATCTTTTTAAATTGGAATATTTGCTTCACATGACATCACCTAATGAATAGAACAAAATTGTAGCTATTTTCTTCTTATGGTGCCCAAATCAAGAAACGACATCACTAGCTTAAGATTAGAGGAAAGGCCCCTAATTAATCGATTTAGGATTTAAAAATATGCCATACATCTAAATTAATTGATAATACTAAAGAGGAGCTACGACTCTTTACAAATATACCATACACTCTTTTCATGTTTATCTCACATTATGAGGATGTATTTACTAGATAAAATTATATTAAATCTTAAAACATTACTCTGCAATAATGCATTACTATAACTCCAAGTTGAAATAATATCATGAAGATGAGTGAGAGTGACGAGTGTAGCTAGGGTTTTAGCTAATAATGTGGAGGATTCAGGCAAAGGGAAAGAAGATGGAGGCAAAGGGAAAGAATATGGTGAGATAGATGGATTGGGAGGGGGCAGCTTTTCTCATTTCTCCAAACTTTCTTTTCTTCTGGGCTTTTTCTGGGCTTGTGTTTGGAGGACTGGCTTGCTTGGTTTGGCCTCACACCTTGCTTGGGGGGTCAACATGCTTATGTCTTCGGCCCTAATTTTCTTTTGGTTTGGGATTGCATCTGCAAGAGCAGATTGTCTATTTTCTCTCATGATCTTAGGAGAAATTAGAGACTTATGTGCCCTATGGGTTTTTTTGAAGATTTTATAGAGGGGTGTCATCTAAGGTCCAACTATGTTTGTGCAAGCTTCATCCTTTGGATGACCCTTTCTCTGGTATGGGCTTTGTTTTGGATTTTTTTTTCTTTGGAGGCTAATGCTTTTGACAGGGGTTTAATATTTTTCTCTAGCCCGCTCTTTTGGCGATTGCCCTGTTAGGGTTGAGACTCTTTGTAGATGTCTAAGTATATCTCTAGGTCTTGTGAGGGTTTTCTCTTTGTTTCAGTTTATGGACTATAAATTTTTTTAGGGTCTATATTGTTGTTCCTGTTGGAAGCCTTTGTTATCTCTTTGAATGTTCCCATTTTGCGGATACCAAAGCTATTATTTGGATTTTGGAGGGTGTGGTTCATTTTTTCTATTATCATGTTTTCACCCCTGTTCTGATTTTTTCTTTTATGTAGGGATATTCGAATGTCTTTATCCCCCTAATGGTTTTTAATGATCCTACTCTTTGGGCTGTTATGAGTATTTCTATCTTTCTTGGCCCTATTGTTGGCCTCCCCTCTCTTTCTTATTTGGAGTTGGCCTTCTTGCTTCTATCTTAGCAACCTCATCTTTCTTTGATTTTTCTTATAGAGGTAGTTCTATCTTCTTTTGAGGTGGAGATAGATGGTGCTGGATATAACCTTTCTCCTATTGAGGTGGATTTAGGTGTTTCGATTGATGCTAGGAGGTGCTAGTGGGAGGTTGATGGTGCCCTATTTCTTGGTTGTATGGGAATAAAGGATGGTATTTTAATTGGTTTCTCTTCTTTATCACCTATTGAGGTGGTGATCTTGGAGGGTATAATGTGCTCAACTCTCTTTATTCTCAAGATCAAGGTTATGGGAGGCCATCAATAACCCATTGTTACAGGTTGTGGGAGCCTTGTAAAACTCACTCTCAAGGTTAGGGGAGCCTAGAAAAACCCTCTATTTTTTGTTTCTCTCAAGGAAAGGCTAGATGCTAGCAATTTCCAAGGGCCCAGTTTGGCCAGTGTTTGTTTTTGGTTAGGTTTAGGCTTTATGGTTTTTTGTGACCCGAAGATTTTATTACAGGTTATGGGAGCCTGGGAAAACCCTTCATGTTGGTTGAGGGTGCTTGAAAAAGACCTCGTTCTTTTTTTTTTGAATTCTATTATTTTCTAACTTAGATCCTCTACTTGGGCCATCCTATTTTGTAATGTTTTACACTTGATGTTTGGTCAGTGTTTGGTTGATTATGGCTACTGTGAATTTTTGTTTAAGTTTTGTGCAGTCTTTGGGTTTTGGGCTTTGGATGCTTGTAAGTCCAAAAGGTTTTAGGTCCTTCCTAAAACCTACTATTCGCTACGAGGTACTCTAGTCCATTACTTGATGGTAGTTCTCTATATTTGAGGGTTTTAGGGCCCCTTGAAAACCTATTTTATCCTAATAAAAAACTATAACTCCAAGTTGAGAATTCACATCTTATCATATTATTTTTAATTAGATTCACAAAGGAATATGTGTATCAGGTTGTATATGTCCAATGACAAATCCCCTAGCTCAGATAAATTACAACAAGTGAAGAACATTAGAAGGTCTATTTGGAATCTTTCTATGAGAATTTTTAAGGAAATATGAATAGTAAGGGAATATAATTTTTTTTTTACTTAAAGATAGTAACCTATATGAGTTACACAAGTGTTGGTTGATTACCTTACTAAATATGTCATAAATACTATTATGAATGTTCTATCTCTATATCTAGGGCCATTAATTACCTAGTTAGATTTTCAAAAGTAAACTTACTCTATTGAGTTTTTGCACATCCTTCACAACATTATTTCTCTCTAGGAAGTGATGGAATGAGCTAGATATCTTAAAAACCTAAAATGTTTCTTAAAATTTACTTCACTAATTCTTACATCCACATTGAATATCACTTCATTATTGCCATACTTTGGGATCATAGCTTTAAGATTAACTTTATTCTTTCTATTTTAATACTATAAATTGATTTGTGAACTTGTACTATCATTAATATTCAATTATCCAAACCTTTTACCAAATATTTCCTTTAGGTCCTATACTTTACATGTTTGGCTGTATTTTTTTCTATGCAATCTCAATAATCCTTGTGAAATATATAGCCTCACCCAATACATCTAATTATTGGTTTATAGGAACCATTTTATGAGTATTTTATTATTCTTTTTTTCCATGGAGAATGATCTCAAATTCTACATTCTTGACCATGACATATTCTACCAAGCCTCTAACTATTAGCATTGTGCTATCATTGACATTAACCGGTATAGGATGGCACCCGATATGAGAGATTGATGAGCAATGTTGTCATTTTTGTATACTGTAAATGGTGTCATTGATGTTAACTAGTATAACAAGTGGTCGATATAGCATGTCACCGGTAAGGAGAGGATGTCAATTGGTAAGTGATGTGTTGATAGTGTATGGTTGCCAGATGGAAACCATCTGACAAGTGAGCAAGCAGGGTGAGGTAATGCAGAAGTGCAAAGCCAGTATACAGTTGGATGTTAATTTGCAAGACTCCCACCGGATGAAAAGAAGATTGACAATGAATGTGCCAAATCGAATCATGTGTGCCTAATTGAATATGTATATGCTCGATGTTAACTAAGACATGTCAGTGCAATTTCGGAAGAAGAATGAGATGTCAAGGACTCACTCCTACTAATAAGTGGAGCTTATCCCCAACCTACATAGAATGCACTATAACTCTCAAGGATAAGTTAGCCAAGAAGTTGAAGGCAGGAGATTGGTGGCTCACACTAGATCTACCGATGAATCACAAAGATGCCTCAAGTGCATGAAATCAAAGATATGCATTGCATCGACATAGAAGGTATGATGGGTTAATGGGACAAATGAAGAGTGACGAGTTTGTCACTTAGACAAATGAGTCTGCCACCTTGACAAACCGGTTAAGAGAAGAACCAGACAAATGGTGAAGAAGGAAAAAGGTTGAGCAATTGTAGACAGAGGATGTTGCTATAATGTAGATGAAGTTTGGTGCCACTGGTGTGCATGGTATTTTATCAGTATACATGTAGAAGATACTATCGGTATAAATGTCAATAGGTAAGATGGAAAAGTGCAAATGCAAAATGCTCCCATCTGTTGAAGATGCGCATAAGCTAGGTTGGTAGGTGTGATGAATGATGAAGGTGTTCCATCGGAAGAGAAGCAAAGTACAAGGGTGAAGATAGACTGATTAGGGTAAAACCAAGAGGTAAAAGTACAAAGTTGTGTCACACTTTTATAAAGGAAATGATCAATGCTGATTCAACTTTTTAAATTAAATCAATAGAAAGTGAAATATATGTTTTTAATTTTGAAATGATGTAAACTAATAAAATTTATATTCTTTTGTCTATTTTATGTTTGTAATTTTAACAAAAATAAAAATAAAAATTTGAATGTTGTTTTTATAAAGTAAGCACTACAATTTAGTTGTTAATAAAATGCTAAAATTAAAGTTACAAAATATGCCACAATTTATTTAGTAAATTTTACATTTTTTTCTTCAATTGTTTTTTGTATATTGATAACTTGAAAATTTAGTGCATGGATATATTTTTTACTATTTTTTATAAATATATATTTTTTAATAAATTTGAAAAGTTGCATGTGCTGAAATATAGCTCTTTCCCATTGCTGCCACCATTTTTCTGCATTATTTATCCAAATTAGAAAAGAATTATATCATCTTGACATAGATTATTTTCTCTACTGCATCATATTTTAAAAAAAAAAATTAAATAAATTTTAATATTTTTCCTTCACAAGATAATCAACCTTATATTTTAGTGTTGATGACCTACATTCAATAAAAAGAAAATATAAAATATAAAAAATATTTAAATATTAAAAGATTTATATTTTGGAAAATTTACTTATAGATCTATAAAAGGTTATTGTTACATTTCAAAAAAAATATTATTTATAAGAGTAGGAGTTGTGAAACATTGAGTTTTTTTTTGTTATTTTTAAATTTTTTTGGTAATTAGACCCAAAGTGGTATAAAATATACATTTACTAAACATTTCCAATTGGAAAATTTATGGCCCATATATAACTTAGCTATAATGAATCTATATAGACCATATGTTTGACTAAAATTATTTTTTTAGTTAGAATTACCTAAATTCACTTGTGCTAATAAGTTGGCCTGAAACATGACATAGATTTGTGCTTTTACCCCGGTAGGGTTTGTAAATCGATAGATGAACCCAGTATTGTGATCATCGGTGATCCCTTCTGAATCGACATATAGGTCTAGCTGAGTTGGATATCAAATATGATGCCACGTGAAGTTGATGTAGAAAGTATGTAGAAGGTCAGGGAAGTGTCTCATGATGAGGTAGATGGTGGTAGGTCAACATAAATATCGACTAAGGATATCACGGGATATGTTGTAGTGATTTGCGGCTTGATGAAGAATGAAGATCTGTGTGATTCTACGACCAAGGAAGGATATCCAGTTGCAGATCTAACCTGGAGAAGGAAATTAAAGGATCATTCAATATGATTGACATAAGTAGGTCAAGGAATAGAGCCATGTTTGCTAAACGTAGAAAACCTATATTGGAAGCCACATGATTGGTGGAGCTTGATTTATTTGTTGCACATGTTCGATCTCTGGAAAGAGATCTGATAAGATTTGGTTTGCCTTGAGTTCGATGAAGAAACCCTAGCACACCATAAGTTTGTATGTCATTTTGGTGGGAAAGAAATAGTATAAACATGCAGATCAAAGACCAGATCTATGTCGCTACTAGATGAGAGAGTGAAGAAGTGAAGTAAATTATTTAGTCAAGTGCTCAACATCGCTCAGATAAGAGACTGAGTGTGCAAGTGAGAATCAAGTTGAAGAGTTCAACTGACGAGAGTGAGGCAACCGCTAGAAGGGTTTAGCAGAGGTTTAACCGATAAGGCTAGAGAAATCAATAAACTACAAGAGTTCATCATTGAAGACAATCGGTAGTGGTAGAATTTGTAGAGAGGTAGGTGAGAGTGAGGGCTTGAAAAGATCTAGTTTGCAGGAAACAGAGAAGGGATAAATCGATAAGTAGAGGAACTAGAAGGAAGAGTTTAGTCTGACATCTGATCCGAAAAGAAGAACCAGTCTATAAGAAGGAGTAGGTGAGAAGAAGAGAGGAGAGGACTAAGAATCGACAGAAAGTAGAGTAGAGGGTAACCGATAGAGAAGGGTAAACCGGTAGAGAGATTATTCATAAGTAGTTGTAGAACTTATTTGTAACTGAGCTATCACTTTTGTATTGATTTGATGTTATCATTTGTGATCAGTGAGTTGGAGCTCAGTGTAGGGGTTGGTGCTCCTTTGGGTTGTAGCCCATAAATCAGTTAGGGGTTGGTTCTCCTTGGGTTGGTGCCCTAAATATTGTAATCAGATTTTTATTGTGAGGCTGGATTGGAGCAAAAGGTCTCCAACAACATTGCTCAGTGAGGTTTTTCCCCACTATGGGTTTTCCTTATATAACCAGTGTTATGTGATGTGCCCCTTTTGTGTGGTTGCATTGTGTTATCTTCCCTTATCTTATTAGTAGGTAAAACTGGTATAAGGAACCAATAGGTGCACCTTAGGATAAAGAAGGTAAAGTTTGGAAACCACTGATTCACCCCCACTCTTTGTGGCATCTTGTGTCCAACACTAACTCCTATATTCAATAGTGAAAAACGTAATGCTATAGGAAACTTTATATTTACAATCTTGTGCATTTGTACTCTTTTGTTTGGATATATATTAATCATTTCTGATTTTTTCATTTCTACACACTCACTTCACTCTTCAATGTGTTCTTCCTATCTTTAGTCAGTTCTCATTATCTATAACTACAACAAAATCTCTTGGATTATTAAGTTATTTTGAATTCATTTTCAAACTAAAAGTTTGATATTGGAAAAGAAAATTATAAGTTTTGACTCTCGTTTGGCCTCTTATTTATATGCAATTATCTTCCTTATATAATGGTGTTTGACAAATATAATATATATAATGATTTACTAGTACCTCAAATATCCTTCTATATGTTAACCTCAAAACATCATTACTTTTTGAATACCCATAGTAGATATAGTTTCAAAGTAACTATGTAATTAAAGTCACCCATCACAGCTGTATTACATGGTGTGGGCTTACATAAACTCACTTGAGTTATATTAGTGGAACCTACAATAGCTAATAATTTTACCTAATGGAAAAAAAGACTTGCAATAATGTCTAGTGTTTGGATAGTTTCTTAACTTGCAACATTTAACAACTTTCAATGATTATGCAAAGTGAAGTAAGAAAAATCTTGGGACTATAGGTGGTTTGTGACCCCATTATCAATTATTACAAGGATTGAGATGTGATTTATGACAAGCTAAATCTACATAAAAAGTACAACACTTTTAAGTTAATTATTACAATTAAGATAGTTTACCTAAAATAGTATTGAAATATAAGGGAAAAAACTAAGCTTATGTGAATTCCACCATCACACCCATACATACTAGTGATCTTGTATCTAGGAAAGTATTGTTTTTTAATAGATATTAACTTTTAACTATTAATATTTTTAAATCATTAAGGTTTTCTCAATGGTTTTAAGGTCATTCTAGATGGTACTACCACTAGAGTTGGTATGCACTATATTTACATTGCTTTCCTTGCTTCCTCTATTGTTGTTGGCTTCTAAGTGAGCATTAGGTTTCCATTACTTATTTACGAAGTGGTGATTTGATTAACAAAAATTCTAGTAACATGAAAAATAATTGATCTATATTTCTCAAAAATATTGCTAGCTTACTTCATTTAGGAGAGCTATATGGAAGACTAACATTTAAGAAACCCTTTAACTCGAGAATCAAATAATGATTTATAGCTCAACCTTTAACAAAATTATGCATGAGTATATTGGTTCTACATTTTGTTTTTAGCTTCTATTTATAGCAAAATGTTGATGTAGTGAAATGATAGTAAATAAATACTCTAGTTTAACACACTCTAAGGTTTGTATTTCTTTCATGCATTTTGGTTTTATGAGTAATATTGATACCCGACTAATAGTAAGTAATCTAGGTTGTAGAAATATAGAGACCTCTCTTATTGGATTGATATTAATACACTATTCATATATTTATTCTCTTAATTAATTAATTTTCTTAATGGAGAGTTATTCGTGATTATCTTTGAGTAAGATTCTTTGCTTCGATGACTTATCCTCACATGCGCAATCCCGTGGTTGTGTATTGTGCGGGAATTGAACGCTTAGGCGTTTATTCATTTTGAGAGTTCTTTCATTATATACGACGCATAAAGGTTATGCTTATGCTTTTCAGATTTCTTCTATATCAGGCGTTTCAAGCTCTTGGATTTTCTTGTCGGACGATAAACGTTTCTCATAAGACTTGCAACGAGTAGCAAATTTGTGCGTACAACCGACTGAAAACGCAAGTGATCTTTATTTAAATTAATCACTCTTCATTGTTATTACTTGTAGACACCCTAAATAACAGACAAAAATATAATTGCACCGAAGAAACCTCCAACAAATTTACAAGAAAATCACTTCCTGGCTTTATTCGAAACAAAGAAATGCATTTGGATGGAGAATAAGTTGGTCTGCACGCATAATACAGTAAATAGTTCTTACTATCCTAAAAAGCGACGAATATTGATCATAACCATAGGCTAAAAACATATAAGGGTACTTGTAAAGTTACTTGGAAATTATGCTTCCCGCTGAAAGTAAAAAGAAGTTAATCATCGAGCCACTCCAAACTAGAGTGTGCTTCAACAATTTCAACCCTAAGCTCTGGAATAGAAATGTTCTTTGCCCGCAACCATTGTTTCCCAATCTTCTCGTCACAGATAACAAGCTTGAGGGAAGTGAGTTCACAAACAGCTCTTGGTAAACTCATCAAACGAGAACAGTCTCTCATATCAAAATCTGTCAATTTCTTTAGTTGCCCAATCTCCTCTGGAAGTCCTCTTAGCCCCTCACACGATGAAATGTCTAGACATTCCAACCGTTCGAGTTTTCCAATTGATGCTGGAAGCTCTTTCAGGCCTGGTAAAGCTGATAACCTTAACATTCTCAGAGAGTTCATATTTCCAAGGTCATAAGGTAACATCTTAAGCAGATGACAGTTGCTAATAGACCATATCTGAGCAGAGGGCATATAACAGAAACTAAGGGGCACCTCTTCCAAGCTGCTGCAGTGATCAAGGTTAAAATCTCGCAGCTTGATACTGTTGAATGTGGATACATATTCAAACCCCTCGCATAAGCTTAAACATAGCTTCTCTAAGCTCGTTATTTCTTTGCTTTCTTTTAGAACAGGGGATGCAATCAAACTCTCCAAGCGGACGCTCTTGAGTTGAGTTAGTGAAGACAGCACATCTAGACCTTTTACTGTTGCCCTCTTTGTCCCATAATTGAATACCATGAGAAATTTTAGCTTTTTCATAGACTTCAGAAATGGAGGAAGAGAGTACTCATTTGAAGTAAAGAATAACAAGAGAGCCTCTGTCTCAGGTAAATTCATCTGAAACCAGTGATTTGCCTCCATAGGACCTACATGAATAAATCAGAAAGGAAATCGAATTATATCATTATGCATGATGGTTATGAATGCTAGTTTTATGGGTTTAACTTTCGTCATTTACATGTTGATTCCAGAAAAGATGTCAGACTAAATTAGTGCTCAATGTTACACTATGATTCAGAACAATAATGTTTCATAATCCTTATAGTGAGATAGTATGATCAAAGCACCCAATACATCCAAAATTTTGAATAGTTGTCATAGCCAATTTAATCTACACAATCTACACATAACAAGTGATTAGAATAACAAAATATTATTATTACAATGTTTTAAAGGGAAATAAGTTAGATCATATAGATGTTGGTATCTCTATCTTTATATGGTGAATTAGAACAATTTGAGTAAGCATATCTATAAATCAGATCTGACTGACTTGAATAAGCATACATATAAATCGGTTCAGACTAACTTGAGTAAGCATACATATAAACATGATCTAATCTGTCAAAGCCATTCAGTAACTGAACCTATTTCCAACATAGACTAATTTGAGTAAGCATACATATAAACGAGATCTAATCTGTCAAAGCCATACAGATACTGAAAGTATCCCTAGTACACCTTTAAAATTTTTGAACATTGATCAATGATTTTTATATCGTATATCATCATCCTCACAAATTATGCTTAATCAACGGAACTGAAACCCTTGGACCATACTATTAAATTTTCACATAAAATAAAAATAGATTGATACATATGATGACTAAATTGTGGAAAGTAATGATTTAAATATTAAATCGCTAATATTTCAGAGAAATTTTGAACTAAAGGTGGGAATTAAATTAGGAAGAGAGTTTTGGAATATCCTACCTGTCTGAATGGACAACAGTTGAACATCACATGCTCTATGATTAAGCATCTCCCACTTTTCTGGCAAGCTAACCTCTTTCCTAGGCATTAAAAACCTCTTCCTGTGGGCTACACCGTCTTGGCAACCCAAATGGAGGGCCAATTCTCGCATTACAGCGTGTTGAGAAAAGTACAGCTCCGAGGGACTTCCATATGAGATTGCTACTCTGCTCCTGATAAGTCGTACTACGTCAACTTATAGATTAAAAATGAGATAAAAACCACTCAACATCTAAAAGGAAAGAGAATTACCTTGGAGTTCCAGTCAAATTCAACAGGTTTCTGTTTGCAAAATCTGATAAGACGGAAAAAGCATCATGCCACTGCAGCTTCCGCACATAAACCCATATGTCCAAAACTGCATCAGCGCTAATTTTCCTGTCCTCTGGAAATAAACCTAAGTCTAGGAAGCATTCCCTGGCTACCTCATTTAAGGAATCGATACTGATCTCCAACAATTTAATTAGCCCTTTCTTGTGATAATCTGATATGGATTCTCCTCTGGAAATCTGATCCTTTGCTCTCTCCCAAACGTCATGTGGTTCCCCACGCAAACAGCTTCCAATCACCTTTAGAGCAAGTGGCAGGCCGCCACATCCTGCTTGCACCTGCAATCGAAGAAACGTAAAACATTTTTGTCAGAAGAGCAGTTTGAAGGAAGTAAAAGCTCTTTTATGTAATTGAAGCCTAACTTCAAAATTATTTAGAATTCTAGTTCTCGACCAATATCAAAGTAGGTCTATCTAATTTTTACTCGAAAGAAAGATTTTTAAAGTTGTTTAGTCACTATGCATAATTAAGTGTTTTAATCCCACTCAATCATTCCTTATATTGATCAAGCTCAGTGTCCAGCGTACGTCGATAAAATCAAATTCCCCACGAAAAATCCCTAGAAATGAGACAAAATTGTTTTAATCCCACTCAATCATTCCTTATATTGATAAAGCTCAGTGTCCAGCGTACGTCGATAAAATCAAATTCCCCACGAAAAATCCCTCGAAATGAAACAAAATAAAGTATCCCATATTTCTCGAATATAGAAAGATTATTTCATGAAACTTTCCTTATCTATTATTCTTTCTTGCTAAAGTCTCCTACCTTTCTCTTCCACCATTCATATTCTTCATTGTGGCAGACAAGACAGACAATAACTTATTACTCACGAAGCACGACACAAGTGCTTCAAGAGCAATTTTATATAGAAAAAGACAGGTTCCAAACTTGTTCTACGCTACAATTATAGTCCGCAAATTGTTATTGTATATACAATATTCATTCGTTAGTCGGTCATACCATAATGATATGTACGTATCTGTTTGAAGTTTCTCTTCCTTCATTCAGAGTTATTTTGAAGCTCAGCAGCAGAGATGTCTCACTGAATACTTGATGTATTGAATTATGAATTTTCCAACCAAAGAAATTACAAATACCATCTCAATCTACCATTTCTAATATTTTTGTTTAATTCAGAGGAATAAAAAGATCGTAAATTATTGTGAGCTATTGCTTGTGTTAAAATTTTATTGTATTCTTTTAAAATAGTTAATAGTTGGTCATTGTATTGTAGATTTACTAACAGTAATTTTTATTGATGAAAGCAGGTTGTAGTGTAGTAAGAAAAAGTAAATATGTGAAGAGTTATATTGGTCAAATCTTATATAGAATGATTTTGAAAAAAATATATAAATATATAATTCTTAGACAACAAAACTATTGATATATGTATCTATTGATTATCTAACAGTACCTTTTTACCACAAAATAACAAGGAAAAAATGGCATTTGTGGACTGTGAAAATGTGAGAAAACTGTAATATCTTGTAAACGATTGAAAAAACTACCAATAATGCAGATTGTTCTTTCCTTGATAATTGTTTACCAGAGAAGTAGTAAGTCTGATACACTCTCTCTTCTTCTTCATTTTTATTTCTTTTAAGCCTTACTCAAAGAGAAAACATGTGTGTAGTTTTTATCTTATTAATTCAAATGTTTATGATAGTATAAATTATAAAATATAGTTTCAAAATCATAAACTTTTGACTAAATAAAATAGAAAAATTGAATTAAATTGTTTCCAAATTTCAACTTAGTTGAATCAATGTGTAAATGAAGAAATGAGTAAAATGAATCCCATATCTAGTAATGAACTTTAACAACCGAATGTTAGTTTTGCTTAACTTACTTCTGTCTCCCAAAGACAAACAATCGAGCAGTTTTGTGCTTCGTGTATTCTTTCTTTCCATTTATTTCAAAAGATGAATATTAGATTATTAGAGAATAAAAGCAATCAGTGGAGCATAAAAAGTATACCTCCTTTACAAGCTTAGCTTCTACACTGCTTGGAATTGATGTCCGTCCAAAGGCCCAGAAACAGAAAAGTGATAGTGCATCCTCTGGGCACAACAATGGCAACTGATACAGTCTAGTAGTCTGGGTTGTGGGGATATTAGAACTGTCTCTGGTTGTTACAACAGTTTTGTATCCCTGCCCTTCGAATAACAAAATTTCCAAATTTACTTTAGACCAAACATCATCCAAAATCACAAGAGTTGACTTGGGTTGACTCAAAATAAATTGCTGCAGCTGCTTGTGTTCATCTTCCAAATTCTGAAATTCTGGTTTCTTCCTTCCACTAATCTTCTCCCACATAGTCTCTAAAATTCCTATCAAGTTTGGTGACTGTGACACGGTGATGAACACCACATTTTCGTTGAAGTATCCTGCTCCATGAAAACAAAAATTTGATTTAGATTAAGTACGTTAGCACGAAACATCAGATATAATAAAACCTAAACCAGAGGGCAATACCGACAGCTATTAGAGAGATGGAAATTATACCTTTGATTTGAGGATCATTGCAGAGAGCCAATGCCAGAGTAGTTTTCCCTCCACCCCCAATGGATTGCACGGCAATAACTGATACATCTTTATGTAACAACAGTCCCTTCAATTCTCCAAAACATTTCTCCAGCCCCACATAAAACTGAGGTTTCCCACTAACACCATATGCGCTATCGTCCACCATTTCACAACTGTCAGTGGAACGAACAAAAGCCATTTTGTGTTCTTACAAATGATTAGCTTATTCTGCAATATAAAACTTCAAACAGCGTGGTCTTAAGCTTCTACTTCTTACAAAATTTCTTATATTTCTTGTCATTCTAAGGCTATGAGACATTGCCTTTTTATAGCCTTTGCATAACTTGTGAGACGCGTCATGAAACAATCGTATCGGATTCCTGAAATTTATAATGAAAGCAATACGAAGAGGTGAGGATATCGGCTTAAGAATCAAATTCCATGAAGCCATGATTTTGCCCTAGAATCAAATTACAGTCACGATGCATCTCCTTTTGACTAGAAAGGACTTACTGAGGACAATGGTCGTTGCATCGCGGAACACTCTTGTTGGCATAATCGCAAGTTCCGTGCAAGAGGGTTTTCTCTTGATGCAAAGAGATTGCAAAAGAATAATATTTTGTCTTTCCAAGTTGGTGGGTTTGTTTAGTGAAGTTGCTTGGTATGTGCTGCTAGGAAGATCACTAGGAGGTTCTGTCACTTAATATATTGTTATAGAAAACTTGTTTCTGTAAATTTTATGAATTGTTCTTAGTTTTTTCTTATTATAAATAATAGTTAAATGGTGTTAGTTGCATATCTATGTCAAATTGTATTTATTTTGTTAAAATGATTTAGTATAGATAAATGACGCAGTTTGTTTGTAATTGAACTTTTTATTCAATCTTTCATACATCATCCTTTACTTATATTTCTACATATTCAATCATTATAATCAACATCTAAATGCAGGTGAATATAATCAACATCTAAATGCAGGTTTATATGCATTTAACATTTGACATTTATTAATTCTACTGTTTGTCTCAACCACATATATTGGTTAAGCCAATTTTGCAACATATAGATTGGAGGATGAGAATCACAAGAATCCTTCTACAAAAAAATAATTTGTCCACAACTTTATTTTGATTCTTATTTTTCAATTTTAATTTAGAGGATTGTGGATTCAATAAGTCATAGTTGCCTCACTAAAAAGTAAAAGTGAGAAATGTGGAATCTATGTTCAAGATTTATACTAACTATAGGAAAAACTAAGCGATTAGATTTATGAGTATTTCCTCGACTTAATAGCAATATTTTAAGGGAGAAAAAGTAAAAGTGAGAAATGTGGAATCTATGTTCAACATTTATACTAACTATAGGAAAAACTAAGCGATTAGATTTATGAGTATTTCCTCAACTTATATAAGAGACGGGCGATCAAGTAAGAATTTGGGTAATAGATTGATTCCACAATAAGGATGAACTTTCAATAAGGGATAAGAGTCTTTGTTTCTTCACGTAGTTAATGTGTGTGGGCATGCACCCACATGTGTCTGTCTATGTGCATGCACATATAGACTTTTATTACTCATTTTTAAAATTTGGTCCTCATAATTTGAATTAAACTAAAATCTAAGGATGTAGATATTACATGTAATTTTCTTTTCCATTACAATTTTTTATTTTTTATTTCTCTTTTAGAATATTGAACCCTCTTAACCCAAAGCAATACCATTGTGAAGGGACAAGGGATCAATTCTAAGTCTTGGGTAAGTTAAGAGGCTAAGTGTAAGATATGGATACCTTCCACTTTATAGGACTTCTTTCTTTTTGGTGAAAAATAAAGAATATTCTATTAGGTTAAAGGTAGTAACATAGATTAGGTGAAATATGATTCTCTAGCTGAATAATAAAATTAGTTGGAGTATATATCAATTAAACCATTTTTTTTTGTATCCATATTCAAAATTTGTCATTGGGGGTCAAACTAGTTTGGAAATTTTACTCTAATTCCAAATGGGCTACTATCTTGAGATAAATTTATTTGCATTGCTATGCTTTAGAAAGAATCTTTATTGCTCGTGATCTTCCCCATGTATATCAAATGTTGAATTTTTATTCTTTTAATACATAACTAGTTACAGAGGGGCAGCACCCTTGTATTAAACAAAAAAGAGAATACAAGGCCTGATTCAATAAGAGCGGTAGGGGGAAAGAATCAAGAAGAAAGTCCCCTACTTTAGCTCTAGTCCTTAGACAAGAAAGACTAGCCCTGAAGGCTGGATGAGTACAAACAGATAGCAACCTCTTAAAGATACAGAGGTTTTTAAGATAAAAATAGACAATCTCAAAAAATAGAGAAACCGGAGGGCCTAATGACAACCATAGTCAAAGGGAGTCTTCAGAAGCATCATCCGCAAGTGCATTAGCCACATCCAGGACAATAAGACATTCTGTGCTATAGTTCGAATGAGCTGCCGATTCTGCCTCCTCCTCAGGGAGTCGATAGTCATTTAGGAACCAATCTTCACCCAGCCCAAACCCCCAGTCATTTCCATTCACCAGATCTCCATTATCCAAAATCCCAAAGTCATCAGCCCTCGCTAGATCTTCATCATGAATAAATTTTTCCCTCCATTCTGACGTAAAGCCGCTTTGTATGCCAGTTGCTTTAAGTAGGAAATCAATGTTCCTAAAGATGATAGACCAATTTGCTTGAAGAGACTCAAAATCCAGGGAGTTAACAATCACAAGCTTCCTCACCTCCGCTCCATTTCTTAGGGACATATAGTAATTTTGTAGAAGGTGAATTCTAAGGTTGGCATCAATATTATCTAATACATCATTAATTTCTCCCAACAAGCGATGCTTAAACATCATTTGAGTTAACAGTTTTGCTTTTTGCTTACTATTCCACATGTAAATTGTCATTACAAGAAAAAAAGCTGGGATGTTGGCATTGGCTTTGTACCCATAGTAAGCCATAAGGAATTCCTTTCCCAGAATCCTCTTAAGGCTATTGAGAATAACAGGATCCTGAGAGAAGAGGACCTCTTACAAATGTATGTCTATGATTTCACCCAGGAAAGCCATCTGGTGACAAGTAGCTTCAAGGAGGATTGGGGTCTCCATAGCGAGTTGTCAAGAAAGGAAAACAATTGATTGAAGGAAAGAAAGGGTATTCCATTGTTAAATAGCAAGACATCAAACCATAGAATATGACACCCTACAAGTAATTCATACCCATTAAATACCCACATGCGTGAGATGCCAGTGTCCAAAAAAACCAATCTGCGCCAAAACTCATCAACTTGGTGTCGACCGACTTTAAGCATCAAGTGATCATAAACAAATATTGAGAGGATCTAGTTGTAACTAAATATTAATTTAAAGTACACTTATATTTAATTTCCACGAGGCCAAAAAAGACACTTATCAATGATGTTGGGAATGCATCACATCTTGTTGATAAGAAGAAACCTTAACAGGTTAACAAGACAGACGGTTGTTCTCTCCACCACAAACCATGAGCATAAAGTGGAAAGGGGGTAAAGGGCTTGTCGGGGATCAAAGAACCAGTTTGCTCCACAACCAATACTTGCGGAAAGAAGTCAACCAAAAAGCATGCAACCATCAAGAGACCCAACTGGAGAGCATCCCCCTTAATGGAAAAGTGAGGATAACATGTCAATCGGTGGAAGCAATGCCACATCACCAACCGGCCCAATAGAAAACCATCATCAGTGGATGTTCAGGTGGGGTCACTAATGGCTATAGCCAATTTAGAAAGTCTATCAACTTCAATATTACCTTCTCTATAGATGTGGCTAATCCGAAATTCATCAAAAGTAGCTAGTAGCACCAGGATCAGTTGAAGCCACTAGTTAAGGTGCCAACTAAGGGTGTTATTACAGTGGATCGCATTAATCACGTTTAATGAGTCTCCCTCCAAATGAATTATCTACACCCCTAGCTCCTTCCCTAACTGAAGAACTCTTAAAGCCGCTTTGAATTCCGCTTCATTATTAGTAGCCACTCCAATCATTTCAGATATTTCTTTTATACAAAGACCATCGGAGTCCCTCAGTATACAACCAATACCACTTTGACCCAGATTTCCTACAAAAATACCATCAAAGTTTACCTTTCTCCACCCAGCCTCTGGCGCATCCCATTTCACCCCCACTCTTGGATTGGTCTGATCCATCGGGGTACCCAGGCCGAAAATCGATGGAATGAGTAGGTTTGGAAGAACTAGCTTAATATTACAATCCCAGTCTGTGTACACATTTTCCTTTAATGTTTTGGATTGGGCAACCTCATTCAGGAGCTTAGTCAAGTGGTTCTCAATTTTCCCACAAAGAGACAATAGGCTCATTTCATTACCCTAGACGATTTTGCGGTTCCTTTCTTTCAAAATTTCCCAAATCAAAAGTAATGGAAGGATAAAAAGAAAATAAATAAAAAAAGTCTTACCTACCGGTTTAAGCCATTACAAAAACCACTTATCCAGCCCTGATGGGAAGGGGCCAAAGATTCTCAATTTTCCCATGAAAAGCCACCAATAGTGGCTGGAGAATTTGCAATGGAGAAGAAGATGATCCACAGTCTCTTCCTGTTCAAGACATAAAGTACATCTACTAGGTCAACTGATACCCATTGAATGGAGTCTTTCTTTAGCTAGGATTTTTCTCTGACAAGCAAACTAGGCAAAGGAGCCCACTTTGGGAAGGAGGTGTTGATGCCAAAAAAGATTAATAGGCCAGTCTTTTTTATCTATAGCCACTTCTTTCAACTTGTAACCAAAACATATTTTGTATTTACCATCAAAGGAACCACACCACCTAATAATGTCTTTATTAGGGGAAAGGAGAATAATCCTTTTATTGAGAATGTCAGCAAACAAGTCTTTCTGAAGTTGATCCAAGTCCACAGGATCCAAGGAGTTCCATTTCCATTTAGTAATACCATTTTCTTGGATCGAATAACCATAATCACAAATATTGTGCCCCTAGAGGTGACAAGTTTCTGCCATAATAGGTTGTAGAGAGGGGTTGTGACATAGGGCTTCACCAGACCAAGAATCAAACCAAAAGGAGGCATCCCTTCCATTCCTGACATCCCAGGTAATCTGATCACTTATGATTTCCTTGTCGTCCACAATAAAATTCTAGATAGCTGAGCCTTTGGGAGGATTGTTAATAGTGAGAATCCTTTTTAGCTCCATGGAGTCCAGATATTTATGTTTCAAAAGCCTTGCCCATTTTTGCTTCCCACCGCTACAAATTTCCCATTCCAATTTAGTACCCATTGCTAAATTCATAATTGAGATTTGGTGAATGCCAGCACCCCCTGCCTTTTTTGGTTGGCAGATCTTTTTCCAAGCTACCAAAGGAAATTTCCCTTTGTCATCTGAACCATTCCAAAGGAACTTTCTCATTAGAGAGATCAATTCATCTTCAATTGCTACCGGTAATCTCAAGCAAGCCATGGAAAAAACTGGTAGCACAGAAAGAACTGACTTTATCATAGCGAGCTTCCCAACAAAGGATAACCACTTGCCTTTCCAAGTTCCAAGCTTGGATTTGTACTTATCAATAACATGCTTCTAGTACTGAGTTCTCTTACTTCCAATGAAGAGGGGGTTCCAAGAAACTTCCTTGGGAAATTTGCAACTCTGAGATTAAGAATCCTTGATAATATAGCTTGCAAGTTAATCGAAGTATTGACAAAAAACACTTCAGATTTGTGCTAGTTGATTTTCTACCTGGAAGCCATACAGTAATCATCAAAGCATGTTTTAATTATTGTAGCTGCCCTCCTACAGGTCGAACCAAACAAAATAGTGTCATCAGCAAACTGTAGATGAGTAGTTGTTTCAACCCCTGTTGCCACATTGACTCCAACTCAATGATCATCTTGTTGAAGAGATCTTATAGATCAACCTAAATCTTTTGCCATTATGATAAACAAAAATGGTGATAATGGATCACCTTGTCTGATTCCTCTTGTCAAAGAAAAGAAGCCATGGGATGAGCCATTAACTAGAACAAAGAATTTGGGGGTGGAGAGGCAACTCCTAACCCAAGTGAGCCATTCGTTGCAAAACCCAAATTTATTAAGAACGTCAAATAAGAAATCCCTATCCACCATATCATAAGCTTTCAGGATGTCTAGCTTTAAAATCATACAGGAATCCTTGGTCTTCCTGGCTATGTGAAGCATTTCATGAGCAATGATAATGCCTTCCACAATGGATCTTCTAGGGAAAATCTGCTTTGTTCATCTAATATGATGTGATTAAGGAGGGGCTTCAATCTATTAGCTATGATCTTTGTTACATTATTATATATAGTGTTGCATAGTGCAATGGGCCTAAAGTCACTCATCTATTGTGGATTTTGCTTCTTCGGGATTAGAGTAAAAAATGTGTGATTAATAGAACCTAACATAGTCATCTTATTTATTCTACTGCAAGATGTAGATCTCAAGCAATGATATCCTAGAGATGATGGAAGAAAGCAGCAGGGAAGCCATTTGGGCCAGGAGTCTTATCCGGTTTCAACTGGAAGGTAATTTTCCTTACTTGATCAATTGAAATAGGAGTACAGAGAGTTGTATTTTGATTATGAAATGTTGAATTTTATGTCTAAATGTAGGAAGGTTTTTCTCCCTCATATCTCTTGGATTATTCATGATGGTAAGAAAGCTCAATTCTAGGAGGATTCCTGGAATGCTTTTCCTCTATTGGAAAAGTTGCAAGGTATGGATGAATCGAAAACTTCTTTGAAATATTTATGGGGGCTAAGGTTAGTGATTACATTTTATTGTCATTTCATAATAGAGTTTCTCAAGATTCTTGGAAAAACATGTCAGAGGTAGATTCTCCTGAGGATCAAAAGACTAGACTTCAAGAAGAATTAGCAGTAAGATCTATTTATTTTCAAGATCTTCAAGATAGACTTATCTTGACACCATCTCCTTCAAGTCATTAAACTATGGAATTTGGGTGTCAAGTCTTAAATAATAAAGATACGGATAAGAAAAATAGATGCTACTATTTTTGTTGGTCAGTTGTAGTTCTTCCAAAGGCTATATATTTTGCTTCCTTAGCATTGAAAGGAAGAATCCTCAGTAGTGATAGTCTGTCTTCCTTGGAGATTAGTCAACCCTTTAAATGTGGCTTGTGTGATGAGATGGTTGAATCTAAGGATAACTTGTTTGTTAATTATGAGTTTTCTTTTAGTTGTTGGTCTTGGCTTTGTGGCTAATTGGGTTGGTTTTCTCCTCACCCTTCTTCAGTGTAAGATCTGTTTGAATCTTGTCCCTTGTTATACAATGATTCATTCTTTTCTTGTCTCTGTGAAGTGTATCTTACTATTTTTCTTGTCTCTTTAAAGGGATTTAAGAACAAAATCCTCCTAGGACATGAAAAAAGCATCTAAGTTCTTATTCCTTGATGTATAAGGACAAACTACTTTGAAAATAGACTTTTCAATCCTAAGAATGGTACCCTCTTCAACTGATATTGGGTGCTTCTCAAGTTTGTTTTATGCCCTTCTTCATTTTATTTCATACAAGTCTCAAGCTCATAAATCTAGTTTCCACCATGCAAAGGATGAAGATAGGTCAATTTTGAAAAGACATAAAGTTGATGTTCCATTACATGTGACAAGGGAGGAAGAAGTACAACTTCTGGATGCGAGTTTGAGCTCAGGATAGAGGAATTCCAAAAAGGTGGAAACTTCTATTCGAAACAGTCGTGAAGAAGATTGGCAGCTTCTTGATATTGTTATGAGTCCTGGGTAGAGGTAGCCAAAATATTTTATGGTAGTTGAGCACAAAAATTGTTTGTGGGATATAAATTCATGGAGGAGTCTATTATTTAGGGCTAGGGTAAGGATGAAGTAGATGAAAATTTTCTTAATAATACACTTGAGTAATGTATCCTTTGTTTATTTTGTGCTTCTGGTGGTGGCTGGGTTGAAATTAAATAATTAGCTTTGTTTTCTGATGGTGGTCCATTTTGTGCCCTTGTTAGTTTTGGTTTTGGGGGGGCTTCAACTTGTAGGGTCTTTTTGTCTCTAGAAATTCTTGGGCTTGTTACTTTTTATTATTATTTTTCTTGATATTTACTTATTTGTTATTATATTAATATATATGCAGGCTATATGCCTTTTATCCAAAAAAAAAATATTATGATCTAGTGAGGACAAATAAAGTATTGTTAATTTTTAGTTTGAATAAAGTAGTAATTAGGAAAACTTGGTCACTCAAAATACCATGATTGGATGGATAAAATACAATGTAAGTGATATTTTTACAGTTTTTAATATCTTCGTAGATAAATTTCTTATTATCAATTGACCTAATGGAGCTTCAATACAAGGCATTTTTTACATTTATTTCATTTTCTTGTAATCTTGATGTAGATTTACATTCAATTTCAAGAGGCTCCTTTTTATCATTATGAATAACAATCCAATAAACATTTTCAACACTATCATGTTAATAGTGAGCAACTAGAGTTGATTTATTGGAGTCTTCTATTTTAGAGGAAGAAAACATAAAAAATTAGTTATTCATATATTTTATAACACCTTATTTATTTATTTTGATTAGTAAAAAGAAAGAGAGGTCTTGTACACTTTCATAACTAGGAAGAGCTCACAAGATATGATATCAGTAGACAAGAAAAAAGAGGACACTCCTTTTTTTAGAATAGGTCTGTTGATTGAAGCACCCAATCAGTGGGAACAAGGGTCTTGAACCCTCAATTGGATTTTATTCTCAGAACAAAGGAATTTAGGGAAGCACCCTAAACCAAGAAACATACAAAAACCCTTGCACTAACCATATAATGAAGGATAAAAAAGACTACCAGCGGGTTTTGAAAGGTATACCAAAAAAATTTACTTGCAAACACAACAAAGTGAAACACCTCAATAGGTCCAATTGTAATATATCATCTATGAGACAAAAAACCAACAAAAAGGTCCCTCTCCACCTAGAGATTCATAACACTTAACCACATTCCCCTTAGATAGCAACTAGATCAAGGAGGGTAGGTGATAAAGGAGACAAGTGTCAAAGATGAATAGGATGTAATCCACCAAAGTAATTAATAGCTAACATGACTGAAGGGAGGTAGACACTAGTTAAGCACCTGTAGGGTAACTAGCCCTCATTGTGTAACCGATGCCCACCCACAAACCAAAGAAAATAATTGACACCAAAGGAGAATCTATCCTTAAAAGAAGAAGACACAACCTCTAGGCACCCTTGGTACCATCTACCCCCAGACAACCTAGAGATTACAATATTAACAATCTCACATGAGTGCACCTTAATAGGATCACAGGGCAGATTTTAAACTCACATCCTTTGCCAAAGACCAAAAATTATGGAAAAAAATTAGAGTCTAACCCAAAAATAACAAAGGGAAAACCCAAACACCTAACCACAACCATGTGGGAGGCCAAGTACTAGAGAACTCTTCCACATTAAATATTATAATCAGATCCATCTATAATTTGAATAAAGAAGATATAGGCAATGTAGAGCAAGAAAATAACCCTCTAGTCAAAAGAGAGCATGACTAGAAAATGTGGAGTAGGATGCAATTCAAAAGATGTCCAATTCATAGAAAGCACAATGACAAATAAAATTTCTCCAACAACATCTCTGAAGGGAAAATAAAATAGGGTACCCATGAACACAGGATAGCTAGAAGGAAAATTAACATAGAGAAAGTGGAGGAGAAACATCGACACCATTAGGATTAGATAGTAAAAACCATCATTTGAACCAAGCCACAAACCCCAGAAAGAAGGGAGCCCCTCCAAGGGAGAAAACAAAAATGGAGGACCCAAAAATTTCCCCGCTCACAAAAAATATAAAGAGGAAGGAGAAGACCAAAGGGATCTCCCAAAAATAAAAAAGGATTGAACAAGGGAATAGGAGAAACCTTCCCCACATGCTAGGGAGCCACAACACAACAACCTACAAATGAAATGATCTAGATTTAGCCAAAGTGGGTAGGACCACCCTCATCATCAAAATCTCCATCCTCTTCAACATGTACATCTTCTCTAGAAACCCTAGCCCTACCTCCGCTTTCACCTCCACTCACATACCCCATCCACACCACTTGGAAAATCTTGAATAGTCCTCTCACACCTTCCTCTTTTGTTATCAGATTAAGGAAGAAATCTTACAATATAAAAATCAGTAAACCATGAAATTTTCAACACATACTACCAAGTATCCTTGATAAATTATTTTAAAGTAATTGACCATTAAAAAAAGGTTTAGGAAAGTATTAATATTTCTAGAATGGGATAATATGTCAGCAAAGCACAAAAGGTTTATACAAGAAATGTATTTCTTGTATCAACATGCTTGTCAAATATGCCTTGACCAAAATAGGGTAAATAAGTCATCCTTCACTGATCTTCTACGTGCTTCCTTTTTAATTATTAGAATACACACTTCAATTACTAGAGCAAAGAAAAGGTCTACTAGACCCATAGACATAGAACCCTAAAAAAAAATTCTAAGCATAACCACTCCCACCTTGAAGATACAAATGCCACATATTGTAGAGCATATAATTCTAGATCATATTGCAATACAAACATCTCGATAGAAATTCAACTATCACAACTAATAGAAAAAATACAAAAGGAAAACCTCAACCAAGACTCGCAAAACACTAGATTCTAGAGAAAAATATCTTCCAAAAATTACTCCTATAAACCATACATTCTTTACTTCTCAATATGGCATGCATGCATGTCTTCTACTGCTACTCAATATTGCACACATACCTAACTTCCACTTCTGGTCAACATTAAATACATCTCGTCCTAACTAGATCCTAAGGTTTGACATCAATGACAATATTCAGACAAGTCTAATAGGCTGCAATTATTGTTACTGTAGATGCTCTTGCATGCTATTGCATTGGCCACCACGAAGAGAACCAAGGTTGCTGAATAGGAACATTTAGGTTATAAGACAACACCAATTACATTAATTTCCTTTTTAACCTAGCCCATAACAATGGCTCCTACCAACATCTGATGAATACATGAACTCTAATCACCAATTCCATGTTTGCCTTTTCATTTTAGTTGGGAATCATGTGTGAACATGAGCTCTGACCATTTATACTTAAAAAATGTCATTATCATCTTTTTATTATGGAGGCAAGCCATTGATGACATCGACATCAGGCTTTGGAAGTCCCAATGATCGAGTGTGAAGATTGTAATTTTTGACCATATTCACCAAAAGCAAAAAACTCCTTTCTTATCCAATACTATCACAATATTTTTACTTGTATTTATTTCGTCCAAGTTGAATATAATATCAATTTTTGTTTGTTCTTGGCATCATGCGTGAATAGGATTTCTAACTATTTATACTTGAAATATGTGATTATCATTTTATTTTTGTGAAGGGAATCCATCAATGATATCGACATCTACCTCTACAAGTCCCCATGATTGACAGTCAAAATTGTATGTTCTAACCATATTCACAAAAAACAACAAACTCCTATCTATTTATTTGTATTTATTTCATCCAAGTTGAATATAGTATCAATTTGTATCTATTTAATCCGCTTTTAATATAGTATCAATTTGTCTCTATTCATCCACCCCATAGAAACAACAACTTGGTGTGTGGTGTGAATCAAAACCTAACACCTAATTATATAAATTTTTTACCCCTCTCTTTCTTTTTTTTTGGTCTAGTCTATTTCTCACTCTATTGGCCTACCCATCTCCGCATAATTGAGATGATGGTGTCAATTAGATTATAGGGTAGAATATAAAAAACAAAATTAGATATAAAGAACAAGACATGAGACACAAATTTATCTATGGTTCACCAATTAGCTACATCTACTTTAAACAAAGGGAAAAATATTTATTCATAGTTATTAGATACACCATACATGATCTTAAATCATTCTTATATACAAATGTTTAAGTCTTTGAATATGAAGAGACAAGGAGAAGTCAAAGGGAATGGTCATGAGAATGATGGACTTCACATTCCCAACAATCTCCCCCTTGAAGGCCAACTGGTACAACCATGATTTTCACAATCCCATACATTTCCAATATTAAACTCATCACACAACCAACCTACAAGATTTTATCTTTGTGAACTCTCATTCATGTACACTTTAGACAAACCTTCTTCAAATTAAATTGAAATAAAAAATATCTTCTCCTACTATAGGCATAAACTTACCATAAAAAATACCACTTGTTGTAGATTCAAAATATACTCCTCCTTGATTTGCATAAAGACAATTGAACACATAAACAATGCAATAAAATTTAATAGTGCTCTCCTTATCTACAACTAATCATATATCTTCATCAAATTTCTATTGCTTATAATTAAAGAAACAAATGTACCCTCCTCACCTTTGAAAGAAAATGGATTGGGTTTTGCAAACTCCACCTTATAGCCATCACCAATAGACTTCTCAAAAAACCCTTATCTATCTCCTTATCAACTCTTGGAAAATCTTTACCATATCCATAATCCTACCCATAATAATCTATATAAATCTTGGGCATAATAATATCCACAGTCTCCCTTCTACCAATTGCCATAAAAACCTGAGTATGAAGAAGGTTCTCCATACACTAAATATCATCTAGGGAAGCACTTCTTGCATATTGCTCTCACTTGAGTTATTCTTTCTAGGCAATATCTTCTTCATATTTCTCAACATCTTTATCTTTAAACTTATGCATTTTTAATTCATCATACATATTATGCTCATTGGGGTTGGTTTTTTCCTCTTGAATAAACCTAAAATATATATACAACGATTACCCCCATCTAAATTATTCTCATCAAGATTTAAAGAAGCTTTCCTATTATTTATCTTCTCACAAACCTTGCTAACATCACCATCATAATAACTAGGCTACAAGTTCACACAACTTGTGTTGCCCTTAGAAGTCTCCCTAGCTTATTCGAGCACCTTTATTTCCATCGCCCTTATCCCCTGGCCATACAGAAACCCTTCCACAACAATATTTGAACCCCATGGAATCATACATCTAACAAATGGATGTGGGGCTTTGTAGGTTTTTCATTTGTATGTAATTTATGTGGCTCTTAGCATGTGAGCACTATCTTCCATGTTCCATGTAAATAGGCAAATCATATTTTTAGCACTGCTCGTATAAGAAAATTTGGCCTCGCATGGGAACTCTAATCCTCCCCTCTTTTAGATACATGTGCTACATTTTTTGAGAGGACTTCTTAAAGGAATTTCAATTTCTGCTCCACCTTTGTACACAAGTAGTGGATAATTATTTTATGAAATTCTCCTTATCTATCCATTGTTCCTCCACATTCTTTAGCTTTACCCGAAACTCATATTTTTTAAAGAGAGTATTCTATAGATTTTCGTGAAGAACCAATAATTAAACCTTTGAACTACTATGATAATTTTCTAGACCTATTACAAGATTTTCAAGATCAAGATGTCTATCATGTAATATATCTTCAAGGCTACCAATATTTAACTTTGGTCCATTTTTTTGTTTGTACAAACTACAATAGAATTATGATGGCAAGGAATGGGTGAGTTGGAGGGTACGCTAGAGTTTCAGTGGTTGAGGACCCTAGCAAGGATAATGAGGATGGTGAGGTGGATGGCATGAATGTGAGCCCCTTCTTCTTGGCAAGTGTTTGATGCTCGATACCCTGTGTTGGCTCTATTCACTATTTGGAGAGTCCTAGTTTTTGGTGCGGTTGGGTGGATGAGTCCTGAGTTGAATTTTTGGTGAACACCACCAAGTTGACTTTGGCGACTTGGTTTCCTTTTTCTATTGGACCTTCTTTGTGTGGGTTTTTCCACAGAGAGGACTTTTTCCTTCCTTACCCACTTTTTCTCTGATGGCTTATTGCTTTCATTGTGAGTTTAGATTATTAGAGGATGCAAGAGCTTCAAAGGATATGCTAGGAGGAGATGATGATTAGGGCGACATTGGAGATAATGATGATGGTAATGGATTGGTTCCCCTAGTCAGAGTTTCGTTGATGAGTTATTTTCATCCTTCTATGGTTAGAGCTCTCAGTGGAAGACATATATGGCTAGGGTTTGAGGTAATTTTGAGGGTCCAAGGACTGCCAAAGATCTTGTTAGGGTGGAGGGATTTGTGGGCTACATTGCAATGAGCATCATTCTATTTTTGGGGAAACTCTCTGCTAAGGAGGTTTTCTTGTTTATGGTTTATAGACTTGTTCATGATCCTCTTGAAGGGTGGAGATGCCTATTTATTTTTATTATTCTCATGTGGGTCACTTTCTATCTGATTTGCATCTCTTAGTTCTTCTTAGCCTGTCCTATTAAGGTGGGTCATTATTCTATAGAGGGGAAGAGTTATTGGCTGGTTGTTGTTAGATGGAACTCACTGGGAGTTGGGTTTTTCAGGTTATGGGAGCCTGTCAAAACCCATTTTTAAGGACTTCAATATTTTCATGGCTGAGTATATGTTATGTACTATTTTTTCTCCTCTTATCCCTTTTAAGGTGGTGATTGTGGAGAGTTGTCAGTTCTTAGCCATGTTCATGTTCCTCATGGTTGAGGGAGATAGTAAAAACCCTCCTTCATTAGTTATTTTTTCTACTAACTAAGTGCTTGCTACCAATTTTAAAGGGCACACCTTGATTTCTTGTGGTTCTTGTTTTCCGTTAAGGTGTGGTGGGTTTGGGAGTCTAACATTAGGTTGTGGGAGCCTGGATAAAACCTTATTATATGGTTGTGGGTGCTTATCAAAACCCTTAGTATATTTCAGGTTGTGGGAGCCTATCCAAAACCCTCTTCTATGGTTGTGGGAGCTAGTCAAAACCCTCAAAGTCTTATCACTTTCCTTAGGTCCAGCCTGGTATGTAATGTTTTTTTTTATCCTTTGGCTGGTGTTTTACTAGAGGTTGGTTGTATGAAATGTTTGTATATCTATTGATTAGTTGTTTCTTGTTGGGTTCTAGATGTCAGTTTATCTAGGGGGTTTCAGGTCCCCTTAAAACCCAATGTTTGAGGTTTTGGGTCCCCTCAAAACCTTATTTTCCTTTAGTCAAAAACTTTGGTACATTTAAGCTTTCCATTAGTTTCTTTTCCCTTAGACTTGACATAGTCTCAAAATCCAAAATTATTGCAATGGAATCCATAATAAAAATAAAAATTTGTAGATCTATTAGTAACTAATTATCCTCCTTCAACCTCATTATTTTTCTCTTGGTAGTTTTTAGCATCATATTCTTCATCTTCCTCAAGTTCATCTTCACCCATCTTAGCATCTTTATCATCATTCTCTTCTTCTTCATACCCTTCTTCACCAACATATTCTTCGATTTTCTCTGCATCACTCATCATGAGTTCAGGGTTACTCAAACCATTTATTTGTGCTATATTAGCATCAAGAGTTGAGAAGGAAACAAACCTAGATTCATCCTCCTCTTCAGCCAAAACCTGTTCCCTTTTCTATGCATCCCACTAATGTACATGGTGCATCATCTCAACTTTCACTTGAACATAAAGTTCTGCAGAGTCTAAATGGCTAAGAAATTCTCCAATGACTAAATTAGCTTCATCATCTTTTTCCATCTCTAGTCAATAACTTCACCAAGCTCGAATACCAATTGTTAAATAAATAAAATAATGTAACAAAAAAAAGAATTAAAGAATAACACACATGACACAAATTTATAGTGGTTCACCAATTAGTTATATCCACTTTCAAATAGGGAAAAATATTTATTCATATTTATTAGGTACACCATACATGATCTGCACTCATTCTTATATACCAATTCTTAACTCTTTGCATATGAAGAGATGAGGAGAAGTGGAAAGGAATGGTCAATGTAGACACCCAAAATTGTCCAGTCTAATTAAATAAATATTTTATTTATTTAATTATCTAAGCTTAATTCTTCTATTAATTAAATAAATCTTTATTTATTTAATTAATTCATTAACCTTTTCTACCCATGACACATGTCATTTATCTCTTAATTCATACACTACCTACCCCTTTCATTATTTTATTTTTTCTTTTACGTACCCTCTAATCATAGCCGACCTCCTTTTACACCTCTCAATCTTATCCCTCCATTTCATATAGTGTCTTCTATATAAGGAGATGCTTCCTTCATTATCAACCCTAATCAATCATGCTAATCAATCTATGCAAACCCCTCATTGAGTACTTGACTACACTACGCTTTTGAACATAGGCGATCCTACTTGCAACCACATTCCATTCTTTGTTGACCTCTTGTGCACATAAAATCTGAGAGCAAATATATCAAGCAAGATCAATGGAGATAGGAAGAATGGAGATCCAAACCCTATTCGACATGTGATGGTATAATCTTTGTGATTTCATTTGATTTGAATTGTCTTAGGTAATCTTCATATGTTATGGTGGATTTTTGTTGTTGTTAGGCTAGGGTTTTGTGGTTGAATTCATTTAGCCTTTCAATAACGTTATTATTGTTATCCATTTTCACCATATACAGTCATGTTACCATTCAACTTCACATTCCCAATAGATCAATGATGCTTACTTCATTAGAAGGATCTTCTTAGAAGGGTCTATACCACTTTGGAAGTATCTCTAAACAAAGTCGAAGAGGTTGTTTGGGGCTATTCTCTATCAATTAATAGATGTTGTATATCCCTGCATGGTTCCAATTCATGAGGTAAACGTTGATGGAAAGATAAAGCTTGACACAATTCAAAACTACAAGGTGCTTCAATATGTTTCAATAAGGTTAAGATCAATGCTTGCACATTGATGTGAAGGAACTCCCACTAGTTAATTTGGAGTTTATGCAACATTTGAAGAGATCCTTGCAAAGGAGGTAAACAAATCAATAAGAAATAACTACCAACAAACCCTTTCAATATAGTAGGTGACTCTGTTCCTTTCTAGAATTTGTTAATTGCATCTAGAACTTTTGTGTCTTTAAATGTTGCATATGTGTTTCCATCACAATTTTACTATGCATATATCAATAGTATTAAAATCTTGATAAAATTTAAATATTAATCTTCTCCATGCATGTAACATTTAATTAACTCTTTCACCATTAATGCTATATTTACTATTAAAAATATTAGGGACGCAATATTCACTATTGTCATTAACTCCTCACTACATTGATGCTTTGTACATAGTGGTATCCATATGTTCAACATCACACCTTAGATTGGAACTAGTAGATTCATGAGGTAAATTTTACTATCAAAAACCTAAGGCATGTGCTTTGGGAAAAGGATTGAATGAATGCATATAAATGGAAAAAAAAAACTCCTCTATATATATCCTTAGCCTTATAAGTTTATTCCATAGGCATGACACTAGTGCATTCATCACATCCAACCTTTTCATTAGTTCAACCAATCATTGTAGAGAATTAAAAATTTTAAACAACAATCCTATAGTCTATAATTAATTTTTTCATTTAATAATTTAAAAAGTATCATTTATCTTTCTCTTTATTGGTTCATGTTGGGAATAGTCATTGCAAAAATAAAATAAAATTATTATTCTTTTATATAAATTATATCCACTCAATTAAGGACTTGAATGACATATATAATATTTGATACATAAAAAAATGTAGAATGTGATTTTAATATTATGTTGTCCCCTTGAATGGCATTTGTGATGTCAGACATATCTATCGAATTATATATATATATATATATATATATATATATATATATATATATATATATATATATATATATATATATATATATATATATATATCTTAGACATTATGGAATTTAAAAAACACATCAATCAATTTTTTTATTATTATTTTAGTACTTTGTTCATTTTTTATGTATGGATTATTTGTATAATAATATACAATAAAATATTATTGTATAAAGATAAATACATACAAATATTTTAAATCTATGTGTAATAACTCTAATTAATAACAACTTTTTACTAATTGTACTTAATTTATTATAATCATTAAAATCATTTTTTATATGGAATCAACAAGCTATTTATTAAAATCTACTGATGTGAATTGTAAATAAGGGTGCAAGATGCTACAAATAATCTCGATTGTTTGTGTTTTTTAATTTTAACATGATTTCTTGCATGCAATTCTTAACCTATCCAAGCACACTTATAGAAAAAAAGTATTCAAGTAGACCAAGTCAATTGAAAATAAGATGGATGGAAATTCTATGCTAAAATTTGTTATTACTAAAAACATTTGTCTTCCTACACACCATAAAAAAAAGGAAGCCAGAATGTGTAGAGAAAACAATTTCCTATATTTTTAACCATTGCGATCAGTAAGCCATGTGACTAATATAGAGCATCACAAAAAGCAATTACCTAGATGACTAACAATGTGCTTGAATACTCTATGTTTCCACTAATCGAAATAAAATCATCAACTATTTTACCAAACAATAACTACTATAACACTTATAGGTAGGAACTCGACAAAATGCATCTCTTGTTTAAAGGAAAGAAGTTTTCCTTTTATTTTTTAATAGCCTAAGATTTTAATATTTCAAAAGTTGTTATTATGTTTAGTATTGTTTTAACATTATAAGTTTAAATATCAAATATTATGTTTACATTTTGTATTATTTTAATTAAAAATAAAAATTATAATATTATACTTTATCAAAAAAAAATTATTTTTTATTAATGAACCATTAATATTTAAAAATAAATTTAATTTAGGTATTTTCTTTTTATAGTAAAATAATTTCATATATAATAGTCAAAATTAATTATATTCCAATGTTATTGGGGTATTGAAGATTATACTTCATAGTTTTCACATTGAACTCAAATTTGATTTGAACTGGGCGTAAATGCAATTAAAAAATACATGTGTTCAAAGTAAAATAATCGTAAAGTATAGTAAAATAATATAGTTCTTACATGATCTTAAAGTAAAATAAGATACATCTTAAATAAATATAAATGTTCAAGAATGATATCTTTCGAAAATATATTTTATTATTTATGTCACTTTTATTTGAAAGCATTTTGTAAGTAGTCATCACTTTTGAACCTTGATGGTAAGAACCACAACATTAAAATTTAACTATTATTCCATGCCAATACCAACTTTAAATTTGAAAATATTTTATATATGTTCTAATCTTAAACCTAAATAATTAAAAAAAAAATTCTAATTCTAAAATTATAAGAAATTAAAGTTGGCACAAAACTCTAACCATGCCTATTTCAATTTGCACTCACCTTTAACCATAGGTCTTGATCCTCAAATTTATCCATTGTCTCCTTAAAGTTAGATCCATGATTTATCCTTATTAGTACTTGTTGTTAGGCATAGTACTATTGCAATGAATTATCACTTTCATATTTATTTAAAAAAAATTATTTATACCAATTACAATCTAGTATTTTTTCATTTTCAATATAAAACTCAATTTTTGTATAGTTTAAATACGTATTTTTGAACTTTATAAATTAGAAAAACATTTTAGTACTATTTGATTGGCAAAAACATTTGGCTCTCATACACGAATTTTATGGATTTTTTAAGAAAAATTATAGAAAAACAAGCCTACTTCTCCACATTTTTTGCATTGATTTATTCTATCAATGTTTAACTCACATAGTTATAAATTAAATCTGTCACTTCCAACAATTTTTTCTTGACTTACAAATTGAATCACTTTAGACAATAGGTGTGGATCCTCTATTATTTCAATTGTAATTACCATCCTGTCAAATTTTATTCAATAAATTATGAAAGCAACGAACTATACTACTCAATACTTACAGATTTATTAGTTCTCTTACAATATTAAAAAGACAAATACTTACCACTACTAGAGGACTTGTTTTTAAAATGACATTTCTAATTCTCTTTGTAGTACCAAACTTTGTAATAATTATTTTTTCATCCAACATTAATACTTTAAAGATACGTATTTGATATGATATAAAGTTGACATCTATTGAGTCATTATTGAACATGTCAACGTAACTACGTTTACACACTATGTTTGACCTGGAAGACGTGTTTACAAAAATACTTCGTAAGAAATATCTCTACACGTACATAGGAATGGACGATGGAACGATAAATCATCAGCAATATATGGTATTTAATAAGATGTTACATTTTACGCGCATCTATTAGTTTCACAAATTAAGCAACATCATGGAAGTGGATGTTCGATTACTGCAACTTCGTGGAAGTGGATGTTCGATTACTGATTGCCGCATCTATTACTTTCACAAATTAAGCAACGTCTAATAAAAACGAAAGAAATATACGATAAAATGATTATTATTGAGTCCAAAGGCCAAATAATATATTCTTATAAAATAATTCATATTTTAGTAATGATTTTTTTTCCATCTTTAGTGTGTTTGAGGAAGCTACAAATTTTTTTATGTTTTTATAATTTTACAAAATTCATATGATCCACATTTTCATACTGTGTGACTAAAATAAAATTATCAATTTTTTTATCAATTATATTCTATGGATCAACATTTTTGTTGGAATATATTGTAGGTTATATTCACTAACATTGACTCTATATAATTGCTATTGTCAATTATGATTTTTAGTTTTATAATTTCTAAAAATTATGTAGATTAAATTAGTGTTGGGTTTAGGCTACTTGTTACGGGGGACTATAGCACCTAGATTTTTCCAAGACATAGGAGCTTAAATCTAAACAATCCAAGAAGTGGTGTGAGGATCACCATTTGAGAAAGAATTACTATCACTTAGCCACTCACCAACTTTGTTAATATATCCTTTCTCATTGCCACCAATTTTTGCAATCAACTTTTATAATGCCACTTGAGTAGCCTAGATTATTTCTACCACCCTATGATTAGCAGCACCACTTAGTTAATCACAAAAATAATAAACTTCAACCAATTTTTATTTCTAAGGGAGCTAGTATTTTAGTGGTCATATCTTCCTAGATATCAGGTTTTTGACTTATTATAGTCATTAAAATGTTGATTCTATGTAAATTCGAATGGTTTACATCACATTAACAAGGATAGATCAGAGCCATAAGGAGTTTGTTTACATGTACCAAGGTTCTTCTGTGCTGAATAAAAAGTGGAGAATAGAAGTCAATCTATTGTAAGAAGATTTTATTGTTAATGCAAGCTTGGCCTCTTTTCTTGATGTATCATTTTTCCAAAAGTATTTCTCCACATAAATCATGTGTTATGTGGTCATCTTATGTTGTTGATTTACGCCTTATTGCCACTTTATTATGCTGATGTTAATCATTATACATTTTTTTATAAGTTCATATAAGATAGGTTTATTAAACATGATATGTATGTTGACTTTAAGCATCATAAAGTAGAAGGAACAATCATGCATTTCCACATTAAGGCAACTTAGCTTTTGAGATTTAGTTTAAATTTTTTTATGTTTTATCTATTCAAACTCGTATCTCATCCTTTGATTAGTTCGTTGGATAGAGATTGATCTTAACAATATTTTGTATTTACTTGTTTATTTCCTAATATTTGATATTAGCATTGATAGTTACTATTTGTAGATATTTATTTATTTCTAGTTTCTTAGCATTGTAAGCTTGTCATAATCTATTAGAAGGAATTAAAGGTTGTTGAAAGGCTTATGGGGATGAAATGAGTGTTCTATGAGTTAACTTTATTTTGTTGATTTTCTAGATGAGAACATAGGGATATTGTAAAAGTGGCCTATGTTGGGAATTTGAAGCTCATGATGGTGGATCTATACAGAGTTTGTTATGGTTTGATAATCTGGAGCTCTTTTTTAATAATATGTTTGTATCCTATTATTTGGTGGTTTTTTTTCTTTACCTTGTGGTCATGTGTGGTGATAAGTTGTTCATGTTGGATGGGCATTGACATCGTTATTACTTAGAGGAACACTATATTTTTGGATGACAAAATGAACCTTTTGTGTTGGGTTCATGGTTTTAGCCCATGGTAATATATGAAATCACTAGAAGATAAGCCATTGGCCTCTTTATGAGTTGTGGAGACAATATATTTTTGTAGTGTCATAAGTTGTAACACTAGCAATTTTGCAATACTTTTTTTTGCCTTTATATTATACAACTAATGGGCAATATCTGCATTATGATTTGAACCCTTGTATCAAGATGAGCACACCTCATCCATATCTTGTTCACCCTATTTTGGGTAGACAAGGAAACCTCCTACATTGTTGTCCCTAAAAAATAGTTCCCAAAATAGAATACGGTAGCTCTTGCTTCCTGCCAATTGGTTCATGATCTTGATGTCTTAATATGATCATTGTAGGTCATCCTAATTTATGAAATATCTTGAGAACCCTATATAGGATAATTATCTCATTCATTTCCATCCATAATCCATCATAAATAATTTCAATTAAGAACATTCATTAAGCATCAAGGAAATATTTCATCCCACCATATCTTTTAAAGAATTCTTTAGATCTAGACATTATGGAGTAGAAAGTTATAAAAATTTTAATGCAATCATGTATTTATGATTGAGTCATTTATGGATTTTCATGTCATGTTATTTCATCAACACTTGCAATAAATTTTAAGGATAATTGGATCATTAACCTTCATTAACTTCAGCAAGCTTGAGGTATAATATCTATAATTTTTTTTTGAATTTTAAATTCAATTCTAATTTGATTGTAGGGTTAATTCCAAAATTGGGGTTATCTAGGCATAACCCCTAACAAAAGTACAATTTTCCTTCTACTATGTTTAGGTGACTGATTCAAAAGTCCCAATTATAGATTTGAGAAGGGCAAATAGAGACATACAAACCTAGCTTTTGTAGAGGTAGAGATTGGAGGACAAGGTTTCCCTTGGAAAATTTGTGTGACACTTTTTCATGAAACTTAAAAGAACCATTTAGAACAACATCCTAATCTTGGAAATCTATTTTTTGTTTGTGTCTGAAAATTTGAGGATATTAGTGCCCCAAGTGAATTCGTCCCACATTTTTTAACCCAAATTCTAAGCATATCTTCCTCTTGCAAGATCTATACTTATTTTTTATTAAGGTAAACAGGTTTTAAAGGGACCTGAAATCCAAGTGTTATACAAAAAACCTAAAAATTAGCATTAAAGTCCAAAACCAATAGCAAAAGATAAACAAAATTGGGCTAGGCCCATAAAATAGTCGACAAAACAACAACAATTAAAACCAGAAAAAACATAGACCTACTGATAAGAATGCGCCAAATCTACACTCTTCTAAATCACTTTCCTATTGATATCCTCCAACTCATCCATGATAAATATAGAATTGCCTTGCTCCTAGTTCTTTCTCCTGGTACGAGTACATGGGTCTGTCATAGTTTGGGACTGAGACATCTAACCACCCGCACCCTTCACTTTGTTTTTCTTATTAGAGTCCGGAGGCGTCACACTGGGAATGGGATCAACCTTGTAATTTATAATAATATTGTTGACCTTATCAAACATTCCAAATTGTTATTAATGGCATCCTTGTTGATCTCAACCAAATTTTTTAGACTTTCTTTGATTTCAAAAACACTCACCTCAAAATTTCATATTCTACTTTCATGATTTGATTTCAGCTTATCCATGTTCTTGCTCACTTTCTGGGTCAGTTGAAGGCTTTTTTCCAATTTATTGGTCACATAATTTTTTTTAAAATATCGACAACACCCTTTATACCCTCTTTAAGGACTTCAATATCCAAGCCCATTTTTGAGAGACACTCCATCTATCTGCTTGCCGCAAGGGAAATACAATCATCCAAATTTGGGTTAATGACAACCCTCCCCTATTTCCCAGGATCAACGTTAATGAATATTTCAATTTTAATATCCTCTTCACTATTAATGTTGTCTCCCCCCTTTCCATATTTGGGCTTCTTTGATCTGGGAGAGACAAAGTCAAGAGGCTTGGTTCTTATATTTTTGTATTTATTAGCAGCCCACCTAGGGTTCTTATTGAGTTTGCTACTACTTGTGCTAGGGTTAAGAATCCGACCCTTACTAGTGGGCAGACAATACTCAGAATCATTAGAAAAATCTTGGTCCTACCAATCCTTGACAAGCTTACTATCTTCCCCTTCCAAATTCCCATCATAAACGTCTTGAACCTATGGTTTGGAAGAAGAGACAGGGGTATTCCAAACAGGGGATGGCTTGACTTCATTGAACTTAGCATAATCCATAATGAGGTGAATAAGGCCCTAATGGAGGATCGGGTTGTCCACATTCTTAGCATGTTTCTCTAGACTATGCTTTAAGGAAGAAAGGAGATAAAATGGAATAGAATTTTCCTATCATGCCTGAAGTGATTCAAAATGAAAAAATGATAGGAAAAAATGCTTGCATACTGACCATCAAGAGTAATGTATCTCATGATCACCTCCGCCACATTAGCCTTGGAAGTTTGAAGATCCTTCCCATTATAACCACAATCAGCCATCTTTTGTACCCTATTCTACTCCTTCAGCTTGTCAAAGAAGGTGGAAATAGCTTCATCTATAGATTTTCTCTCTCTATAGAAATTCCTTTCGTCCATGTGTAGGCCAGTAATTTTAGAAATAAAGTCTTCATCAATCTTAAATTTTACACCATAGACCTTAAGGATAACATTATCCCATCCACTCACAAATTCTTCAGTGGCACTCGATGAGTTCCCCTTCAACCTTTCTATATATGGTACCAGGCCTTTGTCCAAAATCTCATTCCACACTACAAAATTCCTTTTCCAGTTCTCAAAATAGGTGGGTTCCATCCTATTCTTGTCACCCCCATGAAATACACAATTCTGATAGAACCAAAGAACATACCCAGACAACATAGTAACAAACCTAACCAAAGACAAGAAAAGCCTCTAGAAGAACAAGAATTCACCAAAAAAAATTATCCCAACAACTTTCAGTCATTATGAATTGGTAATGAATGGCCAAATAATTTGGCATCCCTTCTATTCAACTCACATAGGTTTCTTGGAAAAATTTCCATTTTTTTCCACCATTTAGCCTCCATGTAATCCACCCCAAGATTTTCCATATAATCGGCAACGATAATTCCTTCTTGATACATATGTGACACTTTAAAGTACTCCAAGTTGGCAATCATGATATGACAATCTTCAGTCAGATGCTTGATTGTCCAGCTTGGCTCCTGGTGTCTTTTAATGCAGTTAATTAGGTTCATCAAATCAATTTCCAACCACACACAATTAAACCCTTCTCTAACCACCATTTGTAAGCTGTGTAAGCCTCAACATAGTGGTTTTTCTAGGTTCCCAAAGGGAGAACCACATCTGAGACAAGCTTACCATGGTGAACAAGATCTATACTTGTTTCTACAAATCAAAGTTAAGATTCCTTATACATTCTTATTCTTGTCAATTTCACATATTTAGTCCGAGATATTGCATTCAATATACATATTTTCATAGTTTGTTTTCAACTCAAATAAAGAGCTAGATACAAAATTCAATAAACATTCAAGCCCTATTCAAACATTTAGTTAATTTCATATGGTTTAAGCTTCTAGACAACTTTCTTTTTTATTGGGTTGTAGAGATCTCTTTTTCTTCAACAGTTCATTTTGTAGATTTGTTCTTATTTCATTATTTAGATGACATGTAAAACATGAATATCTTAATGTTTGAGTAGATGTTAGATGTATAGAGATGGTTTTGCAAGTTTTACATGTTAACTAAAATCTATGATATATATATTTGTTTTATATATTTGTTGTATCTTACGGCATTAAGGTGTTCAAGATAAAGACAATTACAAGTTTTCATGGCATCTTGGAAGGTTGTTAAAATTTCAAACTCACCTATTTTTTTCTATAATCTATGTGAATGTTTATATTCATGTAATGTTAACCTCTTATTTCTATCTAAAATATAGATTTAGAAAATGCAATCAACCTATTGTATATAACAATGTTGTGCCTTTTTGTCAATCACATAAAAGATATGGCCACTAAAGAGAATCCTACAAAATAGTCCTAGGTAATAACAATAAGGTAGTGAGTAAGAATCCTATTAACTCTAAGAAAAATTATTGAAGGGTAATGATACCTCCTATATCTTATACGAGTGTGTTGAAACAAAATATTAGTAGCAGTAACCCTAATAAAGATAATGCTTTACACCCCCTTGAGGTGAATACAACCAATACTATGTAGATAAAAAAAAAGACACTCATCATCTCTATTGGTAGTGGAAGGAATCCAAGGGAACAAAGAGGAAGAGTGAGACATCAAAATATTGTTAAAAAAACCCATAAGTTTAGCTCCAATAAGGTTTCTACTATGGGCAACTTCAACTCTCTTTTAGACTATTTTTTTTAATAATGGGGAGGTAAAGGATTTAGTCACTACTATAAATTAGATATTAAAAGAAGACCAAGGAAAGAAAGAGGAAGTGTCATGCACTAAAAGGTAGAAGGAGAACCCCCAAAATATTACTATTACATTTTTTTACACAAACAAAAGAAGCCCTACTAATGTGAAATCTAATTGTCAATCTAAAACCTATTTTTGAAGAAGCTAATAAAAATTAAACACAACTTTTTGAAGAAGGATAATTAGTCTCAATGTTTTCTTTTCCCCATGACAAGACTCCTACCCCAACAAAAAATTAATAGTTAAAATTGCAAGTTAATTCCCATGATAACAAATATTTCACATACTTATTATACATACAGGGGTTTAGAAATAAGATCACCTCTTCAACCAAGTCAAATCAGGTGGAAAATACAAAAAGAAGAATTGTCTCAAGTGAATATAAAACTAAAAAGGAAGAAAAGAGTAGATATTGGAGGAGAAAACAATTAAGGAAGAACCTCACAAAAAGACACAAAAATCTATGAAGAGGCTCAAGATGTTTCTTCAAGAATATAGAAAAAATTGGAACACCTTTCAAGGTCTAAAAATAAAATAAAATTAATTATGTTCAAAAAGCTTAAATTTACTGAGAATGTGAATATGGCTCTGCTTACGAAAAGCATATTCAAGACATTACCATTTCTCTGCAAGCATCCTTATCCACTACGAGGTATTCACCAAGACTATGGAAATCGGTTCACTATTCTGGCTAGTCACACTAGGGCAGATGAACTTAGCAGGGTAAAATCTCAAACCATTGAGCAAGAAGCTTTCTTTGAAAAAACAAAGTATTCTTTGGTTGATTTGGCTAGGGCTCCCCTTCCTTCACTCCAAGGCAAGGATCGAATCTGGCAGTCGGTAAGGTGCAGAAATAAAAAGGCAGTAGGGCAATCAAATTGTCTTATGCGAAATCCCAACCTTGGCTGGAAGGAAGGTTCTGTAAAACCTAACCGGTCAAACAGGCCCCTAGCTTCCGTTCTCCTTACTAGAAAGTCCTTGGGCAAACTACCAAAAGCTAGTCCTAGCAGGATGATCATTGATATTGATACCCAAACACTGGATATGTATCAAATGCACTGCAACAACAGAATGTTTTTTGCACGATGGAAAGGTTGGGGGATTCCAACTAAACAAATCGCTAATTGGGTAGTGTCTTCTCTCAATAACCAGGTAAAATTTGACATCCTTCCTGATCAGTTCTTAGCTATTGAATGTGGTAATCAAAATTTAAGAAATTCATTGCTAAACGAGGGCTTATCAAAGTTCATGGGCTTAGGGTTTGACTGCTGGGGATGACAAATCCTCTTTCATCCTTCTCAATTAAATTCATAAATGGTCAATAGAGATATGTCACTAAAAAAATTTCTGGTAGAATTACGAAATAATGATTTTTTAAGAATTTTAGGGAACAAAATAGGTAAGTTTGTAGAAGTTAAAAAATCAGCCCTAAGCTTCTTTAACCATCTTCTGATTGTTAACATGGATATTAACATTAAAACTATCAAACCCATAACACTAAAATGCGATAATCTATGTTTATCCCTTGAATTACCCTTCTACAATGGTCCTTTCGAAGTTAAAAGGCCAAGGAAGACCCCCTTTAAAAAAGATTTCCCTAAATCAATTTCCAAGTCAAGAATCATTCCAATTAGATTTGTGGAAGGAGGGGGTTTCTCCATTGAGGGTTTTAATAATACTAGCACTAATCACCCTGCCATAGTTTTGTGTCATCAGAGATCCCTAGTTAAGACCTTATGTTCTCCTCCCCAACCACTGTCTTCTATCAATCCCCCTATAGGTGACCCTTCTCTCAGGGATCGAGACTTGGAAGAGGGGGAAATTTGTGAGTAGCTCCCCCAGACAAAATAGCCTGGTATGACAAATATGTTACCATCTTGCTCTCTTACCCCACTAGAGAGAGAGAGCTCCTCAAAACCCTCCCCTCTTCGGAATCTCACCATCCCAGCGCTATCAAAAGAGAAAGATAATCCTCCCCAGGATCCAGCAAGGGCTTTGTGGTAGAATCAACCATTCTCCCCAGTCTCAAGTCTGAAGGCCCCTTTGGGGGAAGAGGCTTGCCCTTCTTTGCTAAGGGTTGACCCCATTACAACTGTAGTATCTAAGAGTGATCGTGTGTCTAAGGAAGTTGACATCATTGCCAATTTTATAGGGGAAGAAGTAGTAAATGACCTTATGGATCAATTGGTTGATGAAATCTATGATGATGAGGAATTGAAAGACAAAGGGATCTCCTTGTTAATAATCTAGTAAATATTACTAGAGTTAACTTAGAAATAGATGAACTCTTTATAGCATCAGAGAACTTGGAAAATCAGCAACCTAACACCCTAGGCATTCTCTGCTTTGTTAAAAGAAAAGACTCTCTGGATTGTGCTAGATTTAGTAAAAGAAGGGGCAAGAGATCCCTTGCTGAATTGAGATTAAAGGATGGAGAAGCTAGAGGTCAGTCCAAAATATCTACTCTTTTTAATGTAGGGGAGGGGAAGTTCCTCCCCACAGATCCATGAAAATCATAATGTGGAATGTTAGGGGTTTGAATGCCTCTAACAAACAACGCATCTTAAAGCATTGTATCTCTGATTCTAAACCTGACTTAGTGTTAATTCAAGAAACAAAAATGAATGCATCTGAGATTTCCCTCTTTGAGCAAAAACTAGGGGCTAGACAACTAAAACACTCCCCAGCCACAGGCACCTCAGGGGGTTTAGCTATCATTTGGGATTCTAGAACCCTTTCATTTACACCTTTAGAGATTAAGCAAAATTGGATAGGAGGAGATGTAGTAAGTTATAAAAATAACCTTAGATTCAAACTAATTAATGTATATGGCCCCATCCAGAATAAGGAGAAGGTGAAGGTATGGAAGGAACTTGAGTCCTTTCTAAGAAGTTTCTTGAATGACCTAAGTATCATTGGCAAAGATTTCAATGCCATCACTAAGGTATCAGACAAGAGAGGAGGAAGTAGCAAGCTTCCTCCTTCAGCTATAGATTTCAATCTCTAGATCAATAGGAATTCCCTACTGGAAATCTAGACGGCAGTGAATGCCTTCACCTGGAACAATAGAAGATCTGGTATTTGTAATATTGTAGAGAAACTTGATAGGTTCTTTATCTATGGAGGGCTCTTAGAGCTAAATTACTCCCTAAAGGCAGAGCCTCTCCCTTTATCAGGATCGGACCATTTCCCACTCCAATTAAACTTATCATCCGACCATGCCGCTAAAAAATGCCCCTTCAAATTTGAGAATTTGTGGTTTAGAGATGACAAATTTCTAAACTTACTTGAGAAGTGGTGGAGTAGCTCCATTTTCTCGGGTTTGAAAATGTTTATTATTGCTAGTAAGTTAAAGCTTATAAAAAGGAAGCTCTTAGAATGGAATAGGACCAATTTTGGTAACATCTTTGACAAAAAAACCCTAATAAAGAATGATCTCAATAAGGTTAACACTGAGGTACTTGAAATGGGGATGGATGAACATCTTTTCCTTAAGGAAAAGGACCTACTCTCTGAGTATGAAAAGATACTATCTTACAAAGAGATCTTCTGGAAATAAAAATCTAAGGAGACTTGGCTGAGTGATGGGGACCAGGACACCAATTTATTCCACAATAACACCAAGCAAAGGAGAGGGGTCAACCAAATCTCTAAGATCATGAACAGCCAAGGATCCATCCTATCTAAACTGGATAAGGTTGCATCTAAGGCAGTTAAGTTCTATGAGAATAACTTAAACAATCTTTAAGGTTCCAACCTTAGGGGCCAACTTGATATTATTAAGAATCTCCTGAAACTCATGACCGATGACCAAAACCAATCCCTATTAAATAAATTCTCGGTGGAGGAGGTTAAATCTGTCCTCTTCAAGATGAATCCGAATAAGGCTCCGGGCCTGGATGGCTTCCCTACTAGCCTTTTCCAAAAATGTTGGGGTTTTATGGGAACAAAAATCATGGATGCCTTAGAGGGGGTAAGAAATTTGGGTAAGATTCTCAAAGAAGTCAACAATACCTTCCTTTCCCTCATTCCAAAAAAGAAGACCTAGAGAGCTTTAATGACTTCAGACCAATTGCTCTCTGCAACACTCTGTATAAACTCTTAACTAAAACCTTAGCAGGTAGACTCCAGAATCTCCTCCCCTTAATTATTAGCGAAGAACAAACTAGCTTCATAACAGATAGATCAATCTATGATGGGGTTATTATTGCCTAGGAGGCCATTCATTTGGTTCAGCTCAACAAATCTCTAAGCATGCTAATAAAATTGGACATAAGTAAAGCTTATGACAAAGTTGCTTAGAGGCCTTTGGCATTTCCAAAACCTTGATCAACCTTATCTTCGAATGCATATCCACCCATAGATTCTCGGTTCTGGTTAATGGCTGCCCAGAAGGTTTCTTTAGTAGTTCAAGGGGGCTCAGGCAAGGTGATCCTATGTCCCGCTTCCTTTTCATTATTATGGTTGAAGCCCTAAGCAGATCTATTTCTATTGCCAAAGAGAAGGGAAGGATCCAACATATTCCCATCACCAGTGGCCTCCCCCCCTTCACCCACCAGCAATTTGTTGATGACACAATTCTTTTTGGGCAAGGTGGCTCTAGGGAGGCTCATGCCTTCAAGGACATCCTTAATTCCTACATGTTGGCCTCGGGTCAAGAGGTTAATCTAGCTAAATCTGTAGTTTTTTTGTTCAACATAGACCCCCTTTTAGGAGAGGAAATCTGCAATGTCCTGGAAATTAGTCAAGGATCCCTTCCCTGCAAATATCTAGGCATTCCCATTGACAGAGGCAGGAGATCCTCAAATTTATGGGACAACTTAGTGGACAAGATCGAGTCTAGGATTAGTACTTGGAAAGGGAAATGGCTCTCTTTGGCTGGTAGGGCTACTTTGGCTAGATCAGTCTTATCAGCTATGCCCATTTTCTAGCTCTCCCTCCAATGATTGCCTTCTTCCAAACTTGCTAAGATCAACAAGCATCTTAGAACTCTCTTTTGGCAAGGTGCTAATAGAAACCACAAAATCTCACTCATTTCTTGGGATGAGATATGTACACCCAAAGAGGATGGTGGTGTTGGCATCAAAAACCTACGGGATCAAGGTAGAGCCTTGGGGGCCAAGCTGGTTTGGAGATTATTCAGATCTCCTCACCACAAATGGGCAAGATTACTATACCTCAAATATCTTAATGGAGATGATCCAATCCAAATCTTCAGGGAGTCCAACCCTCCAAGAGGTTCCTACCTTTGGAATTTTATGCTCGATTGTAGGAAGATTATCTCTGACGGGCTAACCTAGAACCTAGGGTCCGGGGATAAAGCCCTCTTCTGGTTAGATTCATGGGGAGGTTATAAAGCCATTGAAAACATCCATGACTTTGGGGTCACCTAGGCCCTTCTTGAATCACATAGAGGACCCTTGCTAAATAGTTATCTCTCCCCTTCAAAGGAAGGGGCTGGTTGGCAATGGATCGAAAGGGATGATGAAGCCATCTTGGAGAGGGACAAGCATAAAATTTTGTCAATTCTTAATTCTAGGAACTTTGTCTTAAGTCATGATGAAGACAAGCTCATATGGGAGGGCTCCTTAAGAGGGGAATACAATTCCAAGGATGGGTATTCTCACATATCCAAAGCAGTTTTACGACCTAAGTCAGCGCTTCCATTGAATCTTTGCTAGGATAGAAACTGTCTGCCTAATGCAGGTATTTTCTCCTTGCTGGTGATCTAAAGCAAACTCCTCACTGCAGACAAATTTAGGCATATGGGATATGAGGGTCCTAGCAGATTTCCTCTACATGAAGCAGAGGAGGAGGACACCAATCATATACTCCTTAACTTTCCCTTTGCTCATCAATGTTGGATTTGGTTCACCAATGAACTTGAATGGTCTATAGCCTTTCCCAACACCATCTTAGGGATGCTCATGGCCTAGCCTCTCCTTAGGCATGGATGTCTATTTGAAGGTTTATGGAGAGCTCTTCCATCATCCATAATGTGGGAACTTTGGAAAGAAAGAAATAGGCATCTCTTTAAGAATGAAAAACTAGATGCCCTAAGAATCATCAATAAGATAGAGTTAGCTGTCACTGAGCTTGTGAACAATAGACTTACCTCAGGTTCACTAAAAAATGCTTCTATATCTTATTGGGATGAAAGGATGAAAAAATGATGGAAGGGCTTGTCCTTTCCTCCCTTTGTAGGAGTAGGCCCTTCGGCCAACCTCTAATCAAGGGTGACATGCAGATGGCAGCCCCCTGGTGAAGGGTGGTTGAAGCTAAACTTTGATGGGGCTGCTTAGGGCAATCCAAGGCAAGCTGGGATTGGATGCATTGTTCATAATTGGGAAGGCAAGGAAATAGCATCCCTTGCCTCTCCAGTTGGCATCAGCACAAACAACTGGGTAGAATTAATGGCCCTGGTGGAAGGCTTCTCTTATGCAAGAAACTTGATGTTAAATGCTTAGATATTGAGGGAGATTCGGCTATAATTGTCAATGCTCTAAGGAAAGGGAGCATGCCTAATTGGAAACTTAATACCTTGTTGTCAAAGGCTATAGACCTATGCAAAGGTCTTGATAGGTTTACAGTTAATCGTATCTATAGGGAAGGCAATAAAAGGGCAGATGAGCTAGCCAGCTTGGGGATTGATGGCATCAAGCTCCTATATATACCAACCTAAGACAAGGTCCTCTTCATGGCCCCAGTATTTGTCCTCATGCCTTCCCTCCCCTCACATATTTCTTGTTTGGATCTTAGCTACCTCATATTAGCTCCATACTCAAACCTTCCCATGAACCCTGTAGTTCAGATAATCATTAATCTTATATATATATCTCTAAGCATATCTAGATAGTTTACATATCCATATTTAGATCTATAAGGAGATTCGGTGTGATCTCAAACTTTCTCTAATATATATATATGGGTGTATGCATATATATAGGTATATATATACATGTATGGATATATGTGTGTGTGTGTATACACACATACACAAACACATACATACATTCATACATAAATACACATACACAGATATATATATACAATCATATGTATGTATGTATGGATGTATGTATGCATGAATGTATGTATATACATACATACACATATATATTTCTTCAGATATACATACACACACACACACACACACACACACACATATATATATATATCCTTGAGATAGATATATTTATATATATATATATATATTTACGTATATATATAAATATATATATATATATATATATTTATTAAGATATAGACTTATATATATACATATATTTTCAAGCATATTTATATCTAGGTAGGTTTGGATCCTAGCAGGCCTATCTTTAGATTGAGAGTCATCTCTAATTGCTCAAATCCTCTAAGCCGCTTATCCATATATTCTCAGAGCCATTGTTTAAATATTCAATTATTTATTTAACCTTCTAGGGATATCTCCTCTTACCTTCATTCAGATAGGTTTTAAAGATTCATATAGATACTTTGTGATTTATTTGGCCTCATTTTCCCCTTCTTACTTGGCTATACCTAAATGTAGCCTTATATTGTCCCGCTGCCCTATCTAGATAAGCTTGAGGACTAATAGAAGACTAAACCATACATTAATAAGTATAGGTTTATAAACATGATTTCATATTTTATCTAAGTATATGTGGCATGGATATAAAGCTAATATTATTAATGTAAAGGTGGCCTTCGTCTAAGACTTAAGCCTTTCTAGTTATCTACTTCTATATTTTCCATCAAGATTCCAAACCCCTATAGTTGTAGAGCTTTAGTTGCCATATGAAATATTATTGTCTGACATTACACGTCAGCTTCCTTTCTCGATCAAGGCCTTTTGACGACTCTTTGCGAAGCCAAGTTTATGTCCCCATAGTGATGGGACAGTTGAGGTACCCTTCGCTTGATGGCTATAGGCATTAGTAATAATGATCTTGCACCTTGAAATTTGCACTCCATGTTTTCTATTTACTCTTTAGTAGTTGCTCATTATGCAGCTTTAAGAGTGTGAGTCCTCTTTTAGAATGCTAAGTTTCTTTCTGTTAAGCTACAATGGATATGACACTCAGGGTTTTGGGGCTGAAACTTCAGATGGCCTTCGTCAGTGAGATTAAGGACGAGAGGTTGAGAGGTATTCTTGTCCAACAAAACCCTTTGATCTTTGGAGCGGTAATGAAATTTTTAGGGAGGGATTTCATTATGAACGAGGACCAAACCAAAGCAAACTCAGATATTGCAGCTATGTTTTTAGCCCTTGCAATGCATTTTGAGAAGGATAGGGACACGATGGTGAAATTATGCAAGAAGGTCTTCATTAAAGACATTCTCGGTGAATTAGAATGGGTTATGGTCAATATAGATGAAGAAATTAGAGCTCCCAAACCACAAGACTATGATATCCTTACTAGAAAGAATATCCTAGTTCCTCACTCCCCTATTCTGATAATTGAAGACCCGGTGGCTTTTGAAGCTCTACGCTCTGTCAGAAGTAGGAATTTCCTATTTATCTCTTGGATTCTCCAAGTTAAGAAACCCCCACGTGAGAAGTGGTTGCAGAACTATTTGGAGGCGGAGAATATCATGATCATCCCTAATCATGTGCCTCTCCCTCATTCCCCTATTGCCCTCTCAGTAGATGCACTAGAGAGCTTCGGGCCTCACCCTCCCCACAAGCTAAGCAAGAAAGGATGAAGGCCCTTGGAATGGCATTCTTCGAGGATGAGGTTACGTTAACAAAAATAATCATTTTTTATTTTAAGCAGTTATAGAATACTTAGAGGCAATGCGCTTAACAGCCTTTTAAATCTTTTGAATAGGAATGCCGCATAGATGGTCTTTCAATACTTTTCCAATGGACTTGAGATGGTTTTGCCTCTTGCTATTTTTTGATTCACAAAGACATGAAGCTATATATCCATAAGTAATATATAGATATGTGATTATGATTATATAAAGGCATAATGTGGATCTTTCAATCTCTATTTTTCTGAAGAAATCTGCTTTCATGGGTCTTTTTCATGCTTCAAAGATAAATATGGGGTGAAGTGTTAATTATGCTTTGAGGCTTCGATTATAAGGGTTTTTTTGCTTTGATACATCTCCTTTTATTGGTAGTCTCAGTTTCCACTATTCCTCCTATGCCCTTCATGAGCACAATCTCGTTCTACCGATATATACTCAGATATTTTATAAATACATATATATATTCATACTTATATATATATAGATATATATATGTATATATACATATATATATATATATACATACATATATTCAAATATATATATATATACATATATATACACATATATAGTCATAAATACACATATATATATATAAACACATGTATACATACATATATATATAGATATATAGATATATATACATATATATATATATATACATACATATATATATATATAGATATATATGTATATATATAGATATATATGTATATATATATACATATATGTATACATGTATAGATACATATATGTATGTATATATGTATACATATATGTATATATATATATATATATATACATATATATCTATATATGTGTATACATATACGTATACATATATGTATACATATATATAGATATATATATGTATATATATATATATATATACATATATGTATACATATATACATACATATATGTATCTATACATGTATACATATATGTATATATATATATATGTATACATGTGTTATATATATACATACATGTATATATACATACATGTATATATAGATACATGTATGTATACATACATGTATATGTATATATACATGTATGTATACATACATGTATATATATATACATGTATGTATACATACATGTATGTATACATACATATATATATATATATATATATATATACATGTATGTATACATATATATATATATATATATACATATATATATATACATTATATGTATACATGTATATACATGTATATATATATATATATATATTTATATATATATATATGTATACATGTATGTATATATGTATATATATATACATATATACATACATGTATACATATATATACATATATACATACATGTATATATATACATATATATATATATACATGTATGTATATATGTATATATATATATACATGTATATATAAATATATGTATATATATATACATACATGTATACATGTATATATATATGTATTCATGTATATATATATGTATTCATGTATATATACATGTATATATATATATATATACACATATACATATATATATGTATACATGTATGTATATATACATGTATATATATATACATATATATATATATGTATACATGTATGTATATGTATACATACATGTATACATATATATATGTATACATGTATGTATACATATACATACATGTATACATATATATATATATGTATATATATATACATGTATATATACATACATGTATACATATATATATATGTATATGTGTGTATATATATATACATATATATATATATACATATATATATATATACATATATATATATATACATATATATATATATACATATATATATATATATATATACATATATATATGTATATATACATGTATGTATATATATCTATATATATATATATATATTCTTTGTTATCTTTCAAGAATATTTATAAGCGTTAACCTACATAACTATATTTACATAAATTAAGGTAAAATTGTTCATGTTCCTTTTTTCTGTTCTTGCCTTCTTTTAAATATTCAGTCTTCGATGCATAAGTCACTCCTCTCCCACCTCACAATCTTATTTTCTTACCTTCAGTCTTAATAGGATATAACTCTTGATAGCAAATCAAGGTAATTTTTGCAAGAGATATTCTTGCCACTAAATGTTTGATTATTCTGGTGATTCAATGTAGATTACTAAATCTAGTAAAACAGGATTTTATCTAAAGTTAATAATGATTGGGGTAAAATAGTAATGTGTATTGAATCTTTAAGACAAATGTTTATGTAGTCATATTGTAGCATTCTATTCTATATACCCAGTAATTCGTATATTTACTTTAGATATTAGCAAAGCACTTGAACATATGCATTTACTGGTATTTACTCACATTGATGATATATATTTTAGAATGCAAATCAATGAGAGTAATTCTAGTGCCACTTGCTGAATTTCTATATTTTGCTATCCGCCTATCATATCTTAAGACTATGGTTTAAAGGTGGCTAACGTGCAAAACTCATGGTTTGGACAAAAATTTATATCCACCATGGTATAATCATACTCCATCATCCTCTTTGCTATAAATGATGGGGAAAGGGAGGAGGGACTGACTGAATCCCATTTACCTACTTTTGTTATTGTAGCCTGGATCTCAACCTTCTCAAGGATCGCATCTAGGAGCATTAACAAGAGTTGATAAGTTGGAGATCCCTTATCTGGTTGGGTCTTGGGTTGATCACTAAGATAAACGAATCTAGAAACCCAACTCAGTTTTAAGTTTTATATCTCTTATTTATGTTCTGTGAGGATAGGTTTCATAGGATAGTTTATTAAGGTATCTCTCTAGATGGATAGTTAAAATTTCATGGATTGATTGATACTAACAAATCTGCCTAGTGTTTGAGTAACTAACCATGCAGGCCAAACAGGTATACCCCAAGCAATTAAGGGATACTATATACAATCAAAGAACATCTTCAGAGCCATGCAGGTGGAAGTTAAGGGATAAATGATTTTTTAAATTTGTAAATTAGGGATTGTAAGGGAGGGGTAAAATAGAAACACCCTGGCCTAGGGTGTTGTTGTATTAAAATCTAGAATTTTTGTATATTGAGTCAGGACTAGCTGGACTATGGTCCCAGGCAATGCCAGAGATTTTCTCGCCTCCACTCTTTCCTACCGGCACCTACACGAGTGGAGTAATGTAAAATTCAAAATAATTAATAAAATTCTTGGCCGCGGCCTCTTACCAATCAAAAATAAATAAAAAAATAAAATGAAATAAGTTCCCCATATATGGGATAGCCTTCTTATTAGCATAGATTATGTTGATACCTTTAATTTATTATCCAATAATATCATCCTTTAAAATATAAGAGGAAAAAATAGACCTTCCAAATAACACCTTGTCAAGAGTTTCATTATTAAAAAAAAAAGTATAACTCTCATTCAAAAAACTAAGATGAAAAAGTCCTTGTTAACTCAAATTGCTAAGAGTATTTGGTTAGGTGCTTAATTTTCTAATTGCCCTAGTGATTGGGATTCAAGAATAATATCTACTACATGGAACCCCTCTAGAGTTAAAGGGTTTTAAGTTAATAGATGTAAGAATGGGTTGTCTCTCTTTTTAACATCCTAAATCTTCTACTAAATGGACTCTAGTAAATATATATGATCCCAGTACTAGACCTAGGACAAAACAACTTTGGGATTCCTTAAGGAATTTTAATAATGGAATAACTTCAAAGAAATGGATGTTTGGAGTAGATATTAACTCCCCCATTTTTCAATTAGAGAAGTTAGCTAGCTTAGAGGTGGACTTATCATCTTTTGCAAACAATTATTGGTATTTTGAACACTTCAAAATATCCATTTGGATAAGCTTATCTATCTCTAAAATAATTTGGATAGAAAAGTCCTCAAAAAAAGGTATTAAAAGCTTACTCGAAATGGCAATCTTCATAGCATAGAAAGTACACACAAACACTAAATATTTGGTTACTATCTTTAAAAGAATCACAATGTGAATTATGTATCACAATTTCAATTTTAAACTCCTTTACATATGTTCTTAGCAACTTGAGTTTTATTGTGAAGTCTTTTATATTTTCAAAATTTTATGAATTTGGACTTATTAGTTAATTCTCTAGCAAATATCCTTGAATTTCATCTATCTTTTCAAACAAATTTGTCATTTTTTTCCGTATAGCCATAGGTGTATCCAAGATACATAGAAGTATAGAGATCCAATTTCTTCTTCACAACTATTCAAATATTTATTCTTTTTAGCTTAATCATATTTTTGTTTCTCATCAAGCCCATGAACTATAATTTTTAACTATCAACATTTTTCTCAATTCAAATTTCCATTTTGGGTAGTTGTACGGTGTTATAATTATATTTGAAGCTTATTCCATGATGAAAAATGAATACAAATAAAAGGGAATGCAACCATAAATATGAGAAGAAAAACCAAAAATTTGCTCAATAAAAGACCCCACAAAGCAATATATGATATTGGTACTTTATGATTAATAAAATTGCATATGGTACATATCAAAAATAGAAAACGATGCTTGATTTTAGTTCATACATTTTGCCAAATTTGTCCTCAATCTTAAAGTACATTTTTAACATAGAATGAGATGAATCTAATCATACCACTAAAAGGTATAGTAAAAATTATGCCCTTTAAAAATAAATAACACTCAAAAATGTTTTTTAAGGAATGAGAATGAAGCTATGAGAGTTCCTAAAATGAGGATCACTCAACAACAACTTTGAAAATTTACAATTTGTAAAAGTGTCACACACAAAACTCAAAATATGACTAGAGAGGGGCTATATTGGAGTGAATTGTTGACACTCATTTATCTATTTAAATTATCATAGTATCTTCTAAAAGTTTTTTTTCCATTGAATTTAAGATATTGTATTAGTAATGGTCATTTGGTCATTTAATTTGAGATAGTTGTATGAAAATTTTTGAAAATTTTGTACCACAAAAATATAAAAATAGTGGTTTATGAGCCTTCTAAATTTAGTGGATGGGTCTATTTAGGTCAAAAATGATAAAAAATGAACCTATAATAGAAGTTACAAATAAAAACACCAGGTCTAGTAATTTAATCAAGTTTTCCTAATTCTCTAGGTTGTCTAATGATACAAGAGAAGAACATAATTAACCTTTTAATATCCACCAATGTTTTTACCCATACAATAGCTCATACTTTATTACCCAAAGGTTTTATATGGTTCTTGTAGATCTAAACCTTTGGCACCATGTTAGAGTCACTCAAGGAGTAAACCTCCCTTGAGATCTCATACAAAGACAAAAGTAATCTTATATAAGAGTGAAAAATAAGAGCATAATTTTTAATAATGGATGGAAAATATATTAGATCAATATGATCAATGATGTGCGTGCGCACGCGCACGCGCGCGCGCGCGCGCGCGCGCGTGTGTGTGTGTGTGTGTGTGTGTGTGTGTGTGTGTGTGTGTGTGTGTGTGTGTGTGATCTATCTAGTATAATGAAATATACATATAAGAGTTTTTTTATACTGAGAAGGGTGAGAGATAGGACTAACTAGGATGATGAAAAATGCCTTAATCTTATGTCATGTGAAGATGAGTCATAGTATATGGTAATGGCACATGAAACCTAAGACCTTCTAAAAATAATTCTAACTCACTAAGTAAGCTCAACATGTGAACATGTGTGAAAATGTCCTAACTAGGAACCTATTACATAATGTACCTTATTAAACAAAAAATTATAAAACTAATAGGAAACACTCTAGTTCACTCAATTTTTGCACATGAATAATGAATAAATAATAATATGTTGAACAATAATTACAAAGGTATTTTATAGTAATCATGTAGAAGATTTTTAATAGAGCATTTTGTCTAACATTGAAATTTTATATTTCTAGATTTGAAAATGGATTTAATATTTCATATGTTTATGAGAGAGTCTAGAGATCCTAATTCAAAATATTTAAGATATTTTTTGTGTAGATAAATTTGAGCTTCATCCAACACAATTTTGTAGAATTTATAAGGGAATCTATCACAATCAAAAGTGATATTAATAGCAATGTTACCAACATTACCATAAAGCTCCTCTTTGTTGGAAGTATGTGTTGATGTGGTTGTCATTGATGTCAAACTTGTTGTTTTGGATAGGTGTTGGTCCAAAATGTATGTAGTGTAGAAATATCTTGTTGTGTTGGTGATGCAATTGTTCTATTGGTTGTTCTTAAAGTGGTGAGGTCTGAGAAGTGTTGTTGATGTTGTTTGTTATTGTTATCTTCTTTGGATATAGTTTTGGTATCATGAATATGATAGTTTTGTCATTTGATAATATCTTTGTGTTCTTCAGGTGTTCTAGCATTGATCATAAATGGTTGTAATATTATATGTTAGCACTATTCTTAGGTCTAGGTATGTTTTGTGGAAGGTGGTTTGATATGATATGAATCTCACCCAAGAATATGAAGTTTTGGATTAGATTTATTTGCATTGGAAGATATGTTTTTACCGTTAATTACTTATATGGATGTGTAGCATGTTGATATATTGTTATTTATGTTTCAATGATTGTGGATTGGTGAATTGATCTTTGGAAGATGTGTTTTAGTCCCCTCTTTCTCTTGGAGTGGATCAACATGTGTGTTTTTATTGCCAAAAGTATATTTTTGTTTAGGCTAACTTGGGTCAAGCTTTGATGGTCTATCTTTTATATAAGGAATGAATGTAATTGAGCTAAGGGTGTGATGTAATGAGAAGTGTAGATGTTTGATGTGAAGACATACAACAAAATTCAATGAAGAGTAGAGAAGAAGAGTTATGTTTGAATGATATGCAAGCTATTTTGAGACTATGTCAGAGATATCAGATAGAATGTTGATAGTTGAGGTCTGAGTTGTGTGTTGATGTTGGTTGCTTGATGTAGAGTTCAAGGACAACTCCATGATTAGGAGATCCTTATTTTTAGATCATTATTGTATCTTTCCCTAATGCAATTGGCTTCAAGTTTGCAAGTTTGGAGCAGTGAACTCTTTTCATTGTAATCTAATTGTAAAGTTGAAAATTGAACCCGAGTGGTTCCCCACTTAGGAGAGAGAAAGGAAACCAATAGGATGATTTTTAATTGAGAGATACTTTACATTCAAAGGACAGGTTGAATCCAGTAGATCCAAATTCAAGGAGAATAAGGATGTGAATACCAAGTGGATTGCAAGGCTTAGAATGCAATTTTCCCTCTTTTGTAAATAGATATGTTGACTTGTTGACTATGTAGAGAAGGGAGACAAAATGGATGAAATAAGGAGATACTAGTTCAGGATCGCAATGTAACTTCATATCTTAGATATTTAGACTAATACGGATCTATCGTGCAAATTTGGAGAAAAGACATCAGGACCAGGTTCAAAGTGTACTTGGTCCTCCAAAAACACCAGTTGAAATGGGTTTTTCCATCTCTACAAATGAAGCTTGAACTTGCAATTACAGTTGCACACCTGCAACCTATACACAAAAAATAAGGGAAGAAAGGTTGTGGATAGGATTTTGCCTCAGTCAAACCCTGATTGAGGAATCAACCTTGAAAGAAAGTAATTGCAAATGCTTAAATGTAAATAATGGAAATGCATACCTTGTAGATCTACAATTTGTTGATGATGGTTTCTTTTCTTCTTGACTGTAATCACAAATTTTGTATGAAATGAAATGTAACATGACAAAACCCTAACAAACACACATGCTTGTAAATGAATGTTGTAATGTTGCTCCAATGGATGAATTAAGAAGACACATAAAGAAAAGAACTTGATGGATTCTTAAAGACTTGAATGCTGGATGACAATAGTGAAGTCATTCTCTTCAATTTCTCTTATTCTCCTTATGCTCGTATATGCTTGATATGCTTGTATCTCAAATGGGGGAATTGAATCTCCTTTTATACATGCCTGAGACGATTAATTTTCATCCCACTGAAGGCCAACATCGGGGAGATTAAATCTTGAAACAAAACTAGGTTCAAGGGTTGGATGAAACTATCTTAGGGCCACCTAAAGAGGAGGGGACAGGGGCACCATGCCCTTTTCCAAGGTGGATAGGGGTTCCAAGCTCATGTCCTACCCTATTTTGGGGCCTGGATAGGGTCTTGAGGTGATATCTAGGCTGAGATGAAAGGAGGTTCAGAATAAGGTGCAGAAAGGGGTCTCGATTGAGTAGGGAAATGTTGTGGAAAATGTGAGGGCTTAAAATATGGTAAAAACTGCAAGGGTCACAATTTTATGATGCTACACTAATATACATAGTGGATATGTATTTGTGGGAAAGTGCATACCATGGTTTTTCCCTATTTGAGTTTTCCATGTAGAAATTATTGGTGCTCATGAGTTTGATGTCTTTCATTTCTTAATTGTGTATGTGCTACATTAATTTTTTTTTAAGACTGATTCACCCCCCCTCTTAGTCCTAACTTGGACTCAACACTCTTCATACATGATTTTTTTATAAGCCATTGAATAAGTCGAAAAGAGATAGTATAACATCACATCCAAGAATTATTTGAAATCTCTATTCATTAACTTGTGAATAGTCTTGAGAATTCAACATATTTAATAGTGCATTTGGAAATATTCGTTTCAAGGTAACCTCTTTCAAGAAAAAACCTTCAAAAAAACTAATTAAGAAAACCCTTTTCAATTCAAATTTTAATGTTTGAAAAGTGGGACACACTAATGTGAATTAATCCTTAAATAAATATAATTATAAAACTTTATTTTAATCTCAAAACTACGTTTATCTATGTTTTATCTAAATCTATTATTTCTTTCACCTTTAGTTCTTTTAATTATCATAAATGGATTGGAAAAATTCTATAGAATTTTTGTTGCCAACTATCAATTGTTGAATATTGGGTTTGGCCTAAACTTCTCTAGTTGTGTACAAGTTCAAAACTTGAACCCAGTTGCATAGTTTGTTTACTTCAAGATGTAAGTGTTTCTTTAAAGGAATTTCTTTGAACAAGGTAGAGGGCTATTTGGTGGCCATAAATACTCAATATTGGGTTTTGCAGGCAATAAAATTAGATAAAAAATAATTCAACCCATGTAACTTTAGAAATGAGACATAGGGTTATAAACATGTTATAAATAAAGTATATAGAGCCTATGATGAAGCAATAATATATTAAAGAAAAATGTCTTGTCTAAAACTTGAGTATTTGAAGACCCCATTGCACCATGAAATATATTGGAGAGTGGGAAAAAAATTTAACATACAATTGAAAAATATAATTGTACATAAAGTATAGTACATAATTGTCATTATATTACACTTCCTATTTCACTACACAAGTTGTACTAGGTATATAGTGTAAAAAACGTATCTTGAAAGACAAAATGGGATAATTAACATCAAAATTTATTTATAAAGTAAAATCCTACTTCTCTTTCATCAACTCCCCATCTCATTGTATTACTTGTTCGATGCAACCTCAACCATATAAAAATACCTTTAAAAAATAGTGTCTTCCCTCAATACTTCATATGCAAGCTAACATTAGAAAAGGTACTTATTGCATCATTTGAGGCATAGGTTTTAAAATCCCAAAGAATTACCTATTAATCTTTAATAGGATTCATAAAGCCTTGTTATAATAGTTGAAACCATGAATAACATAATGCGGTTTCCATTTAATAGCCATAAGTGTCACCAAACCACCACATCATTTCTCATCATTTGAAATGAAAAAATATTCGGCCTTACGACATGATAGATTCAAAATAATAAGAAATTAAATACCTCAATCATGTAAAAATCAGTATTTCTATAGAAGCCAATTTCTATCAATATTCTTGCACAATAATTTAATATTTTAAATATTTTAAACCCTTCACTTCCCTTAAGAAGTAAATCATTAAAGAATAGTTCTAATGATACTTTTTAATAGTCCAACCCTTTTAAATAAAAATAATTATTCTATAAATTTTGACTTGGGTATTGAAAAAACTCTCCACAATACATACTATGTTTTTTAGGAGAAAATTCCTCTACTTTAACAGATTCAGGGGGGTTGTGAGAAAGTTAATTCTCCTTAGGGGAGGAAGAGGTTTAAAAAAATGGGGTGTTCCATATAATTAACAAAGATAAAATACTTGTATGGAGGTGTATTCTTGAGTAACGTGGTTTACTAACCTCCTTGGATGACTCACCAAAAGAACAAATAATTTTTAATGAACCCACCACCACTTCAACTAAATTTAGCATTAGAATTATACATGGAATGCACCATAGGATCCAAGATTTAAGCAATTGCACCATTGATATGACTAATTCATTATGGATGCTAGTTTTAGACCCTTTGTTGGCACTTTGTGGCCACTTCAGTATGATTATTGGTATCAATCTTGTTGAATCTCCAAACAACTAAGAGGGGGGAAAATCATTTGTCAATTAAAAATTTTAATTCTTTCATAGATCTGAAATAACCAACTTATTTATTATTTAACATAAACTGATGATGATTAAAAAAACACACAAAAATAATAAACACCAGATATGGCATGGAAAACCATTGAAGGGAAAAACCACAGAGAATGTAAGTTCTTGATATATAACACCTATTAGGGTGGCACTGGTTAAGGTGATTTTTATAGGAAGACTCACTACCTAGAAAAGCTCACTGCCATAAGAGAAAGAAAGAAATTAAAATCCACCACTGTGACACACTTGCCACTTACAACAATGCTGAAATAGCCTCTGGTGCTTAACAACACACTACACACCATCACACAACATCTCACATTAATCATTAGTTGAATTTATCTTTTCAGGCTTTCATATCTTTCATGCCCTATTCATTCTAACCACCCTTTAGTTATACTATCCTCCTAACTACGTAAGCTTCCAAGTCAGTCAAACATAATTTGAAATAGGTATGTACTAACCATTCCCATGGTGGAAAGGGAATAAGAAGTGGAACACATCATAACACACTTCATTGGTCAGATCAACACATTACACATCCATCACAAATACTGGAGCCAAAACAAGACTCATATCCTACACAAATATCATTACACAGTCTCCAATTCCAGATCAAATCGGACCAAAAATAGTACTTCTCAGCCTAGAAAAATAATAATGGAACCAAGGTAAACATTAATCCAAGAAATCAACACCATATCCATAAAATGGAGAAATCTAGATCACAAACAACACTATCAATTACTTATCAACACTGAAAATCATCCAGAGAACAACTTTCAAAGCACCAAATAGTTTGGGAAACATATTCCAGATCACTAAATCAAAAAACCAATACCAATACGATATATTGAAATCAATGATAACCATTAGTGACAACCATATAAGCACCATCAACATCACATTTATAAAAATCTTCACCTTTGTCATTGATGGTAACATTCATCAACAAAATATGAAAAAAACTTGCTTTCTATATCTTTGCAACTCTACAAATCTCTATGTATCTCTCTCCCTTTGAAATCAAGGACAAAGGTAGGCATATCTCCCCCTATTAAACTTAATTTTCTCCATATAAGAGGAATCCCCGAAGCATTAGTCCAGACAAGAATGATCATGCAATTTACTAGACCAATGTGTTAGTCCCCCTACCCTTCTTTTTAATTTTGGAATGACCATCTAAATTTTTTCTAAGCATTTCTTTATCACTTCATGTTTCAAGCTCCTTGTCATGGGCTTTATGTGATTTCAACGTCTTGTCACGTGAGGTGTCTCTTTTCCAAGCTTGTCACGAGGTTAGGAATTTTTGAAAGTATTCGAGTACTCAATATCCCATTTTCTTGTGATTTGGTCGCTCAAGTGAGAGTTGTGGAAAGTTTGTAAGTCCCGATTATAGGTTCATAATTTTATATTTCTCTCAATTAAGAGAATTGTCAATCCCACCTAGGTACAGACTAATCTTGTTTACCTTGACTATAGGAACAAAGCGAAATAAAAGACTATTTTAAAAGTTGAAATAAATGCAACATTTAAGGCATTCCCTATCACTAGAGGACACAGATGAGGTGGTAGATAATTTATGAACCAACACTCATTTCTGAGTTTTCACAAAGTGAATTATCTATCTTGTGTCCATGCAGAGTGTAATACAAAACAACTGGGCAGCCGTGAAAGACACAGAGGTTGAATAGCTGAACCTAGAGACATTCCTACAAGATCTTGAAGGAGATAGGAGAGCTCCATTGTAGGAAAGAATCCTTCAGGGTGGCTTGGATTTGATAGCTAGTTTTTTGACTTCCATACCTTGTGTAGATTCAATTATTGCATGCTCTAAAAGATACAACCTAAAGACATAGGAAATTCAAGCAAACAAGGATAGGGTTGTAGCACAGATTAATGCTAAAAGCATCTCTCATGCTTTGTGCCTTCTTGAGAGGAAATCCTCTGAAGACATCTCCATTCTAGCTGGTGAAGAGTATTTTAGAATGCATGGAGACTATTTTATGAAGTGTATTGCCAAAACTTGGTTGAAGTGTGAAAAAGGAGGTAAGTCTCAATTGCCTGCCAAAGTGAAAAGAATGCATTTTAAGGATGAATTTTTATAGATTATAGTCCTTCTGCATCATGTTGTAGGGAATTCTTACACTAATTCTTTTGATTTTTGTATGTGTCATTTTATCTTGGTGATTTACACTCCCAAGAGTTTTATTAACTGGGCTTCTATCATTAGATATTATTTGCATGAATAAATGCAAAATTTTCATTAGTCCCTTGCCTTTCATATGTGTGTATATTTGATTTTCATACTAGCTAGTCAAGAGTCCACTTGGCTAGGGTTGGAATTGTATCATCCTCTCCCTACATTTGCACCCATCTACTGGGACCTCACTGTGCATAAGGGTATGCAGACATTTTCTCATGTCAATGATGTATTATTGATGGGTATAATTAGAAAACTAGAAGGAAACCCTGGTTTATGGATTTCCCATGACTCTACTACCTTTGTGATGAATTTTGGAAGTTTGTTCACCCAATTCGATAGGTTCACATACCTTATAATTAGGGTTTTTGAAAAGGCCTCGTTGAAATTGTCGGTTTTCCATCTGATGATATTGTTTTCTTGGATATTTTTTGTGAGATGGTTATGGTGAATGTTAAGTATTTAAAAATGGGAAAGAACAAATAGCCCTTCCCATTATCCACAGCTCATTTATCTTACAAAAAAAATGATGTTGCTAAGGCCATGGAAACAATTCTAGAGAAGTTTTATTTTCAACCTCTATTGTATAGAAATAATTTTGAAAGAAAGATATATGTGAAGCACAATTTGTATGGAGCCAAAGGTTATATGCATCAGCTTGAACTCAAAGATTTTTGAGAAGATTGTTTAGATGGCATTGAAGTGTTGAAAATAAGTTTCATGAGACTTTCTTTGCAGTAAATTCATACTCTTGGTGTCTCTTTCAGTGTATCAAATGATGTGATTGAAGATGAGGTCATTTTGGACCCAGAGTGTCATACTCTTTTTAATGTGGCCCCCATGGAAGTTGATTAGTCCAAAGAGGAGGTCTCAAACCAAATGGTTCACATCGTTCCAGTATTGAGAAGAATATCTGATTGGTTAAATGGAAAGTGGAAACACCATGTCAGCTCCTCAGAAAGTAAAAGGTCATCATCCTATAGAGAGAAAGGAGTAGTTTCCTCTTCCCTTATTGCAGTATCAACAAACAAATCTGTAGATAAGTTACTAACCCAAGCTTCTCAATCAGGCAATGATGGGGATAAGCCTGAAGAAATTGTTGTTAGGCTAAAGTCAACCGATGAATGGGATGATAGAGTTATGCCATCTAGAGGGAAAACTCCTCTTATTTATTCTAAATTTATTTACCAACAAATAATTGATGATCATTCTTTCTCTAATCTACTTGACATCCCCTCCTCTCTTGTGAAAATAACCTGAAGCACTATTAATAAAGAGTGTAGACTTGAAACAACCTCTTCGACATGGCCAAAGACAGAGGTAGAGAAGAAAAGAAAAGTAATTTTATATCTTGGTTTATAATTTATTTTATTTACCCCTTTTTATTAGGACACACTACCCACTAATCCCTCCTTTTATGTTCAAGTAAACATCCCATTCTTCACTTTTCTTTACCTAATGATGGATCACTAAGTATGATCCAAAATTTAAATCAGGAAAATATAAATAAAGAATTCTTAATATATCTTTACCATATAGAATTTTTTCTAGCTATTACTCTCTTCATAGATCCATTATTAGATGTAGTCCTCTTTAACTACTTTTCAATATTATTTTATATTGAATTAAAATATTCCAAACTCAAGGCTACATGGTTTTTTTTCTAAATCCATTGTTTCTCACTCATAAGGAGACATCAACACATATTAAATATATATATTAAATTTAGAGCCACATTCTATGGATAGCTTGATCGAATAATATTTCTAGTCACCCTCCCACATTATTTGTATAAATTTTGGTGTTCTATTTGAGAAATCACTTTCTCTTAATCTAGGGCCATTAATTCCCTAGTTAGATTTTCCAAAGTAAACTTACTTTATTGAGTTTTTGCACATCCTTCACAACATTATTTCTCTCTAGGAAGGGATGGAATGAGCTATATGTTCTCAATGACCTAAAATGCTTTTAAATAATTACTTCATTAATTCTTACATCCACATTATTTATCACTTCATTCTTTTCATACTTTGGGAACATATCTTTAGGCTTCACTTTATTCATTGAATTTAAATGCTATTCATTGATTTCTAAACTTGCACTACCATTAAAATTTAATTATTCATACCATTTAAGAGATATTTCCTTTAGATCCTATACTTTAAATGCTAATTACCAAAGTATTTTGCTATATTTTATCCCATACAATCTCAATAATTCTTATTAAACATATGGCCTCACCCAGTTCATATAAATGATTGGTTTATAGGAACTTTTTAATGAGTATTTTCTTTTTTTTTTTGCGAAGGAGAATGATCTCAAATTCTTCATTCTTGTCCATGACATATTCTACCAAGCCTATAACTCCTACATTCAATAGAAAAAACTGAAAAGCTATAGGAAACTATTTATTCACAATCTTGTACATTTGGACTCTTTTGTTTGGATACATATATTTATCATCACTAAATTTTTCATTTCGACACACTCACTTGACTCTTCAACATGTTCTTTCTATCCTTTAGTAAGTTGTCATTATCTTTAACTATAAAAGATTGCTTGGATTATTAAACTATTTTGAATTAATTTTTAAAGTTAAAATTTGACATTGGCAAAAAAATTGTGAGCTTTGACTTGCCTTTGACCTCTTAGTTATATGCAATTATCCTCCTTATATAAGGGTATTTGACAAATATAATAAATATATAATGATAGACTAGTTCCTCAAATCACTATTTCTTTTTGAATACCCATAATAGATATAGTTCCAAAGTAACTATGTAATTAAAATCACCATAGAACTGTATTACAAGGTGTGGGCATATATAAAATCACTTGACTTATATCAATTGAGCGTATAATAGCTAATAATCTACCTAATGAAAAAAATGACTTGCAATAATGTCTAGTGTTTGGAGGATTGTGGATTGACTAAGTCATAGTTGCCTCACTAAACTCCAAAGATGCAATATTGTAAGAGAGAAAAAGTAAAAGTGAGAAATTTGGGAGGGGTGATTGATCCAAATCTATGTTCAACCCTTATACTAATTACAGGAAAAAATAAGTGATTAGATTTATGAGCATCTCCTAGACTTATATAAGAGATGGGTGATTAAGAATTTGGGTAATAGATTAACTCCACACTAAGGATGAACTTTTAATAAGGAATATGACTCTTTTTTTCTTCACTTATTTAATGTGTGTGGGAATGCACACATGCACGTATCTATGTGTGTGATAATATAGACTTGTATTAATACTAAGTTTTTTAAGTGTCACTCTCATAATTTGAATTGAATTAAAATCTAGGATTGCAGATATTAAAAATAATTTTCTTTTACATTAATTTTTTTAAGTTTTTATCTCTTTTAGAATAGTAAACCCTCTTAATCCAAACCAATGCAAATTGTGAAGGGACAATGGATCAATTCTAAGGCTTGGGTAAGTTAAGATGCTAAGTGCAAGATATGGATACCTAGTACTTTATAGGACTTCCTCCTTATTAGTGAGAAATAAACAATTTCCTATTAGCTTATAGGTAGTAATATAAATTAGGTGAAATAATGATTCTCTAGCTAGATAATAAAATTAGCTCAAGTATATATCAATTTATTTTCTATTTATTTTTATCTAAATAGCTAGGATGTTAATAGATAATGATTAAATATGAATATAAAATTTATTATGACCTAGTAAGGACAAATAATGTATTGTTAATATGTAGTTAGAATATAATAATAAATAGGAAAGACTAGTCACTCAAAATAGCATGTCTGGATGGACAAAATGCAATGTGAGTGATATTTTTACATTTGTTTATATCTTCATTAACAAAATTTTGAATTATCAATTGACCTAATGGAGCTTCAATACAAGGTGATGCTCTACAAAAAGGGCAAGCGTTAGATCAAAACCTGTGGTAGGATAACATACAAACAACAAGAAACAAGTGTTAAGGTTAGTGCTATTCAACCAAAGATCAACCTAAGCAAGCATATCAAATGAGACACCAAGAACAAAGTAAAACATTTAACTACAAATGTAAATGCAAGAAGACATCTCCAAATGCCTTCTACCATACTCTTGGCTCCTTCTCCTTTGTTCCTCTCCTCTCCAAGTTCCAAACTAGTGTAGCTCTCAGCAGCTTTTTGCAGTATGGATGCTTATGGAGGTTTGAGATTGAAGTATTTGCTCTAAATGTGAATAAAAAGATAATACTATGCTATTGATACTAAAATGATTTATTTTAACCAAAATGACAATATATGAGTTGATTATGCTAAAATGCTCTCTAAAATTCACTATAGCTTAAATGCATACAAGTTTTCAGGATCTGGATTATGAAGAAATAAGATTTGTTTATAGGAAAAATGGAGCAATGGATGGTTGAGATTGAGTAATCTCAACAAGGGTCGGGATTGAATGATTTGAGATCCATGTGAAGGCTTTCAACCTAATCCTAGGATGACAAGTGTCAATGTGAGATAGGTTGAGAGGAGAGGGAATAAGCATTAAATGCTTGACATGACCTTGGGAGTTAAGGTCAAGGTTAGTTGAATGAATAAACTCTTTATTCAAAAGAATAAAAGCTTTTATCCAATGGATAAACTCTTGTGCAAAGGCAAAAGGGATAAACATGGTCAACGCAATAAATTCTTGAGGAGACACATGAGTGCAAGTTGAAATAACCATAAATGGTTATCTAAGAACCATTAATGGTCATGTAAGGGCCATTAGTGGTTTTGGAAGACTTTGAAGGTTAAATTGTTGAACACATAAAGCATTAAATGTTTTTCAAAGACTTTGAAGTCTTTGAGAAGTGACTCCAAGTTGCTTAGGAATGTGACAATAACTAGGGAATCGATTAGGCTAATTAGGAAAGGGTTAGAAGAATCTAGAAGGGGATTAGATTTGCAAGTGGGTTTGGTGGGTGAGGGAAAATAGGATTTTTATTAAAATAAAATTCATTTATTTCAATAAATATGTGCAAGTTGCATTTGTAGGAAAATGCAAGTGGGGGGATTTATGATTTAAATAAATGATTGATTTAATTTATTTAAAAGAGAAAAGGGGGGATTTAATTAAATAAATAGTATTTATTCATTTAATTGATTTGAATTAAGTTTAATGAATTAATTAAAATAAATTGAATAATTTATTTAATTAATAGGAGAATGTTTGGAGATGAATTAATTAAATATTAATTTAATTAACTTATGGCTAGTGGATTTTAAATTAAATAAATAGCAAATATTCATTTAATTTAGAATGGACAGATTTATGTGACTACATTTGCCCCTCTTTGAGATGGTGCAGTTTATTACATCATTTCAAAGAGAGGAAAATAGGTGTGAAGAAATGCCCCATAAAATGTAAATTTAATGGGTGGTATGCCCCCTTGAGAGATGAGCTGAAAAATTTCAAAAAACTGGGTGATCTGTCGAAAAAGAATGAAAACTGGCAGGGTGGTAGAAGAGAATAAGTTAGCAATGTGGGTAAAAAATAGAAGAAATCGGAGGTAAAATGGAGAAATGGGAGGCTCGGGAAGTTGACGGAGACCACGACGATGAGCAGGGGAAAGTTACGGTGACTGTGAAGGGTTTAAATGGGGAGAAAGTGGTGAAAATAGGATCATTTGTTACCGTGACCAGTGCAAAACTAGAGCTCTGATAGTGAATTTTGAGAGGAGCAAGCAATAGTTAGGATGCCAGTACCCATTGCAGAGCACCGTTTCGAGTGAGTCCATTGATTCCAGCAGCCAGACAACTACGGACCAGTGGTACACAAATTGAATATTTTGGATTTCATGCATTTTTGATATGTTGTTTGCTAAGTCTAAGTTGAGTTAGGACAATAGCGCTGAAACTATGTTTTAGTGTTTTTGTCCAATGAATTAGCGCTATTGTACCACAATGGTGCTATTGTGGTGTTGTTTGAGTGCTTTTGAAACAGATTAGCAGTATGGAAGGCATGTTTAGGTGCTTTTGTTTTGTGAGCACTATTGAGGGGTCAATTGAGCATTTTTGTCTTTAATCAGCGCTATTGCATAGCTGTTGTAGCGCGTTTGTAGTTTTAGCACTTTTGCATAGCTAATTAAGCACTTTTCTTAGGGGTTTAGCACTATTATACAGAAGTAGCACTTTTGTTTGCAAGATAATAGATGCCCCAGTTTGTGTGAACAAAAATTTCCTGATGTCAATGATGGATGGATGGCAATGCAAAGTGGGAGTTGTTTTGAACCATAGTAGCCTTGATCAGAATTAGGTTATTAGGATAAATGCCTCTTGAAGTCTAGGTGTGCCATGATTGCTTACTTGTTGAGACCCAAAGATACATGATCAAAGTATCTGTTGATAGTCTAGGTTTAAACTTAAGAAAGTTTGAAAACAAAACAATTGATGAGGATTGATTGATGCCCGTGTGCAGGAGGATCTACGCATGTTACAGTTACGTGAGAGACATCTAGTGACACAGGGGTTGCAGGATTGGTTGATAGAGGCCGAGATTGATTGCATTGCAGTGACTAGGTTGTATGAAGTGATGCATATGCCTGTGATTCAAATGAATCACAGGTTGATTACAGCTTTAGCAGAGCGCTGACATAGTGAGAAGTGCACATTTTACCTTGCACAGGGGGAGATGATAGTGACTTTGGAGGATGTGTGGCATATCCTTCATAGTCCCATTCGGGGTGAGCTAGTCACCTATGACAGAGCATGGGGGACTGTAGCAGTTCAATGAGTCTTTGATGAGGACATGTACATTGATGATGGCTCGATCACCTGGGAGGATATCACTGCTTTATATGAGCCTCTACCAGTAGATTTGTCAAGCATTGTGGGAGGACTACTATGCCCAGATAGGCGATCACATGGTCAGGCCATTGGTTGGGGACAGGTGATCAAGATGATGATTACAGAGGGGACCTAATTTTCTTGGGGATTGTGCATGTTGGGGCACCTATATCAGGAGCTACATGAGGGGGTATATCATGGGAGGGGTTCATTAGCAATGGGAGTCATGCTGCTACACATTTGGGCATGCGAGCACTTACCAGTGACCCAACCAGTGAGTTTGAGATTTCGGGCAATCGACCAGCTCTATATGTTTATGTATAGTGGTATGATGAGTCAGCCCCACCTGGGGAAGTTAGAGTGGTGGTGGCGGACATTGGATGATCTGGATGTCATGATTTGGAGACCTTATCTAGAGTGTGAGCCATGGGAGGATGATGCGAAGGCACCGCCATATGTTTTTATGACTTAATTCCTCATTGGGAGGACATCTTATCATGTAGAGAGATAGGTGTCAGGCAGGGTTCTAAGGTAGTTTGGATGGCAGTAGGGACTGCTTAGGGGATTGGGGGAGTATGCGAGAGTGGTCTGAGAGAGGTATGCATGGGGGCCAATACTTCCATATGATCAGGCTTTGGCAGAGTTTTGGATGCTTTAGGTGAAGCCATGGGATATACGACTGAGGGTGGTGGATGCTGGGGTGTCAAATGAGTATACACAGTATATGGCAGCTCATCCAATTTTGCGGATATCTGATCCAGTAGAGCCGGTTTCTGCTTTTGAGGATGAGAGGGGACAGCGACAGAGGAGGGGAGGAGGTTGAGGACCAATAGCAGGTGGAGGAGGGAGAGGAGATGGTGGGGGTGCAGGAGGAGAGGGTGGAGGTGGGGGAGGAGGAGGAGGAGAGGGTGGAGGTGGTGGAGGTGGTGGTTTAGGTGGCTTAGGTGGTCAGGTTTAGTGAAGAGGGAGAGGCGGATTGCCACTGTGGATATCACAGGGGTCGTTGGTGCCCGGAGGAGTCAGATTAGGTGGCCGAAGTATGGAGAGGGAGATCCTGATGGACATAGGGGAGGGAGCTACTGGAGAGGCACCTATGGAGACAGGGGAGGGAGCAACAGGGGGTGGTGATCCTTGGGAGCATATGCTAGCTCATTTGCATAATCGACTGACAGTAGCTGAGACACGGGTGGAGGATCTGGAGGCAGAGGTTGCAGCGAGAGATGTGCAGCTATTTGCATGAGAGTTGAAGTTGACTATGGTGCTGCAAGAGAGAGATCAGGCTGTTGACAGGGTGGTCTAGTTGCAAGAGAGAGTGAGGGTTTTGGAGGGAGTACATGGACAGGGGCCATCTATGGAGGCATTGGCGAGGGAGGTACGAAGAGCAGGTGGAGAGGTTGATTATTGGCAGGGCCTATATGAGTAGGTGGTACCATCCAGTCAGTGAGCACTGAGTTATTCACAGATGCGATAGGCCAGATCAAAGTGATCGGAGAGGAAGCAGAGTAGTGGGGGTGTAATGGGTCCTTTATGGAGAGATAGGTCAAGGGGTACAGGAGCTAGTGAGGGTTTGATGAGGCCTCTATGGAGAGATAGATCGGATGGTGCAGGGACTAGTGGGGGAGCAAGTGGTGATGGTGGTGCAGCATCTGGTCAGAGTGGCATCTGAGAGAGCATTTTGGTATGCATGTATTTGTATTGTTATATTGGACTATGTCTTGGATGGCTCTTGGTAGTTGATTTATTGTAGACTTCATTGTACTCTGATACATGAGATGATATATATGAGGAGATCCTATTTTTTTATTATATGTATATTGTGATGTATGGAAGCTTTATGCAGGATGGTGTTTTATGAGTTTATTGCTTAGATGGATACGTGTATATGTATGCATTTATGAGATGATTCCTATATGTATGTTTTTATGATGATTTATAATGTTGGTTACTGACATATGAATGCAGGTTTATACATGTGTGCATTTTTTGTTTGATGTAATGCTTTATGTATGTAATGCCATGATGATGATGTATGCTTATGATAATTTATGAATAGGATTTTGGTGTTTCCTATTTGATATATTCGAAATGATGCATGTAATATAATGAATGGTTAGATAATGATATGCAATGATGTTAATGCAAAGAATGAATGCTTTATGTATGGATATGCATCTGGATGTTTTTAGATGAATGTAATATGGATAAACAAAATGTAAAGTACAAATGTTTATATGATGATGTCTAAATGAATGCATATGTATAATGGATATATAAAATGGTATGAACCAATGTTTGGAGACAAATGGTTTGATGATTTTAAATATGATTAAGTAAAAATGATAATGTGATGATAATGCAACTTATGGTTTTAATAACTGCACCTTAATGCAATTTAAAAAAGGATAATGAATGCAATGTAAATGAATCCTAAAATGAGCATAATAAGATACTTAATAATGGATGAATGAATGCACCTTTCAACTAATGAATAGATAAATGAATGTATGCAATGATAAATAATAAAAGATGATAAAGGATGATAAAATGATAATTGATAACTGACACTAAATGAATGCATAGTAAATGTTTAATACAATCAAGGACAATTTGTTTATATGTATGAATCTAAACATTATGTAATGATGAGATGATATAAGAAGACTAATGTTTAATAAATGATAATGAACTATATGCTTTTTAACCAAAAAAAATGATATGAAATTTTTTGATGCAAATGCAACTAAATGTAATGATGATGAGACGATCATGATGAATGCAAAGTATTTGAGGCTTTGCATGATGCATTGACGATGTATCAGATTACTCGGTCATGATTGTATCCAAGACCAGCTTAATTCTCACATAACTGTCCATATTAACCTTGTTTATATTTGCATACAAATCATGCATATGAGTGAGTGAATGGATGGGTGATATGCAACGAAATGCAATATATAAATAGATGAGATGAAATGATGATCCATAGTGCTCTATTTTCATCATTGAGCTTTAAAATGTTTGTAAGAAAATACAAGTATCTTGACATAATGATTCAAGATGACCAGAGTAGTTCTTACATGGATTTTGATATAGCAAGTTAATACAAACTACTTGATATAATGGGTCAAGTTGACCAGAGTATTGCTTGTGGAACAAACAAGGATCATCTCCATTTATGCATGACTTGGATCATCCTCCTTGATCTTGAATTGATCATATCTTGAGACAAGTTTAGACCTTAATAAGAGACAAAAACCTTTATCCAAATGGGATGAGGAGGAACCAAAGAAGGATTATTGTTCATCTCAGCAAACAGTATGTACATAAAGAATAAAGAATATGGATCCTTGGTAATGGTTCATGCTCATATGGTCGAGGTATACACTGTAGTTAGCAAGCCGTAGTGATCTATGACTGCATTTTGCATAAGATCACATAGCTTAGTGAACTTCCCACGTAGACACCATTAGTACATGCCCCAGAACTTCATTAGAATAATGTGCAGACAATACACAAACAATACTGTAAGATCTCGATATAGATAATCAAATGAATTACTCACAAATCAACCAAGTATTTGATAGCTTAACATAATTTTCTTGTCAAAGAAAACGTCATTTTGTCTTTGTTTTGGTAAGGAAGGATTCATTCTTGTTGAAGACAGTTTGATTGTTGATGTTGATTATTTGGTCAATTTGAGAAGTGATCATCATGCGCGTATTTTGTAATGCTTGTTTTGTATCTACTCGGATGAGTATGTACAATGTGTTGCCATGTTTTTGTTTTGATTTTTTATGTTTTCTAATGTTTTTGGAGTTTGTGATGATTGTTTTGAATGTTTTTGGATTTTGTGATGATTGTTTTGAATGTTTTTGGTATTTTGTGAGATAGTTTTGAATGAAGAACCAATGAATCACAAGACAATTTAGATTCCACTTCCATCAATAGGTTAAGGGCATTGCCCCCAGTTTAGACATGATAATGAAAAAGCGGGATGCAAGATGCATGAAGTACTTTCTTGATTGCAGATTTATAACAAGCCATGGTTTTGGATGGATGTATGTATGTATGTAGTAGATGTGATTGTAACAAGTCTGAAAGATAATGGAGCCATAGCTTTAATGAGTGGCACCTATTTTCCAGGTTTTCACCATCGTACTTACCCAAGGTGCCATCAGAGTGGTTGTTCACCGTTTGGATGCATGATTTTTCTTTACTATTTTGATTTTTTGTATTTTCTTCAGGTCATTTATCTGGATGTTTTTGGTATTTTGGCTAGTATATATGAGAGCCTAATACTTTGTACAACATTTTAGGTAAAAAACCATTTGAGGTGCATGCTGTTGATTGGATCTACTAGCGGTTATCCTTTTGATGTAGCCAACTGATATGCCCCAGACCCAAATACATCAGTGACAACATATGGACCCAGCCAATTTGATTCAAACTTTCCTTGATGTTCTTGGTTGGGCTGGTTATGAGGATTTTCTCAAAGAACAAGATCACCTACCTCAAATGTACAAGGCTTAACGCGATGATTATAGCTTCTACTCATGTGCTGCTGATAGGCTTTGAGGTGATTATATGCAGCTTGTTGTTTTTCATCAAGTAGCTCTAAGTCCTGAAGATGGGATACTTTGTATGCTTCATCATCGATGAGATTGTGCAAGGAAACCCTTAGTGATGGTATCTTGACTTCAATAGGTAAAATAGCTTCTGCGCCATAGACCAATGAGTATGGAGTTGCGCCTGTAGGGGTTCGAATGCTAGTTCGATATGCCCATAGTGCTGGATTTAATTGAACATGCCAATCATGATCGACATCATTGACTGTCTTCTTTAGGATTCTTAATATGTTCTTGTTTGATGCTTCGGCCTAACCATTGCCTTGTCGGTAATAGGGAGTGGAAAAGTGGTGTTAGATGTGAAATTTCTCACAGAGTTCATGGACATCTTGATTCTTGAAAGGAAGCCTATTATCTGTGATGATGGACATAGGTACACCATACCAGCAGATGATGTAATTGAGGATGAATGAGGCAATCTGCTTGCCGGTAACTTGGGTAAGTGGAACAGCTTCGATCCACTTTGTGAAATATGCAGTGGTAGTAATAATGAATTTATGGCCGTTGGATGAAGATGGATGGATTTTACCCACAAGGTCAAGGCCCCATTGAAAAAAAGGCCATGGTGTTGTGATTTGTTGTAGTTCTTGTGCTGGTGCATGTATCAAGTCTCCATGAACTTAGCATTTCTTGCACTTTCTGACAAAGTAGTAGGAGTCTTTTTCCATGGATGGCCAATAGTATCTAGTGTGCAAGAGTTTCTTGGCTAGTGATGGACCACTTGCATGAGTTCCACAACTTCCTTCATGTACCTCTTCCAAGGCCTTTGTTATCTCATCTTGTTCCAAACATCGAAGGAGAGTACCATCAAGACTACGTCGATATAGGGTTTCGACAGTAATGGTATATCGAGCAGTGTGGTGAATGAAGGTTTTACATTGGTTATTCGATTGGTTAGGAGGAAGGGTGTGATCACGGAGATAGGTGTAGAATTCACCATACCATGGAGATTCAGAATTGATTAGGTGACATATCATCTCAGATTCAGGGATATCATAAGTAGGGATCCAAAGTTGTTCTACCAAGAACTCATAGCATGTTGAATTCTATAGAAGATCTAGGAGAGATGCGATGGTAGCCATAGTGTCAGCAGCTCGATTCTGATCTCTTGGTATCTGCTCAAAGGTGACAGTAGTAAATTATGCCTTTAATTTGTCCACCATTTGCTTGTATGGCATGAGTTTATCATCCTTGGTTTGATATTCATCTATTGCTTGTCGAATGACCAGTTGGGAGTCGCCATAGACTTGTAGTTCTTTTAACTTCCATTGCATGGCTAGCCTGAGTCCTATGATCAAGGCCTCATACTCTGCTATGTTATTTGTGCATGGAAATGTGAGCCTGTAAGACTTTCGGATCCTGTCGCCTTGAGGTGTGATAAATAGAATGCCTACCCCCGAGCCATGCCTAGTATATGAACCATCAAAGTATAGTTTCCATGGTTGTGCTATTGTGATCATGAATATCTCTTCATCTCAAAAATTGGAAATGAGGGGATGATCACCTATGAGTGGTGCATCGGCCAACTGATCTACAATAACTTGTCCTTTGATAGCCTTACGGTCCACATACTCGATGTCAAATTCACTGAGAATCATCACCCATTTGGCCAAGCGACTTGTCAATGCTACTTTGCTGAGTAAATACTTGAGTGGATCAATCTTTGTAATGAGTTGTACCTTGTGTGTTAATAGATAGTGCCTCAGTTTAGTGGTTTTCAGGATTACTGCTAGGCAAGTTCACTCAATAGGTGTGTAATTGAGTTCATAGCCCACTAGTGTATGAGAGATGTAGTAAACAATGCACTCTTTCCCTTCTGCATTATGTTGTGCCAATAGTACACCCAACATTGTACTTGTTGCTGATATATAGAGTAATAGAGGTCTACTTGGATCTGGTGGGATCAACAATGGTGTATTCATGAGATAATCTTTAAGCATCTGGAATGCTTGCTGGCATCTTGCATCCCATTGAAAGCAGATGTTTTTATGTAGTAGATGTGTAAAGGGATGACATTTATCTGCTAGTTGTGCAATGAATCTACAGATGGATTGTAGCCATCCTTATAATGTCCTTACCTAGCTGATGTTCTTTGGAGGTGGTATGTCCATGATTTCTTTTACCTTTGCTGGGTCAACCTCAATTTCTTTGCTTGAGACAATGTATCCTCGAAGCTTCCCAGAGGTTACTCCAAAGACACATTTCTTTGGGTTGAGTCGAACATGGTATTGTTCCAGTCTATCAAAGATTTTATCTAATATGTTGAGATGCCCTTCTCTAGTGAGTGATTTTTCTAGTAAGTCATCAACATAATCTTCCATCATAGTATGCATCATGTCATGGAAGATGGTGGCCATTGCTTGTTGATAGGTTGCTCCTACATTCTTGAGACCGAAAGGCATTACATTCCAACAATATGTGCCGCACGGACATATGAAGGCTATCTTTATCTGATTGTATCCAGAAAAGCCATCCATGAGTGAAAGCATGGCATGTCCTGCTATTAGGTCCACTATGATGTCGATGTTTGGTAGGGGGAAGTCATCCTTAGGATATGCCTTATTTAGATCTTTGAAGTAATTACAAATGCAGATGCTCCCTTTTGGTTTGCTGATAGGAACAATATTGGAGATCCAGTTTGCATAATCAATTGGTATAATGAAACGAACATCTAGGAGTTTCTTGAGTTTTGTTTTTACTAGTATTGCAATCTGAGGATGCATCTTACGAAGCTTCTACTTGACAGGCTTGGCTCCTTCTGCTACTATGAGGTGATGCATGACTAAATCTGGATCAAGACCAGGCATGTATGCATATGACCATGCAAAGTTAATCTAGCGCTTCTAGAAGAATTTGACAAACTTGGGTTGTTCCTCTAAAGTTAAAAGAAATGTCAGATGTGTGAGGTGAGGAGTTTCAGGAGTCCCCACATTGTATTCTTTGGTTTCTTCAATGAGAATCGTTGATTGTTCCCGCTATGTGCTACAGGGAAGGATGTCAAACCTTTCATCCTCAGGTGCCTCAGAGAGGTTTTCACCATTGGATACGCTCTTTCTTTTTACTTTTGTTGAATCAAACAGTGCCACGGTGTGGTTTTCACTGGAAGATCCATGTTTTATTGCTATATTTTTGCAGTTGAAAGGTTTGGCATCTGCCCTGAAGTATGCTACACTATTAAGTTCAATGGAAAATCCATCTTTGTGATCCCCACTTGGTATGTTATCCCATAATTCCAAAAAGTCAATGATTGCCTCATCATTTTGGAAAAGGTCAAGACATGGGGGATTAGGTTGGTTCCATTCGATGAGTTCGGGATGAATAATGGGCATTACTTCATCGATTAGTTTAAGTTCGTTAGATGTGTCAGTGAGGGTTAAGACATTATAGTGAAGGTCATTGATGGTACTCTCCCTATCAAAAACAAGTGTAGGATGTAACGTAGGATCTGTGGAAGAAGTTTCCAGCTCAAGAACCCAAGAGGTCATTATCTATGCTTCTCCGTAAATAGGGATGTCTTTGCAAGGTGGAGGTATTGATGTGTCTTCCTCATCTAAAGTATTAAACTAAATGGAACCAAATTCCCATTCATGTGAGTCGGTCTCTAAATCACTTTCCAGCATCTGATTACTATACCATACTGGGATGTCCTTTGTGTTAAATACTGCAGGTGTGATCGGTTGATGTACCTTTGTAGATAAAATGATCGGTGCTGCAGGAAGGATGATGGGGATCAAAGAATCTGATACGGGGAGTATCAGTAGTGTTGACTCAATTGCTTCTGCTGGAACTACTGGTGTTGTAGTTGCTGCTGCTAATGGTGCTATTGATGTTAGTGTTGTTGTTGATGGGATTACTGGTTTGATTTGTGGGAGGATTGGCATTGTAGATGGTTGTGTTGGGATTTTGAGCCTCGGTGGGGCAGTTGCGATGGTGTTTGATGCTGCTTTGATAATGAAAGGTGTCCTCTTTGCAATAGGCTGATATAGTAGTTTGCTAGGTTTTCCTTTGAATCTGAGCTTAGGAAAGATCTCCTTTTCAAAGCCTAGGCCTGTATTATCTTTGGGCTTTAATTTTGGTAGCAGTGGTTCATGTCTTCCTTATTTGCAAGGTCCCAAAGCAATTTGACCATCATAACCCATTCTTTGCATAATGAGGAGGCCTTTGCCATACTGATCAGTGGGAACTATAGCTTGCAGCATATCAGTGGTGATGGGATCTTTATAGATCCAATCCGCTAAGTCCTCATCTTTGGTTTCTTCTTCTTGACTCTTCCCAAGGATGAAAAGTGTCAAAGCAAATGCTAGCATAATCAGTGATTGCTGAAGTAACTGTTGTGGTTTGCCATGTGTTCTAGTTGAAATGGGCATTTGTCCCACACAAAAGAGTTGACTTAAGTTGTATTCCCCAGGACCTTCCTCTGCTATTTTCATCTTAAGCTTTTCTTGCTTGGGTATAGTGGTGTTTGAACTGGCAAGAGAGGCTGGACTTATATATGATGTGGAGGAAATGGCTTCTCTATTGTTAGGAATGGTGATCTCTAGTTGATGACTGATATTATGACAATATGCAAAGGGATTTGCATTGCCTAGGATTGTGATCTCTACACTGTTATGTGGGAACTTGATACATTGATGGTAGGTAGATGGAATAGCTTGCATGGCATGTATCCAAGGTCTTCCTAACAATAGATTGTATGGCAGAGGAAGGTCCAGAACCTGACAGATGATATGCTTCACCATAGGGCCCACTTGGATTGGTAGTACCATAGCTCCTTTGGATGAACACTCTACATCATCATAGGCTTTGATTGTGATCTTCTTACAGGGATCCACTGATTCTATTGCATGTCCCAAAGCAATGACCAACTGCAGTGTACAAATATTTAAGCCTGCTCCATTGTCAATCAAGACTCACTTGATCCTATGTTGATTGATAAAGCCTTCAATGTGTAGCGAAGCGTTATGAGGTTGTTGGAAGGAAGAGTTGTCACTTTCAGAAAAAGTGAGACAAGGTGATGACTTTAGACTTCCAACCATGGCTTGAAATTGGTCTATATTTAGGTTTGTAGTGACTGACGCCTCTTGGAGAGCTTGATCCAAGATTGTTTTATGAGATGGAGATAGGCGCAATAGCTCAAAAATGGATATAAGCGCAGGCATTTTGTCTAATTGTTCCACAAGATTGTACTGCTTTGGTATGGAGGTGGTGCCTTGTGGAGCTACCTTTATGGTAACCTTGTTGTGACATGTAACAACATTGCAATTGGAGCTGGGATTTTTTATGGTTATAGTTGCAATTTGTTCACTGGCATCATACAGGAGATTTATAATATAATTATACACAGCCTGCATATAATCAATGATATCAGTGCCTCTCCTGGAAGTGGATTTTTGAACATCAGATGATCATTGTTTGTTGTTTTTGGGTCATGCCCTTTGATTTCAATTTCACCTCAGTCAATAAGATCCTAAATAAGATCTTTCAATCTATGACAATTACTTGTCTTGTGTCCTCTCCCTTGATGAAAATCATAATGTTCAGTATCCCTCCACCATGTAGGTTTGACTTGAGGTTCATAGTTTGATGTTTTAGGTAGAGTTACCAAATTATGAAAAACCAGTTGTCGCAACATTGTTTCAATGGATTCCCCTAAGGGAGTGTATGTTCATTTTTGTTTTTGTTGACGAGGTTTGGGTTCATCATGAGATGTGATGTGACCTTGATTTGAAGGAACAACTGTGTTAGTCTGAGGTGCGGGATTCTGTCCTACAAATCGAACCATAGGTTGTGCACTTTTGATAGTTCTAGCATCCATAACCCCATCGTTGACAATATTTTTGTTTTTGTTCCAGAAACTTGGTTTGTCACTATTGAAGCATGGGCGAGGACCATCCTTTGGTTCATTATAGATTTTGATAAGTCCTTTCTTGATGAGAGCTCACTCACATTTTAAGCCCTTGGTGATCATGTCATTAAAAGAGTTTGTGTCTTTGACATCTAGGTGAAACTCCATTTCTTCATTTAAGTTGGAAATAAATATTTCCATTAGTTCTTGTTCAGGTAACTAAAGAGAACATCTGCTAGACATTTGATGCCATCATTGTAGGAATATTGAGAATAGTTCACCTAGTTTTTGTTTAGTGTTACACAGATCAGCCATGGTGATATCACATTCAATGTTATGAGAGTAATGTGCCAAGAACTTCTAAACTAGCTCTTCAAAGGTCCTAATGCCACCTGGTAGTCGAGAAAACCATGATGTGGTTGTTCCTCCCAAGCTTTGGGGAAAAAGTCACATTAGGTATGTGTCCTCATATGCCACTTCGAGGCAAGCTGAATGAAATTCTCTGACATGATCACAAGGATCTCCCTTTCCTCTATATTTTTCATATTTGGGTTTTTTGAATCCTCATGGAAAAGGTGGCATATAAAGATTCCTATCAAAGGGATAGGGACAAATGTCATTGAGTGAGAATTTGGTTAGTTTTTACACCACTATGAAGTTGTTGGGCGAGATTTTCAACTTGTTGCCTCAACATCTCTATTTCATTTGGAGGAGAAGGTGGTGGGTTACCTCGAGGAATGTTATATCTAATAGGATCTCTACCTCTTTCTTCTTCATGGTGACTTTGTCATTCCGATGCTTGTCTTAATTGGGCAAGATCAAAGTTAGAGGGGAGATTGGCTCCTTCTTGAGTAAGCTTTAAAAAGTGAGCATCCGCATTACTCCTGAGTATTTCATCAACAAGTTTGTTAAAGAGAGGGTTATGCTAGGCCCTTTCTACTGTTGCAAGAGTAGGAGTACTTGGGTTTTTGTCATTTGCATTTCCTCCAAGTGCTTCTTGAAATTAATTGATATTTTCCTCCTCTTCTTCTTCAATTTCCATTTCTCATTGCCTTGACTGTGATCGAGTATGAGCCATTTTGTTTACAAGTTTTTGTTGAAGTTGGGTGAAAATGATGATGAGTTGTTGATGAAATGAAAGATTGATGGTTGGTGAATTGTGTTGCATGTGGATCTCTAGCACTTAAAGGTAGATGTGACCAAAATTCTTTCTTTGAATTGCTTGTTTTTTTTTATAAGGTTTGATGTGATAAGGTGTAGAGAAATCTGAGATGCGTTACAGACTTAACTACCTAGTAATGAGAGGATTCACTCATACACTATTTTTAACCTGCGTAGATGTGTCTCTTAAGATGAGCTTATCCTAGATGTAGAAACAATCTAAAAAGTGATGGGATGTGTTTGATTCAAGCAATATCCAAAAGAGAAATTAGGACAAGAACCTCTTAATGTTTTGAGAGTTGGAACGGATTGATGATGAAGTGATGATGTATGAATGAGATAATGGATGAAATGTTTTAACTTCAATAAAAGCTTTGTGTCACTAATGGAACAAATTCTACCTCTTCCCTTTCGGGCATTGGTGGCATTTCTTGAGTTATGTTGTATGTGATACAAACATTTGGGAAGAAGTTGGGATTAATCTTGCTTCCTTGGTTTCTGTGATAACTCAAAGCTCTATATTGCATAAAAGCTCTGCGGTTTAATGATTTTGAATCAAATTCATTTGATTTGCCTTGAAGGTAGAGACGCATGTGACATAGAAAAACTCTATGAGAGACAAAGATTTGTCTATTAAGATAGAAGAATTTCCTCCTTTTGATCAAAGCCTTTGAACTCAATGGTCTTCTTTTCAAGTTGATGTTTTGATGAAGATTCTTCTTTCGCAAGATGTGAAGAATGGTCATAAAGTTTGATACTTTTCTTTGTTTTTGATCTTTTTGGTTGTTTTTGAAAGATGTTTGGTTGGATGAATACTTGTTTTGGAATTGATTTTTGATTCTCCTTTGACAAGAAAACAAAGCAAGCACACAAACACAAGAATGTTTCCTTAAAGGCAAAAATGAGTGTGGGTCTAGATCAACCCAATCCTTGGACTTTTTATGACCCTTTCATTTAAGTGTATTTTAGGTGCTTTTCTTTCCAAAGCCTAAAGTCAGCTCAATTTATACTTGGTCATGACTAAAATGAAAACACTTCAAACACTTTGTATCCCTAAGGTCAAGTGGCCAGTTGTGATAAATTTAGCCCACATCTTGATATTTCTTCGACTTTGGTACTACATACCTTATGAATCCCGTTATGGTAGGTAAGGATGTGATATACTAAGTCTTGCATAAGTATAACAAATAGATGATCCCTATGATGGGGGAGTCACTGCTTTTATCAAGCCACAAGTGACTTTTCAAAAAGCTATGTTTCTACTCAAGGAAATATGTATGGTGAGTATCTTGGGAGCAAAACCATCTATGCTCTTGCACTGAATTGTATCTCAGATATTATCAATCAATAGAATAGGTGGGCTACTACTTAAAGGTTTTTAGTAATGTTTGATGTTTTTGGACATAAGTTCATTCTACAGTGAGTCACTTAAGAGCCTTGTAACTTGTGGTGGGGCCCATTTGTCCTTTCGGCAAGTTACATTGTAGGAACAACTATACCCATGGCTATAGCTTTCGTTCTCACCTGATTTCTATAGCAGCTCGAAGGATTTATTGCACAAGGTCATTCCCAAGAGTGATGTGTCTCTTGGTAGGCCTCTCTTAAAAAGATAAAAATTTGAGTGTTACTAACACTTTTCTCTTGCACCTAGGACCATGAAAGCCAAGGGAGAGGATAGTGCGTGTTAGAAGTAGGACCACTCAACCAACTTTTTTCACAAGCATGCCAAAAATGAAATGCACTTGTTCTTTTTAACTTGCCATTGCAATGTGTTTTAACTATTTGGAGATGTTGCTCCAACAATCATAGTGGTCTTTTTAACTTCAAAATGCAAAGTTTTGAGTAAAGTAGAACTTTGAAAGTCCCAGTCAACTTAATTTGAAGCACGTATGCATGAAGGAAAATCACTTTGCAAAAATTGAAATAAGTTGATTGTGAGTTTTATTTGCACCAAAACTGAAGTGTGGATTGTAAATTTTTGCTTAAGTTTGATGCTAGAAATAAATTTGTCTTGTTGATTTTAAGCACGAAATGAAAAATTAAGCCTAAACTTGCAATAAACAAAGTTGTTTTGTTCAATTTTAGAGCACCAAATACAAAATTTGATCCTAAGCTTGCAAGAAAGAAAATTTTATTTTGTTCAATTTTAAAACACCAAAAATAAGTTTTTTTTAAATTTTTTTTAATTTTTAAGGAAGTTGACTTTAGACCTACACAAGAAACAAATAGTTAGTCAAAACTGAACCTATGGTGGGCTTCTACAAGCCTAATAATTTTCACTTTTTTGGTTACAGGGTCTTGTTTACAACGTTCTGTTATAATAGTGCTACTTTGTGTTTAAACAGAAGCGCTATTTAACACAAACGCTCTAATATAGACACAACAGTGTTGAAAGTAAAACTTTGACAGCGAAAGCAATAGCACTAAAACATGCTCAAAAGTGCCAAAACAATTTCAAAAGCACTGAAACAAGGTCAATAGTGCCAAACTTGGTACAATAGCGCTATTGTAAGAACAATAGCACTAGAATAACAAGTTGCAATAGTGCTACAACATGATCAAAAGCACTAAAGCGCAACCTGTGTATCAAGTTCAACATTCAAACATGTTAGTTGTCAAAAAAAGAAATTGTTTTTTAGGTGTTTGGATTCACGTCGAGTTCACCAAATGATGCTCTACAAAAAGGGCAAGTGTTAGATCAAAACCTATGGTAGTATAACACACAAACAATAAGAAACAAGTGTTAAGGTTAGTGTTATTCTACCAAAGATCAACCTAAGCAGGCATATCAAAAGAGACACCAAGAACAAAGTAAAACATTTAACTATGAATGTAATTGCAAGAAGACATCTCCAAATGCCTTCTACCATACTCTTGGATCCTTCTCCTTTGTTCCTCTCCTCTCCAAGTTCCAAACTAGTGTAGCTCTCCACAACTTTTTGCACTATAGATGCTTATGGAGGTTTGAGATTGAATTATTTGCTCCAAATGTGAATGAAAAGATAATACTATGCTATTGATACTAAAATGATTTATTTTAACCAAAATGACAATATATGAGTTGATAGTGCTAAAATGCTCTCTAAAATTCACTATAGCTTAAATGCATACAAGTTTTCAGGATCTGGATTATGTAGAAATGAGCTCTATTTATAGGAAAAATGGAGCAATGGATGGTTGAGATTGAGTAATCTCAACAAGGGTCGGGATTGAATGATTTGAGATCCATGTGAAGGCTTTCAACCCAATCCCAAGATGACAAGTGCCAATGTGAGATAGGTTGAGAGGAGAGGGAATAAGCATTAAATGCTTGACATGACCTTGGGAGTTAAGGTCAAGGTTAGTTGAATGAATAAACTCTTTCTTCCAAAGAATAAAAGATTTTATCCAATGGATAAACTCTTGTGCAAAGGCAAAAGGGATAAATATGGTCAAAGCAATAAATGCTTGAGGAGACTCATGAGTGCAAGTTGAAATAACCATAAATAGTTATGTAAAAGCCATTAATGGTCATGTAAAAGCTATTAGTGGTTTTGGAAGACTTTGAAGGTTAAATTGTTGAACACATAAAGCATTAAATGTTTTTCAAAGACTTTGAAGTCTTTGAGAAGTGACTCCAAGTTGCTTAGGAATGTGACAATAATTAGGGAATCGATTAGGCTAATTAGGAAAGGGTTAGAAGAATCTAGAAGGGGATTAGATTTGCAAGTGGGTTTGGTGGGTGAGGGAAAATAGGATTTTTATTAAAATAAAATTCATTTATTTCAATAAATGTGTGCAAGTTGCATTTGTAGGAAAATGCAAGTGGGGGGATTTATGATTTAAATAAATGATTGATTTAATTTATTTAAAAGAGGAAAAGGGGGATTTAATTAAATAAATAGTATTTATTCATTTAATTGATTTCAATTTGGTATAATGAATTAATTAAAATAAATTGAATAATTTATTTAATTAATAGGAGAATGTTTGGAGATGAATTAATTAAATATTAATTTAATTAATTGATGGCTAGTGGATTTTTAATTAGATAAATAGAAAATATTTATTTAATTTAGAATGGATAGATTTATGTGACTACACAAGGTATTTTTTTCATTTATTTCATTTTCTTGTAATCTTGATGTAGATTTAAATTCAATCAGAGACTTTTTCTTAGCATCATGAATAATAATCCAATAAAAAAATTTCAACAATATCATTTATGTTAACAATGAGCAACTAGACTTTATTTATTAGAGTCTCCTATTTCAAAGGAAGTGAACAAAAAGAATTAGTTATTCATGTGTTATAACACCTCATTCATTTGTTTTGATTAGAAAAAAGAAGGAGATGGCCCATAACCCTACATAACTATGAAGACCCCACAAGCTATGAGATCACTCAACACCAAAAAATATGACACCCCTTATTTGAGAGAAAGGATTTTGATCAAAGAACCCAATCTATAGGAATAAGGGTCCCCTCAATAGGATTTCATTCTTAGAACAAAGGAGTTTAGCGAATAAACCTGAACCAAGAAACAAATGAAAACCCTTGCACTAGCCAACAAATGAAGGAAACAAAAGGCTACCAGCAGGTTTTGAAATGCATCTTGAATCCTTTTACCTGAAAACACAATAAAATGAACCACATCAATAAGCATAATTATAGTAGATCCTCTATGAGTCAACAAACCAACAAAATAGTCCCTCTCCACCCAAATATTCATAACACTTAAGCATAATCCCCTTAGAAATAAGCCAAATTCAAGAGGCCAGATGCAAAGGAGACAAGTGCCAAAGTATAAGAGCATGGAATCCACCAAAGGAAGTGAATACTTAACACCATAACGAGCACGATGGAAGAGAGGAACACACTGGTTAAGTAACTATAGGGTAACCAACCCTTTTTGTGCAACCAATTCCCACCTGCAAACTAAAGAAAATAACTAACACCAAAGTGGAATCCATCCTCAAAAGAAGAAGACATAACCTTTGGCACCACTGATACCCTCGACCCTCAAATAGTCTAGAGGTTGAAACACTAACAAGCCCCCAAGAGTCCACCTTAATAGGATCAAAGGACAAGTTGTCACACCCAACTACCTCAAAAAGAATAGGAGAAACCAAAAACATAGTAACCACCTCCATAGGAGTTGTAAACTCACATCCTTTTGCAGAGGCGAAAAACATGGAAAAATGTTAGAGAACCAAAAAATAATAGAGGGAAAATTCACAATCCTAACCACATCCAACTAGGGGGCAAAGCAAGAGAGCTCCATGCTGCACCAATTTCAAGAATCGGGTCCCTCTACAACTTAAACAGAGAAGGCACAAGAAATGCAGGGTAGGAAAATATCCCTATATCCAAAAGAGAGCATGATTAGCAAACATTGAGTCAGAAGAAATATAGACCACATCTAGTTCACAACAAGAACAACAACAAAAAATACTTCTCCAACCATATCTCAGATGGGAAAAGAAAATAGGGGACCCATGAACATAGGTCAACTAGAAGTAGACATGTCATAGAGAAAGGAGAGGAAAAAAATCACCACCATGAGGATTAGACACAACAAATTCCATCTTAACCAAGTCAAAAACCCCAAAAAGGAGTGGGGCCTTTGAGGGGTCAAACAACATTGGAGTACCCAAAATTGCATCCCCCATCCAAAAAAAGAAAGAGGAGGGAGAATACAAAAGGGATCCACCAAAAACAAAAAAGAAATGAATGAGGGAAGAGGAGAAATTTTTCCTACACACCAAGGAGATAGAGCATAGCAAACCACAAAAGAGACAATCCAAATCTAGCCAGAGAAGGTAGGATAACCCCCATCATTTAAATCCCCATCTCTTCATCATCTGCATCTTCTCCAAAAATCCTTGCTCTGCCTTTTCTCTCACCTTCATCTCACACCCCATCCACACCACTTGACAAATGTTGAATAGTCCTCCCATACCTCATTCATTTCTTATTAAATTAGTGAAGAAATATTATAGTATCAAAATGAATAAACTATAAAGTTTTAGCACAAACTTTTAGATGTCTTTGATAAATCATTTCAAAGTTTAATCAGTCATTGAAAAATAGTTTAGGAAAATATTAATATTTCAGGAATGTAATATCGATACAACACTCTAACTTTGATCAAGGTAGCAACATTTTATAATAATCTATGCACTTGTAGAAGCAATATAATAAATTACTAGCACATGGCTCTAATTTATAAATGTAAGATAAAGCAACACTAGATATCATTTTCCTCTATGATTATGGTTATTGTTGTTGTTGCTTTAGAAGTTTCCAATGATCTTGTCTATCTCCACATACTTTCTCACTAATTGAATTTTAAAACTATTATGAAACATGATAAGTAGTAGATCATTGATCACTTGAGTATATGTAATATCTATCAAAATGCTTATAATATATAATTTTATGAATTTGTTACAGTCCTAGAATTCTATGAGAATTTTTTTTAAAAAAAATGTTCAACAATATTTTTTTGATCTCAAAGTAGGTTCCAAATCAAAATAATGATTCTATGAAAACATCTTTCAAAATTAATATGACATTTTTACTTAGTACCAATGTAGGATACTATTACATCCATTACATTCAATTTTTTAACTATTTTAGCCAATAAATGCATAGAACTAAATTTTTAAAACAAAAACCTATCATGTAAGTTTAATTTTTATTTAAAATAATAATCAATTTGACATTTTTCTTTATTCCTATTGGTGAGAGAAATTGTAAAATGCAATTTTCTATAAAAAAAGTATAGATTTTTATGCATTCAATTCATTAAATAAACTATCAATTAAAAATATGATGTATGAGGCATGACTACCATGACACCCCACAACATGTACTCTAATTAGTAGTTGTATCCAACTACACAACAAAAATAATTTTAACCAATCAATTTTTATATGAAATAGTTTTTGATTAAGGTAAATGGGTTTACAGGGACTCAAAACCCAAATCTAACACAAAGATAGCTAGTAGAAAACTAGAGTCTACACAACTACCCAAAGGATAGAGAAATAGGGGAAACACACCACAACACCTAACAAAAATAAATGAAACCAAAGAAAAATAGCATAGTCTAGAAAACAAAAAACTAACTAAGACTTTTCATTAGCTCAGTATTCTTTTGAATTGTTTTGTTGTTAATATCTTAGAGCTCCTCCATAATAAATCACTAGTTTCCTCTTTCCTATTTTTTTCTTCTAGTCTTGGTAGAGAGACCTATAGAGGTCTGCATTTCCTGTGTATTAATCTTGAGGCTCTTCTCAATAGTTGAAGATGGATCATAACTAACAAGATGGGCTTTCTATATGGCAATTTTTTCATTAACCCTTTTAAGGTCTTCTTCACTATTATAAATCACCTCTTTGGTAATCTCCACTAGTCCCCTTACATTGCCCTTTAATTCCTGTATTTTTTTCCAAATGGGAAATCCTTAACTCATGTTCAACTTTCATAACCCTAATATCTTCCATTATTTTCTGAGTTACCTTCAGGAGATTGTCATTTCTATCTAGCATTGGGTTCTCAGTAAAAGTATAAATGATATCGTTGATACCTTGTTTAAGAAGGTCAATTTCACTAATAACCTAGTAAAAAACATTTCTCCTGGTTGGAGGTCCAATTCACCAAGAGCATGTCAATATCCATCTCATCCTTTTCAAACTCCTTTGGGTCCATATTAAGGGGAATATCCAATTTGATTTCATCATCCCCTTTAATTTGTATCTCCACCCTTTTCCCAGTTTTTTGCTTTTTTAAATTTTGAGGGACCAAGTTTTGAGGATGAGGAATGGGGGTTTTCAACTTTTTCATTTCCCATTTAGGAGGATTTTTGCTTTTCCTACTACAAGTATTGCCATGAGTGGGCTTCTGAGGGGGATCCTCATCCTTTAAAGGCTGATATTCAGAATCATTCGACACATGGATGTCATTCCAATCTATGGTCATTTTTCTCTCCTTCTCATCTAATTTAGTATCTAAAACCATGTGCACATCTTGGCTAACC